>NC_088800.1:51108523-51427428 GCF_011386835.1 Chrysemys picta bellii
CGGAGGTCAGGGCCCTAAGCTCCGAGACCCGGCGGGCTGAGGTGATAGCCACCAGGAACGCCACTTTCCATGACAAGTGGGACCAAGAACATGTGGCCAAGGGCTTGAAAGGGGGCCCTGTGAGGCGGGAGAGCACTAGGTTCAGGTCCCAGAGCGGGACCGGGGGTCTAGCATAAGGGAAAGACCGATCCAGCCCTTTTAGGAACCGGGATGTCATGTGGTGTGAAAACACTGAGTAGCCCTGCACCGGGGGGGGGTGGAATGCCGAAATGGCCACCAGGTGCACCCTGACCGAAGAGGACGCCAGCCCTTGGGTCCTAAGGGACAGGAGGTAATCAAGGATGAGTTGGATAGATGTGGAGGGGGAGGAATCCTTCTCCCTCGCCCACCTGGAGAACCGATACCATTTAGCCAGGTAGGTTCGATGTGTGGACGGTTTCCTGTTCTCCAGCAGGACCTGTCTAACCCCCTCAGCACACCTCCCCTCCTCCTCATTTAACCATGGAGCAGCCACGCTGTCAAGTGGAGCGCGGCCAGGTTGGGATAGAGGAGACATCCTACTGGGAGAGGAAGTCCGGTCGAAGCGGCAGCCTGTGCGGGGGGACCACTGAAAGCTGCAGGAGGGTCCCGTACCAATGCTGATGGGCCCAATCTGGGGCTATGAGAATAATCCACGCCCCGTCTGCCTTCACCTTCTGTAGGATCTTGCCTATCAGGGGGAAGGGCGGGAAGGCGTAGAACAGGCGGCCCGACCATGGGAGTAGGAACGCGTCCGATATCGCCCCTTCGCCCTCTCCCGCCCTGGAGCAGAATCGTGGGCATAGGCAATTCTGGGCGGTGGCAAACAGAACTACCTGGGCAGTGCCCCACTGTAGGAAGAGCCGCCTGGCCACCTCCCTGTGTAGAGACCACTCGTTTTGTTGGGAGAAAAACCTGCTTAGGTGATCCACGAGCGTATTGCACTTGCCGGGCAGGTGAAAAGCCCTCAGAAGGATGTCGTGGGCTATACAGAACTCCCACAGGAGCTGGGCTTCCTGGCACAAGGCCACGGAACACGTGCCCCCTTGTCTGTTGACATAATACATCGCGGTCGTATTGTCCATTAGGTGCTGACTGAAGGCTACGCACACCAGGCGCACCGCCCTGAGCTCCCTAACATTTATGTGTAGAGACAATTCCAAGGGCGACCATCTGACCTTGGTTTTGAAGCTCCCCATATAGGCTTCCCATCCCAGGTCCGAGGCATCCGACACCAGATCTAGTGAGGGAGGGGGCTCCTGGAAGGGGATACCCTGAAGCATGTTGCTTGGGAGGGACCACCATTGCAGGTCGGCCACTACATAGGGTGGCAATGTGATGACCTTGTCCAGGCCATCCTTGGCCTGGGAATACTGGGAGGCCAGCCAGAGTTGGAAGGGCCTCATCCTGAGCCTGGCATGTCACACCATGAAGGTGCATGCTACCATATGGCCTAGGATTTGGAGGCACACACGTGCCGTCGTCACAGGGAAGGCCGTGACCGAGGCGATGAGACCTTTGAGCGTCTCGAATCTGTCCCGGGGGAGGAAGGCCAGGACTAACGTGGACTTTTCCTCATTTACCACTAGGCCTAGACTCGTGCAGGTGTCTAGCAGGAATTCCATCTGCGCCTGCACCTGGGACCGAGACTTGCCCTTGAGCAGCCAGTCATCCAGGTAGGGGAAGATCTGCAGCCCTTTCCTCCTGAGGTGGGCTGCGACCACCACCATGCATTTGGTGAAAACCCTGGGCTGGTAGAAAGACCAAAGGGAAGGACCGTAAACTGGTAGTGGTCTGTCCCTACCAGGAAGCGGAGGAAGCACCTGTGGCCCTCGAAAATGTGGATATGGAAGTACGCATCCTGGAGGTCCAGGGCTGCGAACCAATCGCCCGGGTCCATGGACGGAACAATAGAGGCCAGGGACACCATATGGAATTTGCAGCGAACGAGAAACTAGTTGAGATTCCGCAGGTCGAGGATGGGCCTGAGCCCACCTTTCGCCTTAGGGATCAGGAAATACCGGGAATAAAACCCTTTGCCCTGGAATTCCTGAGGTACCCTCTCCACCACGCCAAGGGTGAGGAGACGAGTCACCTCCTGACTTAAAAGGAGGGCGTGTTCCGGGTCCCCTGGGGCATCCCGGGACGGAGGATGGTGCGGTGGGGGTGAATCAAACTGCAGCCTGTACCCCTCGGAGATGGTACTGAGGACCCACCGGTCCGACGTTATATGGGACCAATGCACTCTGAAGGCCGATAAACGGTTGCCAAAAACCAACTTTATTAACTGGGGGGTTTCCCTGGCAACAGGCCAGGTGGCCCTCCACATAAAGTCAAAAACTTCTCTTCCCCTGCCTCTTGCCCTTCAAGGGTCCGGGACATGGGGCCGAACGGGACTGGCGCTGTGATCTATGCCTCTGGTCCCTAGGCCTCTTGGGTGGGGGCTTGTATCTGCCCCTTATGGGAGGAGCCGAGGGCTGCGGTCTGGGTTTGTCCTTGGCTGGCGGGACATACAGACCGAGAGTCTGCAGGGTGGTGCGGGAGTCCTTCATCCCGTGCAGACAAGTGTCCATCTGGTCCGCAAATAAAGCCTTGCCGTCAAATGGCAGGTCTTGCATCAGGGACTGGGATTCCACAGACAGCCCCGACAGTGAAAGCCACGACACCCATCGCATGGAAATAGCCAAGGCCATCGAACGAGCCACTGTGTCAGCCGCATCCGAGGCGGCCTGGAGAGCTGCTTTCGCCGCCGCCGCACCCTCGTCAACTAGAGCCCTGAATTCCTTCCTGTCCTTTTCTTGGAGGGAGGGCTCGAATTTTGGCAGAAACCCCCACAAGTTGAAGTCATACCTGCTCAGGAGTGCTTGATGGTTTGCCACCCTGAGCTGGAAACTTGCAGAGGAATAAACTTTTTTCACAAAAGTGTCGAGTCTCCTGGCATCCTTGTCCTTGGGGGCTGGTGCGAGCTTTCATGTGTCTTTCACGGTGGTTGATGGACTCTAGTGAATTTGGGTTGGGTGAGTGTACAAATACTCATGCCCCTTTGTTGGCACAAAGTATTTCCGCTCTGCCTTCTTGGAAATGGGCGGCAGAGAGCCGGGGTTTGCCATAGTCCAATAGAAATGTTGGCTACCCCTTGGTGAAGCAGTAGGGCCACGCGGCCTGGTGCCGAGGAGGACAGGACATTAAACAAATTGTCCAACGGCTCCTCCATCTCCTCCGCCTGGAGCTGGAGGTTGGTGGCTACACGCCAGAGGAGCTCCTGATGAGCCCTGAAATCCTCCTGAGAAGGAGGGGGCAGTGCTGCTATGGACTCGTCCGGTGCCGACGAGACAAGCGCTACAGCCCCTAGGGCATCAGGCGGTGCCGGTAGGCCGCACTCCGCATCTGGGTCCGGGTGCGTCGGTGGTTCGGCACCCGAGGACTGCTCTCGGTGCTGAGGCGGGGACACCGAGGGTGCTTGGGATGCCTCAGCCATGGAGGGGGGTCTCGGTGGTGCGGGCGCCTGGGGCCACAGTGCCCACTGGCACCACTGTCCTTGCCATGGTGCCCCTTGCCACTGAGCCATCTGAGGTCCTACCAGGGTTACATGTTCCTGGGGGACGGTGCGGCCCAGGGACGGACGGCTGGGAGCCGAAGCGGAAGTGACCGAGGAGCACACGGTGCCATAGGAGCAGCTCGACCAGTCCCGTCCATGTCAGGTCCGTCCCCAGGATTAAGACCTCGACGACGATGAGACATATACGTCAGAGGTACTATCTCTGGTGTCCCGTCGATGACCGCAGCTACAACGCCTCAGTGCCGGTGACTGTCGGGATGCACTCCGAGCATGGCGTGCACCGTGGTATGATCGGTGGTGTCGATGGCATCGAGACCTGCTATCACTGCGGCTGGACGAGGAGGGTCGACGCTTTCTATCCCAGCACCTGCAGCCCCTGTGGGCCGAGGAAGACTCCGGCAACTCGCTCCCAGGCGACCCTGACAACGGAGTGGAGGTCTGTCGCAGGCTACGGGAAGGCCCCACGGATCGAGGAGGGACCTCGACCTCCGACCTGGCCGGTGAAGGCTGGTGGGCGCCCAATGGTGGCTTTCCTCAGGACCGAGGCCCCAACTCAGGCGGCCCGCTCGGTACCGACATGACGAGGATGTCGCGCGCTGCCTGAGCTGCCTCCGGCGTCGACGGAATCCTCATCGTCGGGGAGGCACGTGTGGACGGGCCGGACTACTCCGCTCCACACGAGTCGGAGGTCTGGGTCCCAAGGGGGATCGTGGGCTGCCCAACTCGGGTTCAGCCTCACCCCTGTCCTTGTCTCGGCGCCGCTGGGTCTTGCCTTGTTTCTTGGCAGGGCAGCGGTGCCTACTGGTGGATGGGGCTTCGCTCCACACCAAGGACGCGGTGCCCAGCTCTGGGTCGGGTCAGCGCGCCGGTGCCGGGGCCAGTTCCAACTCCATAAGCAGGGCCCGGAGTCGAATCTCACTTTCGCGCTTAGACCGGGGCTTAAAGGAATTACAGATTTTACAGCGCTCACTTATGTGAGCCTCGCCCAGACAGCGAAGACACTCGGAGTGTGGATCGCTTCTGGGCATGGAATTGCGACAGGAGTCGCATGACTTGAAGCCTGGGGCTCGGGGCATGCCCCAAGCCAGGCTACTAACTGTAGAAACTAGTAACGGTCGAAGACCGTACTACTAAGGAAGACGCTGCAGCAATGCTGGAGCACAAGTTCCGACTACCTTCACTGGCGGCAAGAAGGAACTGAGGGTGGGGGGAGCGCGCAGCCCCCTTTATAGCACGATATAGAAGCGCCACTCCAGGGGTTGCAGCGGGGCTCCCCCACTATGGGTACTGCTAAGGGAAAAACTTCCGGCACTGGTGCACATGGCGAGCACGCACACCTACTGTGGAATACACATGAGCAATCACTCGAAGAAGAATTAGTGTTTGAAGCCACCTTCAGAACAAGATGTGAGGGTGGAAGAGTGACATTATCTATGGGAGGCAATCCGAGCCACACATCCCTCCTCACCTCCTGAATTTCTGGGCTGCCTGTTTCAGAGCCATCCTGCAGTGCCTGTCTCTCTCAAGCCTTTGATTTGGTACTTTTTCCACTTTGTAAGACTGTGAAGTTTCAGTACCATGTGCTGAAGCCACCATAGGGCACAACTTAAGGTGGACTTATACCAGGGAAGGAGATTAAAGCTAAAACTCACTGCCACTTTGATCAAGGATATGGAGTCCTGAGATTTCTGAACAATGAGGTTAGCCAAAACTCTGATGGGAAGAGTTGAAAAGGACGGAAAAAGGCAGATCTGCAAACTCTTAGCTAAGATGTCTTGGCACAGAGATGCCGGCTCTTGTAATTCACACGGAAGAGTAAGGCAGCCTTTACTTGCTTTGCACTGAGGGCTAGGTTCTCTCAGAATTGTAACCACCAGCCAGCTGGCCCTATCACCTCCAGTGTTTCAGGTTATGAATCTGAGAAGCTTCCCTTCAACAGCCGGACTGTTGAACTTTTCAACTTTTCTCAGGCCCAGCTTAGAGGACAACCGTTGACATAGCTAGTGGGAGCAGGAGGTTATAACCTCCCCGCCACAATTCTAATTGTTTTCCATTTACACGCCCCTTTAAAATCATCTGCAGTGGGTCCCTGAAATGAGATATGTCCTGTGACTAAACCTAGCCTGTCATTAATGAGTTTGTTTACCATTTAACTCCAGGACTCTGCTAAAGGCCAGCATTACAAACTGTACCAACAAGACTCCCATCTGCTATGGGCTGGATATAGAATCATAGAATATCAGGGTTGGAAGGGACCTCAAGAGGTCATCTAGTCCAACCCCCTGCTCAAAGCAGGACCAATTCCCAACTAAATCATCCCAGCCAGGGCTTTGTCAAGCCGGGCCTTAAAAACCTCCAAGGAAGGAGACTCCGGTTTTCTAAATAGTCCCAAACCACTTCTTTCTCCACGGAGGGCTGGTCACCTTCTCCCCATATTGTGCTGCCCAGTGCAGCAGTCTGGGAGCTGACCTTGTTCGTGAAGACAGAGGCAAAAAAAGCATTGAGTACATTAGCTTTTCCACATCCTCGGTCACTAGGTTGCCTCCCTCATTCAGTAAGGGGCCCACATTTTCCTTGACTTTCTTCTTGTTGCTAACATACCTGAAGAAACCCTTCTTGTTACTCTTAACATCTCTTGCTAGCTGCAACTCCAAGTGTGATTTGGCCTTCCTGATTTCACTCCTACATGCCTGAGCAATATTTTTATACTCCTCCCTGGTCATTTGTCCAATCTTCCACTTCTTGTAAGCTTCTTTTTTGCGTTTAAGATCAGCAAGGATTTCACTGTTTAGCCAAGCTGGTCGCCTGCCATATTTACTATTCTTTCTACACATCAGGATGGCTTGTTCCTGCAACCGCAATAAGGATTCTTTAAAATACAGCCTGCTCTCCTGGACCCCTTTGCCCTTCATGTTATTCTCCCAGGGGATCCTGCCCATCTGTTCCCTGAGGGAGTCAAAGTCTGCTTTTCTGAAGCATCAGGTGTCTCGTAACCCCTATATAAAAGCTATTATCAGTCTCTATGGATCAGGGTGATAAATGGTGACAGAATTTAGCAGTAGAATGCACCAAATTGCATAATCTTTAGTGAGTTAAATAAAAATTGCTGCTGCAGTTTTCTCAGCACTGTTTCCAACACAACAGCTTCAGGGAAGGAGAGGGTGGTAAAGAAAAGGCCAATCTGCCACTAGTGCAGTGCTAACTAGGGAATATAGCATCAATATTGACTAACAGATCTAAGGTACTAGAGTTCAAGGAACATGTTCCCCTCTGCACTCGCAAGGGGATCCATGAATTTGCAGCCAGAGAAATGGGTAATTCCTGACAGGCGCAATGACAGCAGCCTGCACACAACAGCTCAGGTTTAAAGGAATAAAAAAATACTCCAGAAATTATAGCATATCAGCATAGGTCTATCCAGAAGAAACAATGAAGAAACACTCAGCTCTGCATGTTGGTCAACACGTCACAACCTCTGAAAGTCCACTAGCAGCCAGTAGGGGAGACAACCAGATACCCTCCAACACAGAGGTTCCCAAACTTATTTGGCCTACCGCCCCCTTTTCAGAAAAAAAATTACTCAGCGCCCCCCTTTTCAGAAAAAAAATTACTCAGCGCCCCCCTGGAAATCTACCTTCTTTAAGCGAACAAACAGAAAGATGCAGTGACAAATTTGTGTTCTTTTATGTATCTATATTTCTACCTACGTCCTACAATATAGTAAAGAAAGATGTGTTATTAGAATATCGCCCACGACATCAGGTATACAGTGGTTTTTGCGTAAGATGGCAAAAGACAACCAAACTAAAATACTAATGAAACTAATAAACTGGGTTTTGTTCTTTGCTCAGCATTAGATATATGTATTTGATATTAAACTGTCAAATATCAAACTAAATTTATCAAGAAATAATTAATTAAAAATAATCAATATGCAATTAAAAATCAGTTAATAGTTTTAATTTAGTTTGCCCTTATTTAAATAATTGTTCCTTATTAACACACGCCTTATTTACCAATTAACACAGATGATTCGATAGATATAAATAAATGTTAATAGTTAACATTTTTTTTACGATTTCATTCCCGTTTTCATTAATATTGTAATAAAAAATATGACAAATATATTGACTGTACACTTCAAATAGTACTGTACCGACACAAGCCTGCTACGATTTTATTATTAGTAAGCACTAGAGACACAGAAACGTACGGTAGATATGTAAGAAAATGTATAAAAATACTCACGTTTAAATTGCTGTTTTATTGAAACAACAATAATACAATTTGCTTTGTATGTGATCCGTAATCCGTAAAGATCGAAGGTATTGAATATGAATTAAAAAATTTAAATACTTATTGCACCATTGTTAACTGCTTTTTACACAATTAAGAAACAATCTAAATTAGATTTCATACATGTCGCCTATTTATAGTATCGTATTGTAAACAAGTCATTACACGCACATATTCCTGCCGATGCATGCTGGACTTCCCGACAATGCGCGACACGCTCGACTGCCAACACTTGCTTGTTAAGAGCTGTTGGCGGACTTGACACCAGATCGGTTATAATTTGTGAATTTATTTGGAAAATAATGTAATCACTACAACTTTAACTCTATGTTACACAACAGATGAAACATGTACGAACGTTTTTTCAAAATTTTCTTATATTCTTTCTTTATGCTTCCACCGCCCCCTTATTTTTATTCAACGCCCCCCAATTGCACCCGAGGCTACTACTGCCCCCCTGGATCGTTCCAGCGCCCCCCAGGGGGCGGTATCGCCCACTTTGGGAACCTCTGCTCCAACACCTAAAGGAGGGATATAGGTACAGTGCACGGCCCCACTCCTGTAATCTGAGCACTGCAGACAGACCCCAGAGTTTGTACAGAGTCCCACTGACTTCAACAGGACATAATGTGGGCACAAGGGTCTGCTTCAGTGGATCAAACTGCAGGATTAGAGCCCCACTGAGCTAAGCAAATCAGCGCTCCAGCAATGCCTGGCAGTAGCCGGAGCACGTAAGAAAGCTGCTACTTAGAGATCAGAAAGGGTAGGACAAAGTGAGAACTGCCAAAAGTCAAGCTGAGTTAGGTCTTGCAAAGGAAATTAAAACAAAGAGTAAAAGGTTCTTTTAACCATATAAGTAAAATAAGAACAAGAAGAGAAGTGGGGCTGCAATGCAGCGAGGATACAGTCAAGATTAAGGATAATCTAGGTAATGGCCCATAAACTAAATACTTTGCCTCAGTTTTCAATATGAATAATAACATGGAACATGGGGAAAAAGAAGGATGGCTAATGGGAACGAGTGTACAGAAATAAAAATCACCACATCTGAGTTGGAAGCAAATCTCCAAGAGCTGAGTACACTCAGATCAGGGGACTAGATAACCTCCATCCCAGAATTCTGAAGAACTGGCATATGAGATTGCAAGTCCAGTCACAAAGATTTTTAATAAATCTATCAAATATATAGCACCTATATATGTGAAAGGGGAAAAAAAGTGAAAAGTGATCCAGGCATGGACTAACAACAAGAATTTCTGCTATATGCTGTGGGTTCATCAGTTGGAAACAACAGAAGAGAAGAAAGACCTAGAGTATTTGTTATCCTGTGATTGACTGAGCCACCAACGTGATACAGCCTTGAAAGAGGCAAATGCAATCCTGGGATGTGTCAAGCAAGGTATTTCCAATACAGATAGGGAAGTATTAATGCAATTGTGCAAGGCACTAGTAAGATCTCATCTGCAACTGTGTAGAACTCTGGTCATGCATCTGACGAAGTGGGCATTCACCCACGAAAGCTTATGCTCCAATACATCTGTTAGTCTTAAAGGTGCCACAGGACCCTCTCTTGCTTTTTACAGATCCAGACTAACACGGCTACCCCTCTGATACTCTGGTCAACATGTTAATGAAAGATTAATTCAAACTGGAACAGGTGCAGAGGAGAGCTACTAGCATGAGAGGGGAATGGAGAGCCTGTCTTACAAGAGGACACTAAGAGTTTGACTTGTTTAGCCTAGCAAAACAAAAGCTGAGAGGGAATATGATTACTGTCTATAAATACCTCACAGGGAAAACACCAGGGAGGGGAAAGAGCTATTTAAGCTAAAACAGGATTTCTTAACCTGTGGGTCATGACGAAAAATCAGGTTGCCAGAATGTGTCAAAGGGTCATGTGGGAGGCCCCAGGGGAAAAGGGGATCAGGTCCTGCCCACCAGGGGGTGAGAGGCGCTCTTGGGGGTTGCAGAGCCTGGGCTGCATTCACTCCTCCAGCCTTGAAAGAGGCAAATGCGATCCTGGGAGGGGAGGCTCTCAGCTGCAGTGTAGACATGCCCTCAGAAACCCCATTGCCTCCACCTGACTACTGGCGAGGAGAAACCCCGCCTACAACTTTTATTTGAACAAATCATTCCATAAACCAATCTATTATTTTCCAAAGCAGAGAGGAGAGTGGCTGGCAACATTTATATTCATCACGTGCCTTCCAGTTTGGTTCCTTCGATTTCTTAACTGCAGCCTTTTGGTTTTCTTTTATATCCAGTTCTGTAATCCAGGGGGGCAGATAATACAGGAAAGGGCATAATATCATTATACTTCAGAACCCTGGTGAGCAAATTCAGCTCCCTTGCTTTCTCTAGAACCAGTCAGGTGGCAGCATGCTCCCTCATCAGTAAGCATCCCTGCATCAGAGGAGAGGAACTGGGATTTCCAAAACATGCACTAGCTCTACTAAGGGAGAACAGGTCTCAGGGACAATGAGCCATCCCCAAAAGCAAATGCTCTCCCTCTGATCTACCCATCTTGCTTATATTTTTATATGCTCATACATCTTCTCCCTATGGAATGATCCGTTTTAAAAAACAAAAATCATTAAAATGGTTATTAGTCTAAATAAGAGGCAAATCAGAAAAGAAAGATGACTTTCGGAGAGGAATCGGCAATAAGAGTGTGTTGGGGCTCTAGAGGATAAGAATGATATTCAAGCATAAAAACCTACAGGAGGTGAGAATAAAGTTAAAGGAAGTGGAGAAGTGCCCAGCCATCTCCCTGAAGCCTTGTATTACCCAATTGTCTCTACAGGTAGAGTTCACATTCCATGGCAAAACCAGCTGCACTGGGCAGCACAATATGGGGAGAAGGTGACCAGCCCTCTGTGGAGAAAACCAGACAGAAGCAGAATTGCTCTTGACAGCTGGGGAAGTCCCCTGAGCCAAGATAGTAAGAGCTGCTGCCCTGGCAGCGTGTTCTCAGGCCACAAAAGCCATGACAGGGTGGGACTGGCCAGCCAGCATGTGTAGCAGCCCAAGTCATTTATCAAACATAAAAATCCACCAACACGTGGTAGCCAAATGTCTCAGCCAGGAGGGGGAGGGAGGGAGATGGAGTGGTCAGCTGAGCGGGCTTCTGTGCTCACCCAGACAAAGCATGAGCCAGTGAGCTGTAGGCACATCCCCCCACTTGTACTCCCCAGAGCCAAAAGCTGAATTCTGTTCCCATGGCTCACAAGACAGGAAGTAACAATAGTTGTGATCAAACTAGTCAAGGAATAGGGTCTCTGCCTGAAAGTCGAGCTGGACCACTTCAGGAGTCATGCCCAATGTTGGGGAGAGAGGAGGCAGAGACTAGCATAGAGTGAGGGCAGGGGTGCTGCAGAGACACTCACTGCTGAGAGTAGGGGAGTATGTGCCAGGGCTGCCCTGTCAACTCTGGAGTGAGAGAGGCAGTTCGCCGAGCTATGTGGACATCTCCAACCGGAGAGTTGCTGATTCTCCTCACTGCCTGTGTCGGGGGCCAGAAATAGAAATCCTGCTGCAAAGCTGAGAGCTCGTTCCTCCCTCTTGCATTACAGGAATTTGTCTTTTCACTCTTTTCACTCATTACTGTTCAGGTTAGGAGAGTGCAGCAGCACCCTCTTGTGTTCACAGCTGTGTCCTCATACCAACACCAATATCAGGAACAAGGGCCACAGCTGGGGTACACACAAACACACACCCTCCCTCCCCCACACCATCCCGGTTTTCCCTCCTCCTCTCGATTCCCCCTCTGTGATTCAGCACTCCTCTGCCATTCCATCTGCCCCCATCTCCTGCTACATCTCACTCGCATTCAGCGAGCTGTGCACACTGAGCAGGGCTGTGCCACAACATCTGCTGCACAGCTCTGTCCACCCTCACAGCCGCTGATCCCACCTCCAGCAACAGAGGGAGAAAATGAGGGGTGGTATTTGAGTTGGCCCCCCCGACCTCCACCGACTACAGTATTAGAAATAAGCCATCAGCAGGAGGGAGGTGCACTTAAGATTTGCCATCTCTGGATAAAAGCGGTTAGCTGAAATATCCACGTCGCCAGCACCTAAAAGGGTTATAGATCTCTGGTGATGCTTCGGGACCTTTCTACAGGATGGCTACAGAATATCTATTCCATAGACACTCACACACCATGTTCATGAGCCTAGTACAAAAACCTGAATGGAAGAGAATCCTCTGCTAAGAGTTCCCGTCAACTCCAGGCTTCTACCCCTGGAAGGTGTTCCTTCCTTTTGTCCACATGTCATAGAATCATAGAATCATAGAATATCAGGGTTGGAAGGGACCTCAAGAGGTCATCTAGTCCAACCCCCTGCTCAAAGCAGGACCAATTCCCAACTAAATCATCCCAGCCAGGGCTTTATCAAGCCGGGCCTTACAAACCTCCAAGGAAGGAGACTCCACCACCTCCCTAGGTAACGCATTCCAGTGCTTCACCACCCTCCTAGTGAAATAGTGTTTCTTAATATCCAACATGGACCTCCCCCACTGCAACTTGAGACCATTGCTCCTTGTTCTGTCATCTGCCACCACTGAGAACAGCCGAGCTCCATCCTCTTTGGAACCCCCCTTCAGGTAGTTGAAGGCTGCTATCAAATCCCCCCTCATTCTTCTCTTCTGGAGACTAAACAATCCCAGTTCCCTCAGCCTCTCCTCATAAGTCATATGCTTCAGACCCCTAATCGTTTTTGTTGCCCTCCGCTGGACTCTTTCCAGTTTTTCCACATCCTTCTTGTAGTGTGGGGCCCAAAACTGGACACAGTACTCCAGATGAGGCCTCACCAATGTTGAATAAAGGGGAACGATCACGTTCCTCGATCTGACTCATATCCAGCTTCTCGTCCACTGTGACCCCTAGGTCCTTTTCTGCAGAACTGCTACCTAACCATTCGGTCTCTAGTCTGTAGCAGTGCATGGGATTCTTCCGTCCTAAGTGCAGGACTCTGCACTTGTCCTTGTTGAACCTCATCAGGTTTTTTTTGGCCCAATCCTCTAATTTGTCTAGGTCCCTCTGTATCCGATCCCTATCCTCTAGTGTATCTACCACGCCTCCTAGTTTAGTGTCATCTGCAAACTTGCTGAGAGTGCAGTCCACACCATCCTCCAGATCATTAATAAAGATATTAAACAAAACCGGCCCCAGGACCGACCCTTGGAGCACTCCGCTTGATACCGGCTGCCAACTAGACATGGAGCCATTCATCACTACCCATTGAGCCCGACGATCTAGCCAGCTTTCTATCCACCTTACAGTCCACTCATCCAGCCCATGCTTCTTTAACTTGGCGGCAAGAATACTGTGGGAGACCGTATCAAAAGCTTTGCTAAAGTCAAGGAATAACACATCCACTGCTTTCCCCTCATCCACAGACCCAGTTATCTCATCATAGAAGGCAATTAGGTTAGTCAGTCATTCCCCTTGGTGAATCCATGCTGACTGTTCCTGATCACTTTCCTCTCCTCTAAGTGTTTCATAATTGATTCCTTGAGGACCTGCTCCATGATTTTTCCAGGGACTGAGGTGAGGCTGACTGGCCTGTAGTTCCCCGGATGCTCCTTCTTCCCTTTTTTAAAGATGGGCTCAACATTAGCCTTTTTCCAGTCATCTGGGACCTCCCCCGATCGCCATGAGTTTTCAAAAATAATGGCTAATGGCTCTGCAATCTCATCCGCCAACTCCTTTAGCACCCTCGGATTCAGCACATCCAGCCCCATGGACTTGTGCACATCCAGTTTTTCTAAATAGTCCCGAACCACTTCTTTCTCCACAGAGGGCTGGTCACCTTCTCCCCATATTGTGCTGCCCAGTCGGCCTTTCTTCTCCAGCCCACTAGATGCTGTGCATAGGAAGGAGAGCCTGGCTCATGCCCACACTGAATAGGTGATCCCTTGACTGACCACCATTGCCATCAATACCTAGCCCAGCACTGGAGAGGATGTAATTAGGTAGAAGAATATGCTTGGTAGTAACAGAGACAGCAGGCCGCGCAGTGAATGTACTTTCATTCTTGTCTTCAAGTTCTGGTCAGGAATTCTCTGAATACTTGCCCTTTGGAAAGAGCCTCATTGTTTCATTAAACTCTTCCTCTGGGCTGAACCAAAGTGTGCCCCACTCCCTCAAGAACATGACTACAATATCTCCCTCCCCCTTCGGACGGGGCTTGCACCCACCCAGGAAACCAACCCTCCCAGGCAGTGACTCTGGGGAGATGCTGAGGCACTACAACAACAAGTGCCTAGCATGGGCCTGATTCCTCCATCGCAGGACACAAGGCATTCCCAGTGATTTCCATGGAGCTATTCATCCTGAAGCAGAACAGGGCTCTACATATAAGGGGGTGATGAGGGGACAGAGGGAGATTGAGTCCCTGTGAGAAGCCACCTAGTCAGCTTTTAAAATCCAAGTGTCACCCCCAAACAGAAATGAAGCCAGACTGCAGAATGATAAGACTCTTGAGGTGTGACTCTACCATTGCACTTTGCTGGATAAAACCTGGAAAATCTACTCATGCATACATATAAGTTTTTCTCCATCATCTAAATACAGAGGGATGCCCCCTTCGTTCACTTGGCAGAGGCCTGCCTTTCTGGGGTGGAGTGACTCCAGTTGGTCCAGGGCTGTCTGCGAGTCCAGAGCCACGTATAATTAAAGACCAATGTGCTGGACTGTAGTACCTCCTGGCTAGATTGACTACACTTATTCCCCTGGATGAATATTTAAAGGATGCACATACACAGAGACATGCTAGCAAGAGAATCATCACAATGGCTTTTGCCATGGGATTATCACGGTTCCAAACTGTGCTCTAACTAGGACAGTTCTTAGGGGACTCAAACAGCACAGGAGGCTGAATATTTGAAAGTCAGGAGCAGCTCGTGACTGCAAATCCAGAGAGATTACAGAAACAGCTCATTTGGCTGGTGGACAGCAAACACACATTGCTGATCTCCGTGAACAAGACAGGAATTGAAGCACAACAATCCATCTGTTGAAAGGCTCCCCACCCCAGCCCATCTGCAGCTCTCCTGATGACCAGGGATGAGACAAAGGCAATATTAGCACATCTCAGCTTTGCCAACACAGACAAACCAGTTTTATATATTTAAAAGGAAAATTAGATCATTCAAGGGGCTGAAATTTGTACTCTGAGGCTCCCCTACTCACCTTCACTATGAGGTCACATGACCAGACATGGCCCAGAACAATGAGGACCAACATTCATATTTGGATTGTAAGCCAAAAATGGACGGCTACCACCTCTCCCTTTGGACTCAGTAATCTTAGACCTTATCAGACTCAATCACTAACCATCATGAGCATGTGACATGATTACGAAAGCCTGTATGTTTTTTAAAACCATGTGTATTTTTAATTACATACACATGCTTTATGTGAACATATGTACATGCTTATTACACAAATAAAGCCAGATATGTGGAGGTGACATCTGTATGATAAATGAACTTATGTTCCTATGACTGCCTCAACTGGTTTCTACACCAGTCGATTGCTCCAGGGACATATTCTAGCATTCCAGGATGGGCAAGATTCAGTCATAAGCTACTGACAGCTTTTATTGACAGGAAAGGACATACTTTAAATTCAATATTTCATGTTTCCACAAAGCTAGCAAAAGGAGCTTTGTACAATTAGAAAGCGGAGTTTCCCAGGATTCCCAATTCCCCCTAGAACCCTGCACTTGCTTCCAGCCCTGGAGGAGCCTGAGATAATAGACTTTAAAGTTGTGACAGGGAGGGAGCAGGAAGCCAAGGGCTCGAAATGGGGGCCCATGAACCTGGACAGCACAAGATTCAGGTCCCAAGGGGGAACCAGGTCCCGGACATGCGAGTAATGGCACTCCGGAACTTTCAGGAACCGTGCCATCAACGGATGGGCAAAGACCGATCTGCCTTAGAACAGAGGGTGGAATGCCGAAATGGCCGCCAGGTGTACCTTGACCAAAGATTGCGACAGGCCTTGGAGCTTAAGATGCAGCAAATAGTCCAGGATGCCTTGCAGTGGGGCCTCTTCTGCATGAATGTGATGATCCAAGGCCCAACACATGAACCACTTCCACTTTGCCATGTAAGTGGCCTTGGTGGAGGGTTTCCTGCTACCCAGCAGAACCTGCTGGACACCTGTGGAACACTGCCGTTTGTCCCCCCTCAGCCACACAGTAGCCAGGCTGTCAAATGTATCTGAACCTGGTGGCACTGCAGCAGATTGCCGTGGATCTGGACAGCACATCCAGTCAAAGAGGCAGCTGTAGCGGGGTGGCTGCCGAAAGACTCAGCAGCATGTCGAACCATTGTTGATGAGGCCATGCTGGGGCTATGAGGATGATTGTTGCTTTGTCTTGCTTTACCTTGAGCAGGACCCTATGGATTAACGGCACCAGCGAGATGGCATACATCAGTGCTCCCGACCATGAAATCAGGGAGGCATCCGACAGCAAGCCCTTGTCCCTGGCCTGTGAGAACACAACATGTGGCACTTTCTGTTCTGCCGGGATGCAAACAGGTCCACCTGGGGAGTTCTCTACCTGCGGAAGATCAGGCTGACCAGCTCCGGATGGAGCGACCATTCGTGGCGAGACGAGAAGGTCCTGCTGAGGCGATCTGCCAGGATGTTCTTGGTTCTGGGCAGGTGGGTGGCTACCAGATGAACGGCATGCCACACACAAAAGTCCCAGAGGCCCAGGACTTCCTGACAAAGGGCTGAAGACCTGGTGCTGACCTGCCTGTTGATGTAATACATTGCAGTGGTATTGTCTGTGAGGACTTGCACTACCTTATGTTTCAGGTGGGGCAAAAAGACCTGGCAGGCCAGGCGAACTGCTTTGAGCTTGCTGATGTTAATATGAAGGATGAGATCATTGCGGAGCCAGCAGCCCTGGGTGTTGAGCTCACCCAGATGGGCTCCCCAGCCCAGATCCGACACGTCTGAGACCAAGGTCTGCGATGGAGATGGGATCACGAAGGGGACTCCCTGCAGCACCGACCTGGGATCCCGCCACCAATCCAGAGACAGGAGGATGTGGTTCGGTACAGTGACCACTCGGTCCGAGGGGTGCCTGCTGGGGGTGTAGACCGAGGCTAGCCACACTTGCAGAGGCCACAGATGAAGATGGGCATAGTGCACACGGCCATGTAGCCCATCAGTAGGAGGCACATGTGGGCCATGGTGAGCAGGTGGCTCTTTATGTGTGAGATTAAGCTCGACATGGCTTTAAAACATGCTTCCGCAAGGAAGGCCCTGGCCCGCGTGGAGTCAAGGACCACTCCGATGAACCCTATGCATTGGACTTGCATGAATGTGGAATTTTCTTTGTTTATTAACAGGCCCAGGTCGCTACAGGTGGACCGCACCAGATCTAGGCTCCTGCGCACCTGCCCCAGAGACCTGCCCTTGATAAGCCAGTCATTGAGATTCATGAAGATCTGGACTCCCTGATGTCTCAGGTAAGCTGCTACCAGCACCACGCATTTGTGAAAACCCTGGGGGCTGAAGACTCATAGTGGCGAGCCAAAGACCTGGGCCAATGCAGAGACCAAGAACATGGTGGCCTCAGGCTCTGTCTTGGCTCTGGAGACCGGTGGCGCTCACTTGTCTTGTGCGAGGCCTTGCCAATGGGCTTGCCCTCTTGGGGAGCTATAGCAGGATCCACAGCCCTGCATGGTGCCATCTGCAGCGGGGGCGCTCTCTGCTCTCCCGGTGCCAGGAGCTGGGGAGAGTGTCGACTGTGCCGTCGGACTGGGCCCTTTACTGCTCCCCAAGGTCAGTAGGTGGGTCCTTTCAGGAGGAGGAACTCCCCGGGGCCGAGCCCTTCTGCAGGTCCAGAGTTGGCATAAGGCCCGAACAGGGTCCTTTGCCTGGAGCCCCCTGGTCGGGCTTTCTCTGTGCCATCTTCTTAGGTTTCTCCTTCGGCACCAGCAACAGGAATCGGTGCCGGGAGGAACCTGGTGCCGGAGGTGTGCTCCACACTGAAGTAGAAGCACTAGGTGCTGCATCGGGCCGCTCCAGTTCCGAAGCTTGGTGCAGGGCAGTCTGCATCAGGAGGGCCCTGAGACATATGTCGTGCTCCCTCTGAGTCAAAGACGAAAGATTTTACAGATGCGACAGCGCTCCTTTATGTGGGATTCCACGAGACAGCTTAGAAAACTATCGTGTGGGTCACTAACATGCATAGGCCTGTTACGTGGAGCACAGCTTAAAACCTGAGTACCAGGGCATGCCCCACCTGGGGCAACATCCGCTGGGACACTATCTAACAAACACTTAACAGCTACAGTACTTAACAACTAACAGACAAGGGTTGTTTACAGCTAGAAATACAAGGCTGAGATAGAAGAAAAACCGCTGGCCAATTGCAAAGCAAGGGACAAAGGCGCTCCGACTGACCACCACGGGCGGTAAGAAGGAACTGAGAGAGTGTAGGTCTGGCAGCGCCTGATATACTGCGACATGAACACAGCACCCCAGAAAGCACCACAGCCCACCATACGGATACCGCTAAGGCAAAAGTCTCTGACATCTGCGCACGTGGGCGCGCACACACCTAGAATGGAATCAATGTGAGCAAGCAATCAAAGAAGAACAACTTTATCTACAGACAGCCAATTCCACCTGTCAGAGTCTGACTATATGTGCCTGGAAACTCACTCACCACAACTATTGTATCTTCCAACAGAAAGCAGAACCTACGTTCAGAAATGTACTCCCAAGAGCACACAGAGATCCAATACTCTCATGTGTTCTCATTTGGCATGAAGCACTAGGACAAGCCTCTGTAGGATGAAGCCCTGCTTCTGTTATCTCCCCCATGTAACATTCACCTGAAAGGAACGAACTGGTTTATATCATGTCAGAGGGAAGCTGCATAACAACTTGCTATTGCTCTCAGCAATCTGACCGAGAACTCACCATGTGTCAGCAGGGGAAGAGAGAGAATACTGAAGGAATGAAGGCCCTAACTCACCCTTCCACAAGGTCCGTACTTCCCTGCTCCTCAGGGTCTGGATTCACAGAAACTGGAACCAGGTTCTTGCAGACAGAAATATCATGGGCCATGACGCAGATCCAAGCTTCACCATAGCTAGACACACTTCACCACTGCAAAGGAAAGAGAAGGAA
Source organism: Chrysemys picta bellii (assembly GCF_011386835.1). Taxonomy (NCBI): domain Eukaryota; kingdom Metazoa; phylum Chordata; order Testudines; family Emydidae; genus Chrysemys; species Chrysemys picta. Next base: position 51,127,561 of record NC_088800.1, read on the forward strand.
ACCGCCCCCATTAGCAAGAAAAAGTCAGCATGTGCTGGTCTTCAGCATGTGGCCAAGATACTAGCAGCATCAAGAACTTCCAATTGATACACCCTTACATGTCTCTTCTTGAAATGCCAATGTAGCACTCAGACCTTAACTACTGGGGACCTGAATGGGCAGAACCCATGCAACAAAACAGGAAGAAACAGGACCAAGAATATTGGGAATATTTATCCAAACCTACCACCCCACAATAAATGCTCCCTTCTCTATTTCCACATAAAGCAAGGAGCAGCCCATGCTCTGATGCTTAGCAGCTTCAAGTTTGCATACATGGGTACGCTACTGTAAAGCTATATACAATCCTTCACACTAGGTGTTTGCTTGGTACCAGAGGAGAATATGCAGAGATAGCACTGGATACAACTCAGACAGAGACAAACACCTACAAGATCTTTATCAAGCATTCGTAAAACTACAATACCCACCTGGGGAAGTGAGGAAACAGATTGACAGAGCAAGACGGGTACCCAGAAATCACCTACTACAGGACAGGCCCAACAAGGACAATAACAGAACACCACTGGCCATCACATACAGCCCCCAGCTAAAACCTCTCCAGCGCATTATCCACGACCTACAACCTATCCTGGAAAATGATCCCTCACTCTCACAGACCTTGGGAGGCAGGCCAGTCCTTGCTTACAGACAACCCCCCAACCTGAAGCAAATACTCACCAGCAACTATACAACACACCACAGAAACACCAACCCAGGAACCTATCCCTGTAGCAAACCTCGTTGCCTACTCTGTCCCCATATCTACTCTGGCAACAGCATCAGAGGACCCAACCACATCAGCCACACCATCAGGGGCTCATTCACCTGCACATCCACTAATGTCATATATGCCATCATGTGCCAGCAATGCCCCTCTGCCATGTACATTGGCCAAACCGGACAGTCCCTCCGCAAAAGGATAAATGGACACAAATCGGATATCAGGAATGGTAACATACACAAGCCAGTAAGTGAACACTTCAATCTCCCTGGTCATTCTATCACAGATTTAAAAGTCACTGTCATTGAACAAAAAAACTTCAGAAACAGACTTCAAAGAGAAACAGCAGAACTAAAATTCATTTGCAAATTCAACACCATTAATCTGGGCTTGAATAGGGATTGGGAGTGGCTGGCTCACTACAGAAGCAGCTTTTCCTCTCCTGGAATTGACACCTCCTCATCTATTATTGGGAGTGGACTACATCCACCCTGATTGAATTGGCCTTGTCAACACTGGTTCGCCACTTGTGAAGTAACTCCCTGCTCTCCATGTGTCTGTATATAATGCCTGCATCTGTAGCTTTCACTCTATGCATCCGAAGAAGTGAGGTTTTTACTCACGAAAGCTTATGCCCAAATAAATCTGTTAGTCTTTAAGGTGCCACCAGACTCTTTGTTGTTTTTCACTGGATACAAGACATTTATAGATGAGTGTCAATCACCCTCATAAACTAATGTATTACAGTAAATTAACTGTGTGTAGGACAGTAAAATTGGAAAGACATCTACATGTACATTCAGATTCCTTTCCGTCTTGCCTCTGGTGGACCTCATTTGTTCTTTAAACTGACTGTAGATTTTTATCAGTATGTAAATGTTAATTTCACCATACACACAAACTGATGAAAAAATATTTCCACCAATAATTGCTTAAAAATAAACATCCATGTTATCAGTCAAAATAAAAAAAATAAAAACTGAATTCTGCCAAGCCTACTCATTGCACAGGTATTCATGTGTAAACTGACAGAATGCTAGCACATTAGACATGAAACAAAGGGGAAACCTGAATCCCAAAAGCTACAGTACTGCCACTTGAACAATAGGAGAAAGGAAAACATCTTATCTGTTAATTTATTCCCCTCCTCCCTATTCCCTGAAGTAACATCTCTCTCATATCCCTGGCCACACTCCCATGCCACTCCAACAAAACAGAATTCACTCAGGACAGATTATGGCCTAGCTGAACACTTGTGCAAAAATCAAACATAACATACACACATTATGAAACCCAGAATCTTCTATTGAAAATTCTTAAAAAACAATAATTGTTTTTTAGTCAAATAGATGTCTGCAACAGGGATATAATGTTTGCATCTGAAGAAGTGAGGTTTTTTTACCCACGAAAGCTTATGCCCAAATAAATCTGTTAGTCTTTAAGGTGCCACCAGACTCCTTGTCGTTTTTGCAACAGGGATATAATTCTCTATTGGAATAATTTTGTAGAATTGAAAAGAAGTTATAGAAAGAATGGATTTTTTAAAAAAATTCTATAAGAGAAGAACCAGCCATTAGCAGAACTCTTTTTATTACAAATAAGGGCCAGTATCTTTTTACTCTTCTGTGCCTAATCCTGGGCACACTTTAACTTCAGTAGCAACCCCATGTAGAGAGGCAGAACTTGGTTCTATGAGTTTACTTATTGTTACACACTTTGGGGAAGAACTCATTCGGCGATAACTGGACTGAGTGAGATGTTCTACCCCGTATCCAAAGCAGACTTATGAACTGCCTCTAACCCACACAGAGAAAGACAATCCATTAAGAGTGAACTGATAAATTGGTTACCCTATTGGGAAAAGAAATTAACAGAATAGAAATCTCTTTCACAGCTATATCTGCCAATCTGTCACTAATGGACAGCAATCAGGGTATGAACTGTGGGAAATAGTAATAAAGACGGTAAGACCACCACTAGGGAGTCAGGAGAGCATGAAGTCAGGAGAGAAATGTGACCTATGCCTCCAGCAGAAGTAACTGCTTCTCAAAGAAGAAACAAGGAACAAGCTCTTCAAGGAATGTAACCAGGCAGTACCATGATGGGCCCTCAGTTTGATATGCCCTACTCCTGAAAGATGCTGAATCTGGAGAGACTCTATGTGTTTCACACATGCACTGAAGATCTTGCAAATCCCCTCCATCAAAATTGATTTTTTTTTTGGTCTTTTATGCTCTGCCTCACTTTATGAGGCATGTGCATCAGGCGCTGCTTTGCCTGTGAAGGAATATCCTTCTCTGATAGCTCAGGGATTTCTATCCTTTGGAAAGGACAAAGGAGATTGTATACTGGCTCCAAAGACTGGAAGTATCTGCAGTATTACACCGGGAGGAGAATTTCCACTCTGCAAGGCCAAATGGAAGGTAGGAATCTCTGAGGCCTCTACACCAAACATTTATTTTCTAAGATTTCCCACCAGCACTTGCAAAAGTGAGAGCGCTACACAAAGCACAAGCGTTTTAGCCATTGTGTCATCTAACCCTGCACACTGTGCATGTTAGATGATATGTTGGTTAAAAATTCCAGTGGCTATCATTTCTACACTACTGCTCCAACCGGTGCTATCCCTGCTGGAGTCACACCAGTGGTGACTCAGGGAGTTCTAGGACAAAAAGGCTAGCATAGACAAAATCTTTGCTCCATATGGGATAATAGCTGTAACTACAGGCAACCATCATTACCACAAGATCAAGGCAGTATTTCATAGAATTGCTTTTTCTGCCATATCATAATATTGTTCTCTTTATCTTCACGGCTTTCTTCTCCAAGTGCTTCACCTTCAGCTGTCTGCTTCCACATCAAAGCACGCACAATGTCATTCCACTGCCTGTTTCTGTTGTCTCTTACCAAACTGTAGCTCTCTAAGGCCTCGTCTACACTAGGAGGTTATATCAAATTTAGCAGCGTTAAATCGAATTAACCCTGCACCCGTTCACACAACGAAGCTATTTAGTTCGACATAAAGGTCTCTTTAAATCGATTTCTGTACTCCTCCCCGACAAGGGGAGTAGCGCTAAATTCGACATGGCCATGTCGAATTATGGTAGGTGTGGATGGAATTCAATGCTAATAGCTCCGGGAGCTATCCCACAGTGCACCACTCTGTTGACGCTCTGGACAGCAGTCCGAGCTCGGATGCTCTGACCAGCCACACAGGAAAAGCCCCGGGAAAATTTGAATTCCTTTTCCTGTCTGGCCAGTTTGAATCTCATTTCCTGTTTGGCCATCGTGGCGAGGTCAGCAGCACTGGCAACGATGCAGGGCTCTCCAGCAGAGGTGACCATGCAATCGCAGAATAGAAAGAGGGGGCTCAGCATGGACTGATCTGATCGCTGTGTGGGGCGATGAGTCCGTGCTTTCGGAGCTGCGATCCAAAAAACCTGAATGCGAAGATCTACGAGAAGATCTCCAAAGCCATGACGGAGAGAGGATACAGCAGGGATGCAATGCAGTGCTGTGTGAAAATCAAGGACCTGAGACAAGGCTACCAGAAGACCAAAGCGGCAAACGGACGCTCCGGATCCCAGTCCCAGACATGCCGTTTCTACGAGGCACTGCATTCCATTCTAGGTGCGGCCGCCACCACTACCCCGCCACTGACCGTGGACTCTGACGATGGGGTATTGTCGACGGCCGCTTCCTCAGAGATGTTTGCGGATGGGGAAGCTGAGGAAGGAGATGAGGAGGACGAGGCAGTTGACAGCGCATACAACGCTGATTTCCCCGACAGCCAGGATCTCTTCATCACCCTCACGGAGATCCCTTACCAACCCTCCCAAGGCATTAACCCTGACCCTGAATCAGGGGAAGGATCAGTCGGTAAGTGTTTTAAACATGTAAACATTTATTTTGATCAGAACAGAAATGGAATATTAACAATGGGTTTTTCATGATTACTTTGCCCTAGGCGTTTTACTTTTTAGTCCTTGCCAGTGCAGCTACTGGAAAATTCTGTCAATATGTCCAGGGATAGAGCAGAAATCCTCCTTGGACATCTCCACAAAGCTCTCCTGGAGGTAATTATAATAATAATTTATAATTTATGGAGATATCCCATCTCCTAGAACTGGAAGGGACCTTGAAAGGTCATCGAGTCCAGCCCCCTGCCTTCACTAGCAGGACCAAGTACTGATTTTGCCCCAGATCCCCAAGTGGCCCCCTCAAGGATTGAACTCACAACCCTGGGTTTAGCAGGCCAATGCTCAAACCACTGAGCTATCAAGCCTTTGCATTAGGTTCCTGGGGAGAGCGGTCTTATTGCGTCCTCCATGGTAGGAAACTTTTCCGCACCAGTCTAGCAGCAAGTACTCCGGGATCAGTGCCTCGCACAGCATGGCCGCATACGGCCCTGGTTTTTGCTGGCATTCACGCAGCAGGCAGTCTTTCTCTGTGTCCGAAATCCTCATCAGAGTGATATCGCTCATGGTGACCTGCTTTAAATTAGGGGCATGTTAGTATTGGGACTGTTTGCCTGTTCCTTTACATAACTGTAACCGGCGGTTTACAGCCACGCGGTGGAGGCAGGACAGGGGCAGCATACAGGGATCTTTCCCGGGGACAGCCGCGAGGGGGGTGGGACAGGGGCAGAGTTCATGCTGGCTGGATTGCCGGCAGCAGGAACTGGCCAACGCTAGGGGCATTGCTTTGAACATGAAAGGAGGGCACTGCTATAAATTAAGCTTTCAGCAGCCAAAAATCTACGGCTTACCATGTCCGCCTGCTACCCGAATTCCACTGTCCTGCCCCGCTTGTGTGATCTGTACTCGAAGACCCCAAGCAGTGAATGGGAAGGCCGAAAATTCAACCTTGTCCTGAGTGCGCATGTGATAGGTGCTGTGCATGGTCTTATTCACAGAGAAAGACTATGTTCATTGTTCACAAAAATGTATCTTTGTGAGGAATTCACTCCCTTTTTCCCATCCCACAGCTGCGAGTGTCTCCCGATCTACCCCGGCATCCCCCTCCCAGAGGCTGGCGCACATTAGGCGCCAAAAGAGAAGGACATGGGACGAGATGTTCGCCGAACTTATGGGCTGCTCCTGAGCCGCAGCGGCACAGCAGACCCAGTGGAGGGAGAACATGTCGCAATACCAGCGATCACACAGCGAATGGGAGGACAGGTGGCGGCAGGAAGACCAGCAGGCGACTCAAACGCTGCTTGGACTAATGAGGGAGCAAACGGACATGCTCCGGCGCCTTGTAGATGTTCTGCAGGACCGGAGGCAGGAGGACAGAGCCCCGCTGCATTCTATCTCTAACCGCCCTCCCCCGCCACAAAGTCCCATCCCCCCATCACCCAAAGTCCCAAGAAGGAGGGGCGGCAGGGGCCGTGAAAACAGTCACTCCACCCCTGCAGACTGCTCAAGTACCAGACGGCTCTCATTCCCAAAGTTTTGATAAGTCCTTTCCTTCACTCCAAAAGCACCTCACCCAAGCCCCCGTCCCAGTGTCATCCCCTAACTGTGTAGTTGTTAATAAAAAATACGTTTCTGTTAATTACTGTTTCCGTCAGGTTCTTTTAGAGGAGAGTGTGTTTGAAGGGGGGAAAAGGGGGCTGGTAATTGGAGAGGACAGTCACCTTTACCAGGGTACAGAAACGGGGGCAGGTTCAGCAGCAGGTCATACACACATTGCAGTCATTAGGCACCCTGGTCAGTCTGGGAGGTGGTTTTCATGTTCTGTGTGGGGGGGCTATGTGAGTTTGTGGCGGGGGAGAGCGGTTACAGATCTTATGCAGCGGTCCTTAGCCTGGATGACAGAGCCACGCAGCAGGGGATCTGTAACCGCCCTCCCCCGCCACAAAGTCACATAGCCCCCACACACAGAGTCCCAAAAAGGAGGGGTGACAGGCTCCGTTGAAACAACCAGTCCACCACTGCGGACCGCTCTAGGAGCAGGAGCCTGTCAAGTTTAGAAGCGTCCTTTCCATCACTACACCTGCTCCCCACCACAGTCTGCGTCCCAGTTTCAACCCTTTACCACGAAACCCTTAATAAAGAAAACGGTGTTAATGAACAAAGTTCCATTTATTTTATTTTTAAAGGTGTGTTGGAAGGGGCGTAACGGGGTGAAGGGGGTATGTAACTGGAGAGGATAGTCAACATTAAGTGGGTAAAGAAACGGGGGCAGGTTCAGCTTCTCTTTAAACAAACTTAATAGTCACAGGTTACCCTGCTCACTCTGGAACCTAGATTTCAAAGCTTCCCAGATGCACAGCGCGTCCCACTGGGCTCTTCTAATCGCCCAGCTGTCTGGCTGGGCATAATCAGCAGCCAGGCGATGTGCCTCAACCTCCCACCCCGCCATAAACATCTCCCCCTTGCTCTCACAGAGATTGTGGAGCACATAGCAAGCTGCAATAACAATGGAGATATTGGTTTCGCTGAGATCAGAGTGAGTCAGTAAGCTTCTCCATCTCCCCTTGAGATGTCCAAAAGCACACTCCACCACCATTCTGCACTTGCTCAGTCTGTAGTTGAAGAGTTCTTTTTCACTGTCCAGGGCGCCTGTATAGGGCTTCATGAGCCAGGGCATTAGTGGGTAGGCTGGGTCCCCGAGGATCACTATAGGCATCCTATACACAGATACCCTCCCACCAACAACACAGGAAGAAGAACTCCACATGGACTCCTCCTGAGGGTCGAAATGACAGTCTGGACCTATATATAGAATGCTTCCACCGACGTGCACAGGCAGAAATTGTGGAAAAACAACATCGCTTGCCTCATAACCTAAGTCGTGCAGAACGCAATGCCATCCACAGCCTCAGAAACCACCCTGACATTATCATCAAAGAGGCTGATAAAGGAGGTGCTGTTGTCATCATGAACAGGTCTGACTACCACAAGGAGGCTGCCAGACATTCCTCAGATCCCACTGAGGAATACACTAAGAAACTGCACCATCTACTCAGGACACTCCCTACACTAACACAGGAACAAATCAACATACCCTCAGAGCCCCGACCGGGGTTATTCTATCTACTACCTAAAATCCACAAACCTGGAAATCCTGGACGCCCCATCATCTCGGGCATTGGCACTCTCACTGAAGGACTGTCTGGATATGTGGACTCCCTACTCAGACCCTATGCCACCAGCACTCCCAGCTATCTCCGTGACACCACAGATTTCCTGAGAAAACAACAATGCATTGGTGACCTCCGAGAAAACACCATCCTAGCCACCATGGATGTCGAGGCTCTCTACACAAACATCCTACACACAGATGGAATACAAGCTGTCAGGAACAGTATCTCTGATGACACAGCACAACTTATTGCTGAGCTCTGTGACTTTATCCTCACGCACAATTATTTCAAATTTGGTGACAATATATACCTCCAGACCAGTGGCACCGCTATGGGCACCTGCATGGCCCCACAATATGCCAACATTTTTATGGCTGACCTGGAACAACGCTTCCTCAGCTCTCGTCCACTCATGCCCCTTCTCTACCTATGCTATATTGATGACATCTTCATCATCTGGACCCATGGGAAGGAGACCCTGGAAGAATTCCACCATGATTTCAACAGCTTCCACCCCATCATCAACCTCAGCCTGGACCAATCTACACGGGAGGTCCACTTCCTAGACACCACCGTACAAATAAGCGATGGCCACATTAACACCACCCTATATCGAAAACCCACTGACCGCTACGCCTACCTTCATGCCTCCAGCTTCCACCCCGGTCACACCACACGATCCATCGTCTACAGCCAAGCACTGAGGTACAATCGCATCTGCTCCAACCCTTCAGACAGAGACAAACACCTACAAGATCTTCACCAAGCATTCTCAAAACTACGATACCCACACAAGGAAATAAAGAAACAAATCAACAGAGCCAGACGTGTACCCAGAAGCCTCCTGCTACAAGACAGGCCCAAAAGAGAAACCAACGAACTCCTCTGGCCATCACCTACAGTCCTCAGCTTAAACCTCTCCAATACATCATCAGTGATCTACAGCCCATCCTGGACAATGATCCCTCACTTTCACAGACCTTGGGAGGCAGGCCAGTCCTCGCCCACAGACAACCTGCCAACCTTAAGCATATCCTCACCAGCAACCACACACCGCACCATAACAACTCTAACTCAGGAACCAATCCATGCAACAAACCTCAATGCCAACTCTGCCCACATATCTATTCCAGCAACACCATCACAGGACCTAATCAGATCAGCTACAACATCACCGGCTCATTCACCTGCACGTCCACCAATGTTATATATGCCATCATATGCCAGCAATGCCCCTCTGCTATGTACATTGGCCAAACTGGACAGTCACTACGCAAGAGGATAAATGGACACAAGTCAGATATCAGGAATGGCAATATACAAAAACCTGTAGGAGAACACTTCAACCTCCCTGGCCACACAATAGCAGATGTAAAGGTAGCCATCTTACAGCAAAAAAACTTCAGGACCAGACTCCAAAGAGAAACTGCTGAGCTCCAGGTCATTTGCAAATTTGACACCATCAGATCAGGATTAAACAAAGACTGTGAATGGCTATCCAACTACAGAAGCAGTTTCTCCTCCCTTGGTGTTCACACCTCAACTGCTAGCAGAGCACCTAACCCTCCCTGATTGAACTAACCTCGTTATCTCCATACTGATTTATACCTGCCTCTGGAGATTTCCATTACTTACATCTGAAGAAGTGAGGTTCTTACCCACGAAAGCTTATGCTCCCAATACTTCTGTTAGTCTTTAAGGTGCCACAGGACCCTCTGTTGCTTTTTACAGATTCAGACTAACACGGCTACCTTTCTGATACTATAGGCATCTCCACATCCCCAACAGTTATTTTGTGGTCCGGGAAGTAAATACCTTCCTGCAGCCGTCTAAACAGACCAGAGTTCCTGAAAACACGAGCGTCATGAACCTTGCCCAGCCATCCGACGTTGATGTTGGTAAAACGTCCCCTATGGTCCACCAGTGCTTGCAGCACCATCGAAAAGTAGCCCTTTTGGTTAATGTACTGGCTGGCCTGGTGGTCTGGTCCCAGGATAGGGATGTGAGTTCCATCTATAGCCCCACCACAGTTTGGGAATCCCATCGCGGCGAAGCCATCTATGATGACCTGCACGTTTCCCAGGGTCACTACCTTTGAGAGCAGTAGCTCAACGATTGCGTTGGCTACTTGCATCACAGCAACCCCCACGGTAGATTTGCCCACTCCAAAGTGGTTCGCGACTGACCGGTAGCTGTCTGGTGTTGCAAGCTTCCAGAGGGCTATGGACACTCCCTTCTGGACAGTCAGAGCTGCTCGCATCCGAGTGTCCTTGCGCTTCAGGGCAGGGGACAGCAACTCACAAAGTTCCAGGAAAGTTCCCTTACGCATGCGAAAGTTTCACAGCCACTGTGATTCATCCCAGACCTGCAGCACTATGTTGTCCCACCAGTCCGTGCTTGTTTCCCGGGCCCAGAATCGCCGTTCCACAGCATCAACATGACCCATTGCCACCATGATGTCCACGGCGCGGGATCCTGTGCTTTGCGAGAGGTCTGTGCCACTCTCAGACTTAATGTCCTCACCGCGCTGCCGTAGCCTCCTCGCCCGATTTCTCAGCATCTGCCTCTGAAAAAGGTGGATGATAAGGTGCGAGGTGTTGACAACGGCCATAACTGCAGCGATGGTCGCAGCGGGATCCATGCTCGCAGTGCTGTGGCGTCCGCGCTGTCACTCACCAGAAAAGTGCGCAAACTGATTGCCCGCCGGCACTTTCAGGGAGGGAGGGCGGGAGGGAGGGTTGAATGACGACAGTTACCCAAAACCACCCTCAACACATTTTTTTCCCCAGCAGGCATTGGGGGCTCGACCCAGAATTCCAATGGGCAGCGGGGACTGCGGGAACTGTGGGATAGCTGCCCACAGTGCACCGTTTCCAATGTCGACGCTTGTCCCGTTAGTGTGGACTCACAAAGTCGAATTACTGTTCTTAGTATGGATACACAAGTTCCACTAATTCGATTTAAGTAAAATCGAACTACTCTCGTAGTGTAGACATACCCTAAGAGGAGGTTGCATGTCTTTTAGCCTCACTGGAATATAGACTATTGAAGGACGGCTGGGAAGGAACTCTCTAATTCCAGTGTGACTGTTCTGTAAACTCCAGCATCTGACCAAGGCCAATATGTACATTCCTTGAAGAACCACAACAGAGTCGGTGACCTACAATATCAATGACACATTTGCCCCAATAGGGCTCGGCACAAGTGCCACCAAAGGTTGTCTGGATTGCTCAGTCAGCCATGCTTTCTATGCCAGAATCTATTCTTATTTTATTTTAGCCAGGACTCCTCTATAACATTTCTGTGAATGCACAGGATGAAAGGGAAATACGTTTCTTGCAAACACTCCATTATCTTCTTTCCCACTCTGACTATGGGTTTGCGTTAGAGAACCTTTTCTGCTGCTTGAAATACATTCTTCACAAAGGTTCAGCCAAATAGTTTTCACTGGAAAACTGCAGAAGACAGAACTGTCTTTAAGTCTCCACCTGCTAACTGCAGTAACAGCCACCCCTTTCTTTTTGCTAGTGATTTAGAGGTCACAGACCTGGACAAATATTTCAGACTCAGGTCAATATATCTGACAGGGAGAAAAATGCCAGGGAAATATTATTCATCATACAGCTAATAGACCCATCCTTAAGCACTCGACAAATATTTCAGATCACTACCCAGGCAATAACTGCTTGGACAAATCAAGTGGAGGAAACTGAAGTGTGCAGAGTAGCTGTTTATGCTTTATAATTTACCATAAAAGTGACCTGCAAAGGAAGAAAAATTGGATGTGTGCCCATTTGGGGCTTTTTCAACTACATATTATTAATACCCAGAAGGCTGGAAAGAGTTGGTTTCATTATCAAAACAACATTTCCCCCACTCTTTTAGTTTTTAGACTTTAATATGTCAGGAATAACAAGCTCTCTCTTGCCTAGTTTTGCTGGAGGTCTAGAAAAGTGAAGCAGGAGTATTCTGAGCCTGCACATGAAGGAACAGAGCTGGTGGATCTTTCACAAAGAAAGCTTTTCTCCCACCTGTTTCTCCAGGATTAGAGTTAAAGAGTTTATAAAGAAAAGAGACCAAGAAAAGAACCGATAGATTGAAATAACTTCACTCACTCTGGGAAACGGGTCCGCACACAAGCAATCCCATTGAAGTCAATGGACTACTTAGGTGAATAACTGCTCATCAATGTGAGTAAGGAGTTTGTAATTTGATCCAAAGAGTTTCAGTTGGTCTTACTAAAAATCTCTTCCTCTCAATAGCTCTGTTTTTAGTCTGTTCTAAGGTCACGAGGTTACAATCTCACTAGTCCTCCAGCAAAAAAACCCAGAAAAATCAGGCCTGATGTGTCCAGGGTAGAAAACAAGTTTATTTTAAAAGGGCTTTTCTTCCCCCAACATTATAAAGAAACAAAAAATTCCCGAACTTCCCCCACCCTTCACCAGGTCACCTGTAAGCAACATATTCTCCCTCCTGTCAGCTCGTTCTAAAGGGAAAAAAGTCCCCTCCTCCAAGATTGTTTAAGTGTCCTACAGATTACCCACTGCAGGTGTTTTAGGAGGCAATGTATCAGCCTGGGGCTGCTTATCAACATTAACAGCTTGTCTAAGCATCTCCACTTTGTGATGACACTTGAGGCTATTTCTCCCAACTCCTTGATCAGGAGTATGTAGCTGACAAGCTTTGAGGAGCTCCTCAAGTGATATTTGTCAAAGGAGCAAGTTTCAGATAAGGGGCTGGGGTTGAGGAATGCCTCTCTGGGGCAAAATCTTTTACAGGGGCGGCTCTACGTATTTTGCCGCCTCAAGCACGGCAGTGAGGCAGCCTTTGACAGCATGCCTGCGGGAGGTCCGCTGGTAACATGGATTTGGCGGCATGCCTATGGGAGGTCCGCCAGTCCCACGCCTTCGACATACCCGCTGCCGAATTGCCGCCGAAGGAGCAGGACTAGCGGACCTCCCACAGGCATTCCGCCGAAGGCAGCCTGATTCCCGCCCTCACGGCGACCGGCAGGCCGCCCCCACAGCTTGCCGCCCCAGGCACACGCTTGCTGCGCTGGTGCCTGGAGCCGCCCCTCCCTCCTATTGTCCCCAAATCCTCCCTCCCTAATCTAACCTCTCAGTCTCATTCCCACAACCCTCCACCCATAACCTGCCCATAGTGACGTACATCACAGCAGTGTTCACTCTCCTTCCTCTGAAGCATCAGGGATGGCCACATTTGCAGATGGGGCATTACGTGGGTTGGGCAGGTTCTGAGGTGGCACTGAGTGTTCTCTCTCTCAGGTGCTTGGCTGACTGGTTCTTGCTCACATGCTCAGGATTAGCAGTGACCTTTGAGGGTTTTCGCCTTTCTCTTCAGCATGTGGGAGCAGGTCACTTGCCAGGATTAACTGGGTTTATCTGACTTAATAATTTTGCTGTTATTGCAGGGGCCTCGAGTACTGGTGCACGTCGGGCCCTCCTATTCTCTGCCTGTGACACATAATAGTCTAGTCTCCTGTGGACTGTGGAGATCTGGCCTAATTTTGGTTGTTGAGTTCAGTGTGTGGGTGCTGCATGGTGCTGGTGGCCTATGATATGCAGATGGTCAGACTGGAGGACCGGTGACCCCTCCGGGCCTTCAACTCTGTGACTCTGAGTGTGGCGGCTACCACCTCCTCCCTCAGCCTCCCCTCTAGATTTTAAATCCCACCAGTCACCCACCCATCTGACCAGCTAGATGAGCACAGTGCCAGGGAACTGGCCTGGCTGCCAATCCTGATTGGAAGGCAGAGGTTATATAGAGATACAGATTTAGGTATAAACAAACCAAAAGTATTGCTTTGCACTTTTCTAGCACCCTCCATCAGAGGGACTCAAACCACTTTATAAACATTGATTGCAACCTCATAATACTAATAATCACCACCCAGCTCTTGGTGCCCATCGTTATGGTATCTGTGCACAGATGTAGATTCAAAACTATACCAGTTTTGGGAGAGCCTGTCAGTTGCCAGCTCTGTCACCTGAGTTCCTTTCCTGATCAGACAAAAAAAAAAAATCCAAACCCAAAAGCAACACATATTTCACTCTGTAAGCCTTCCTCAATCACTGGGACAACCAAACTGACTTCTTGCTCAGAGGAAGAGAAGGAGCTACACCTTGCTTTCTATACACAGCATTTAAGGGATAAACTGGGCAGATGCTTCTTCCCCACTAATACCAATAATGCATTTCAGCACCTCCAGAGAAACACCAGATGCAGGTCTGTTGTGAAATATTCCAGACGCAGCACTTGGAGCGATCACTTCCACTGGGTGCTGGAGTCTAGACAGACTCCACTCACCTCCCCTACCTCACATCTCAGATACATGGCCGCTGCTGTAGATTTGAGGATTCACCTTGTGAATCAGAAATCCCATGTTATCTGCTGCTCCACCAACAGAAAGCAAGAGGGACATTTCCCTCAATGAACGTTGAGATGCAACATGTCATTAGTGCACCAACAGGTCTTGGAAGGAGATAATTTTACAGTATCTGCCTTTATAGAAAGAAGAACAGGAGTACTTGTGGCACATTAGAGACTAACAAATTTCTGAGAGCTCATTCTTAATCTTTCCCTGTTTGCTGTATAGGATGCTGATCAGGTGGTTTCGCAGTTTCTTTGAGAGTGTGTGACACAGTCTCTCAGCATAGTCTGTGTGATATGTAGATTGTAATGGATTTTTTACCTTTAGTCCTTTTGGTATGATGTCCATCTGCTTGCATTTGGAAAGGAAGATGATGTCTGTCTGTATCTGTACGAGTTTTTTCATGAGGTTGATGGATTTCCACTCCATACGGCTAAATGCAGTGCCTTGCATAATGACAGGTTTCAGAGTAGCAGCCGTGTTAGTCTGTATCCGCAAAAAGAAGAGTACTCCTGTTCTTCTTTTTGCGGATACAGACTAACACGGCTGCTACTCTGAAACCTGCCTTTATAGACTGTCACTTCACAAAGTGGTTCAACAGGACAATAAACCCTGATGGGACAAGAGCCAGAATTCAAATTCACCCTAACCTCTTCCCTGAAAATGACAACAAATGTCACAATAATTCAGTCTACAGCAACAATCTGTGTTGAATTGCTCATACAATCCCATGCTGTCTGATTCTGTCCATTGGTTTCTGCTCAGCTCCTTGGCAGAACGCCCATAGACCTGGGTCAGCAGTACAAGTCAGTGGCTTTTTCCATGAATTCAGAAGTCCATACACTCATGAAAACGTGTGTACCAGGATAATGCATCCTTGAAGAAGTGCAATTGCAATGGAGAGTCTGTGTCTTCGTATCCTTCTAGTGGCTGCTTCATGTGAGGAGGTTAGAGTCTAGTACAGCTGGGAGCTAACAATTACTCTAACTGTCAAAGCCGATGCTTTTAGCACTAATGGCCAGAAGTTCAAACCCCACTGATAGCCCAATCAGGGTCAGTTATACAAATTCTCAAGTTAGGGGATATTTTCTACTGGATATGGCCTGGTCACTGCTTTGAATTGCTCATAACCTTGACAGGTTTCAGAGTAGCAGCCATGTTAGTCTGTATCCGTAAAAAGAACAGGAGTACTTGTGGCACCTTAGAGACTAACAAATTTATTAGAGCATAGGCTTTCGTGGACTACAGCAAAGTGGGCTGTAGTCCACGAAAGCTTATGCTCTAATAAATTTGTTAGTCTCTAAGGTGCCACAAGTACTCCTGTTCTCATAACCTTGATAATTTTTAACCAATTTCTTTTAAATTTGGTCAATAACAATTATGCGCGTGCAAGAGTCAAGCTTAAACTAGCCATTTTGAGTTCTCTGTGTGAAATCATATGGCCTTTTAAAAAAAAAAAGTAGGGAAAGTGTGTATCAGGACAAACAGCTCATAAATGACTGCAGGAATTGTCTTCAAAGAAAAAATATATTCTCCTTTGGCCAGAGACCAAACATGGATAATCTGAGTCCCAGATGAGAATTTTTTGTATGTAGTTTTGAATTAATCGCCAAAAGCATTTTATAGACTTATCTACAGTGTTTGCCATGCAATCAACACTATCACCAGGAGGAGGTGATGAAAGATATTCATTCGCTGACATTCATTACAGTGTTCAACTGCAAACTTACAAAGAAGGAAACATAACAGGAGTAGTGGTCCTGTCTCAGAACGTCTGGCATAAATTGGCAAGGGGCAGAACTTTCCATCCCAAGATTTGAGACAGATAGATCTGAACTGCCATCTATGGTTATCTGTGTAGAGCAGAGGGTCACATGTGGTCCATAGAGAGTTGGCTGACTACATAGTGCTGATTCTCCTCCACAGCTAGACATTGAAATTTTCCCTACTATCATTTATCCATGTAAGCCACTGATGTAGTTGCCACGGGGATGCTATACAGTTGCAAATAGGAGAGACAATGACAAAAGGCAGAGCAAGTGGAGTCAGGCAATGATGAATGGGAGAGGAGGTGGGGCCATGTGCTCACAATCGAGAAGGGAGTGATGCTAGACAATGGGGAATGGATTGGGAGACACCCATGAGAATGTATTTCAAGATGATGTGATCCACACTGCAAAGAACATGGAGCTGCTCTGTTACAGTTTATGAACATTGTATGTGACCTGGTAATTAGGATGCTTACTACATACATACACTAGTTTAGTTTAATAGCAGGCTATTGGAAAAACGAGGAAGAAGAAAAGACAATGGGTCCAGACAAGGTACCTCGGGGGGATTGAGACACAATGCCTGAACTATTAACTGGGAAGATCCTATCTCCTTGGCTCAAGCCAAGTTACACAGCTTGTTTGGTTTGGTTGCTGGAAACCAACAGATCAAAAGGTCAATGAACAGTTTAAAGTCTCCTCTGTCCAGAGAGGAGGTAGTTGTTTGGGAGCTGTTGGCAGAGAACAGACTGACACACACACAGAAAGAGACACCTGCTTGAGGTCTTAAGAAGCCAGACCTTCCTAGGCTCCCTATACACGGTGGGGAGACGTGGGCTTAGGTAAAAAAGAGACATGGGCATAGAACTTTCCTTTTGAAAACCCATTTTGCTTACATTGTACTTTGTTCCTACCATTAAGGTTGCACACCTCATTGTTTGAGAAGCTTGCTTTGAATCAGTGTACTTACCGCTGGTCACAAGCTGCCAAAGGGAAGAAACCGCAGGTACCCGAGCCATGTTGGACACATAGGGGTAATAAGCAGGGCAATTCACAGAGGGCTCTAACCCAGGGCCCTGTCCAGGAGTGGGAGAATCACAGGTACCTGCCCCAGGACAGGTGAAGGCGAAAGGCCTGAGACCTGAGGAGATGCACTCAGAGGTCAGAGAGGGGCAGATAGCTCTGTAATTGTGACATACACTATAAAGTTGGAGAACCACTGGTCTGTAGAGGATGCATCCTGTTATAGGTGAACTGGTGGTTAATGGCTGGGAGAGAGAATCTCTATTAGCTATCAGTAGTGGCAGCACCGATATCCTCGGCCAGATCTTGGTCTACTAGAGACTGACATCAAACAATCCATGCAAAATGTTTTATTAAGATTGACAGAACTCAGTAAATGTCCCTTCCCTCTCCATCAATCCCTGTCATGACACTAAAAAGCAAGATGTCCTAATTTCACTCCCAGAGAAAAGGAAAGAGGAACGTTGAGATGGAGAACACACTTTGCCTTCCACCAGGCTGCCAGTGCACATGCATACCTCGGCAGGAGCTGTTCCTGATCCACTCACCTGCAGGCCTGCCTACACAGCAGATGTAGCAATGTCCTCTGAAGAACAACACAAGCCCCAGCTCACCCTGCCTGGAATGAACCGCGGAAGAGAAGAAAGAGACACAGCGAGGTGTGTAGTGGCATGGGGAGAAGAGTTAGGAGTAAGCATAGTTAGCCTAGAATATAGAGACAGGAGGAAACTCAGAGCCAGGGACATGTCTGGAATGGACTTCAGGTCAGGGCCCAGCCTTGTATGTTGAAATGCAAAGAGAAGGGAGGGAATTCTGGTCACATCAGAGGAGTCATTCAGAGCCTCAATGTGAAGTTCAGGAATAAGTGAAGCAAAAGCTCCCAAGTCACCAGCATCTCTGCAGGACTAAGAGAAGCAGAGCAGGGAGGAATTAAATTAACAGCTTATGGGAAGGGGTTTTCCCTCCTTCTACAGAGAGAGCAGTTCAGTTCATGCCACTTCTAGTTGTCAGGCAATGGTGATGTGCCCTCCGGGTCTACAAGAGGGGGTTTACAGCTTATCCTGACTCCTCGGCACATGGACCACAAAGCTGGTCAATGGGTACATGGGATGAACATCAACATCAGCAAGTACAACAAGAGAAAAATCACCGACAATGGCTATTTAAACAAGCTGAAAATCGTCGGTTTTCAGTTGCTCCCTCTATATGTAATGCATCCCAACAGGAACACACATGTACTTCAGAGTTCATTCAAACATCAGTGTGTGCTCCATTCTCAGCAGCGCTTGCTGGAACAAGGAAAGAGATGGAAGGAAAACTGAATAGACATGGAAGCCTCCTCCTGGAAAACACAGGCATGCAACCATAACAGGTCAGCTCCTCATTTGGTTATACATTCAAAATAAAATAGCTTGTCTTCCAGTATGGGACAATTTTTATTTTTAATTATTTTCCTGGACCCTCTGTGGCAGGTGATGGAGAAGAAAGAAAAACTGGTATTTTTTCTATTTATGGTGATTATTAATAATGACTGCAATGGAGCATACAGGCCATAATTGAGACCCGGGACCCATGTGCTAAGCATTAGACATGCACATCAGAAGATTCTTCCCTGAAGAGCTATCCTCTAAATGGATGAACAAAAGGTGGGAGACAAACTATCATCATGCCCATTTTACACATAGGGAAGACTTGCCCAAGTCTGGCCAACAAAATCTATGGCAGAGCCAGTGATTGAACCCATGTCCCCCAATCTTATTCTACTGCCTTAACCAAAAGACCATTTATCTCCAATGAATCATAGAATCATAGAAGATAAGGATTGGAAGGCACCTCAGGCGGTCATGTAGTCCAACCCCTTTCTCAAAGCAGGACCAACACCAACTAAATCATCCCAGCCAAGGCTTTGTCAAGCCGGGCCTTAAAAACCTCTAAGGATGGAGATTCCACCATCTCCCTAGGTAACCCATTCCAGTGCTTCACAACCCTCCTAGTGAAATAGTGTTTCCTAATATCCAACCTAGACTGCCCCCACTGCAATTTGAGACCATTCTTGTTCTGTCATCTGCCACCACTGAGAACAGCCTAGCTCCATCTTCTTTGGAACCCCCCTTCAAATAGTTGAAGGCTGCTATCAAATCCCCCCTCACTCTTCTCTTCTGAAGACTAAATAAGCCCAGTTCCCTCAGCCTCTCCTTGTAAGCCATGTGCCCCAGCCCCCTAATCATTTTCATTGCCCTCCACTGGACTCTCTCCACTTTGTCCACATCCCTTCTGTAGTGGGGGGACCAAAACTGGATGCAATACTCCAGGTGTGGCCTCACCTATGTTGAATAGAGGGGAATAATCACTTCCCTTGATCTGCTGGCAATGTTACTACTAATACAGCCCAATATGCCATTGGCCTTGTTGGCAAGGAAGGCACACTGCTGACTTATATCCAGCTTCTCGTCCACTGAAATCCACATGTCCTTTTCTGCAGAACTGCTGCTTAGCCAGCCAGCCCCCAGCCTGTAGCGGTGCATGGGATTCTTTCTTCCTAAGTGAAGGACTCTGTAATTGTCCTTGTTGAACCTCATCAGATTTCTTTTGGCCCAATCCTCCAATTTGTCTAGATCACTCTTGACCCTATCCCTACCCTCCAGCGTATCTACCTCTCCCCCCAGCTTAATGTCATCTGTGAACTTGCTGAGGGCGCAATTCAGCACATCATCCAGATCATTAATAAAGATGTTGAACAAAACCGGCCCCAGGACCGACCCCTGGGGTACTCCGCTTGATACTGGCTGCCAACGAGACATCGAGCCGTTGATCACCACCTGCTGAGCCTGACAATCTAGCCAGCTTGCTATCCACCATATAGTCCATTCATCCAGCTCATACTTCTTTAACTTGCTGGCAAGAATACTGTGGGAGACCATATCAAAAGTTTTGCTAAAGTCAAGATATATCACATCCACTGCTTTCCCCGTATCCACAGAGCCAGTTATCTCATCATAGAAGTCAATCAGGTGGGTCAGGCATGACTTGCCCTTGGTGAATCCATGTTGACTGTTCCTGATCACCTTCCTCTCCTCCAAGTGCTTCAAAATGGATTCCTTGAGGACCTGATCCATGATTTTGCCGGGGACTGAAGTGAGGCTGACCGGTCTGTAATTCCCCAGGTTCTCTTTCTTCCCTTTTTAAAATATGCGCCCTATATTTGCCTTTTTCCAATCGTCCGGGACCTCCCCTGATCACCATGAATTTTCAAAGATAATGGCCAATGGCTCTGCAATCACATCAGCCAACTCTCTCAGCACTCTTGGGCCTGGTCTACACTAGGAGGTTATGTCGAATTTAGCAGCGTTAACTCGAATTAACCCTGCACCCGTCCACACAACGAAGCTATTTAGTTTGACATAGAGGTCTCTTTAAATCGATTTCTGTACTCCTCCCCGACGAGGGGAGTAGCGCTAAATTCGACATGGCCATGTCGAATAAGGGTAGGTGTGGATGGAATTCGACGCTAATAGCTCCGGGAGCTATCCCACAGTGCACCACTCTGTTGACGCTCTGGACAGCAGTCCGAGCTCAGATGCTCTGACCAGCCACACAGGAAAAGCCCCGGGAAAATTTGAATTCCTTTTCCTGTCTGGCCAGTTTGAATCTCATTTCCTGTTTGGACATTGTGGCGAGCTCAGCAGCACTGGCAATGATGCAGAGCTCTCCAGCAGAGGTGACCATGCAATCGCAGAATAGAAAGAGGGCCCCAGCATGGACTGATCGGGAAGTCTTGGATCTGATCACTGTGTGGGGTGATGAGTCCGTGCTTTTGGAGCTGCGATCGAAAAAACGGAATGCGAAGTTCTATGAGAAGATCTCAAAAGCCATGACGGAGAGAGGATACAGCCGGGATGCAATGCAGTGCCGCGTGAAAATCAAGGAGCTGAGACAAGGGTATCAGAAGACCAAAGAGTCAAACGGACACTCCGGATCCCAGCCCCAGACATGCCGTTTCTCTGAGGCACTGCATTCCATTCTAGGTGCAGCCGCCACCACTACCCCACCACTGTCCGTGGACTCTGAGGATGGGATATTGTCGACGGCCGCTTCCTCGGAGCTGTTCGCGGACAGGGAAGATGAGGAAGGAGATGAGGAGGACGAGGCAGTCGACAGCACTTTCAACGCTTTCAACGCTGATTTCCCCGACAGCCAGGATCTCTTCATCACCCTCAATGATCCCCTACCAAGCCTCCCAAGGCCGTAACCCGGACCGTGAATCAGGGGAAGGATCAGTAGGTAAGTGTTTTAAACATTTATTTTGAACAGAATAGGAATGGTATCTTAACAATGGGTTTTTCATTATTAGTTTGCCCTAGGCGCTTTAGTTTTTAGTCCTTGCCAGAGCAGCTACTGGAAAATTCTGTCAACATGTCCGGTTTTTCATGATTAGTTTGCCCTAGGCGCTTTAGTTTTTAGTCCTTGCCAGTGCAGCTACCGAAAAATTCTGTCAACATGTCCGGGGATAGAGCAGAAATCCCCCTGGGACATCTCCACGAAGCTCTCCTGGAGGTATTGTGAAAGCCTTTGCATGAGGTTCCTGGGGAGAGCAGCCTTATTGCGTCCTCCATGGTAGGAAACTTTTCCACGCCAGGCTAGCAGCAAGTACTCCGGGATCATTGCCTTGCGCTCTTTCTCTGTCTCCGAAATCCTCATCAGAGTGATATCATTCATGGTGACCTGCTTTGAATTCGGGGAATGTTAGTATTGGGACTGATTGCCTGTTCCTTTACATAACTGTAACCGGCGGTTTACAGCCACGCGGTGGAGGCGGGACAGGGCAGCATGCAGGGATCTTTCCCGGGGACAGCCGTGAGGGCGGTGGGACAGGGGCAGAGTTCATGCTGGCTGGATTGCTGGCAGCAGGAACTGGCCAACGCTAGGAGCATTGCTTGGAACGTGAAAGGAGGGCATTGCTATAAATTAAGCTTTAAGCAGCCAAAAGTCTACGGCTTACCATGTCCGCCTGCTAGCCAAATTCCGTTGTCCGGCCCCGCTTGTGTGATCTGTACAGCACGACCCCAGGCACTCAATGGGAAGACCGAAAATTTGACCTTGTACTGAGTGCGCATGTGATAGGTAATGTGCACGGTCTTGTTCACAGAGAAAGACTATATTCATTGTTCGCAAAACTGTATCTTTGTGATGCATAGTGGGCTGTAGTCCACGAAAGCTTATGCACTAATAAATTTGTTAGTCTCTAAGGTGCCACAAGTACTCCTGTTCTTTTTGCGGATACAGACTAAAACGGCTGCTACTCTGAAAAATGTATCTTTGTGAGGAATTCACTCCCTTTTTCCCATCCCATAGCTGCGAGTGTCTCCTGACCTACCCAGGCATCCCCCTCCCAGAGGCTGGCGCAGATCAGGCGACAAAAGAGAAGGACGCGGGACGAGATGTTCTCAGAAATTATGGGCTGCTCCCAAGCCGAGGCGGCACAACAGACCCAGTGGAGGGAGAACATGTCGCAATACCAGCGATCACACAGCGAACAGGAGGACAGGTGGCAGCAGGAAGACCAGCAGGCGACTCAAACGCTGCTTGGACTAATGAGGGAGCAAATGGACATGCTCCGGCGCCTTGTAGATGTTCTGCAGGACCGGAGGCAGGAGGACAGAGCCCCGCTGCATTCTATCTCTAACGGCCCTCCCCCACCACAAAGTCCCATCCCCCCCACCCAAAGTCCCAAGAAGGAGGGGCGGCAGGGGCCATGAAAACAGTCACTCCACCCCTGCAGACTGCTCAAGTAGCAGAAGGCTCTCATTCCCAAAGATTTGATAAGTCCTTTCCTTCACTCCAAAAGCACCTCACCCAAGCCCCCGTCCCAGTTTCATCCCCTAACTGTGTAGTTGTTAATAAAAAATACGTTTCTGTTAATTACTGTTTCCGTCATGTTCTTTTAGAGGAGAGTGTGTTTGAAGGGGGGGAAGGGGGTTGGTAATTGGAGAGGAAAGTCACCTTTACCAGGGTACAGACACGGGGGCAGGTTCAGCAGAAGGTCTTACACATACACTGCAGTCACTAGGCACCCTGGTCAGTCTGGGAGGTGGTTTTCATGTTCTGGGGGGGGGGAGGGGGAAGGGGCTATGTGAGTTTGTGGCAGGGGAGGGCGGTTACAGATCTTATGCAGCGGTCCTTAGCCTGGATGACAGAGCCACGCAGCAGGGGATCTGTAACCACCCTCCCCCGCCACAAAGTCACATAGCCCCCACACACAGAGTCCCGAAAAGGAGGGGTGGCAGGCTCCGTTGAAACAACCAGTCCACCACTGCGGACCGCTCTAGGAGCAGGAGCCTGTCATTCCTCGAGTTTAGAAGCGTTCAGCTTCTGTTTAAACAAACTTAATAGTCACAGGTTACCCTGCTCACTCTGGAACCTAGCTTTCAAAGCTTCCCAGATGCACAACGCGTCCCGCTGGGCTCTTCTAATCGCCCGGCTGTCTGGCTGGGTGTAATCAGCAGCCAGGCAATTTGCCTCAACCTCCCACCCCACCATATACATCTCCCCCTTGCTCTCACAGAGATTGTGGAGCACACAGCAAGCTGCAATAATAATGGGGATATTGGTTTCGCTGAGATCAGAGTGAGTCAGTAAGCTTTTCCATCTCCCCTTGAGACGTCCAAAAGCACACTCCACCACCATTCTGCACTTGTTCAGCCGGTAGTTGAAGACTTCTTTTTCACTGTCCAGGGCGCCTGTATAGGGCTTCATGAGCCAGGGCATTAGTGGGTAGGCTGGGACCCCGAGGATCACTATAGGCATCTCCACATCCCCAACAGTTATTTTGTGGTCCGGGAAGTAAATACCTTCCTGCAGCCGTCTAAACAGACCAGAGTTCCTGAAAACGCAAGCATCATGAACCTTGCCCGGCCATCCGACGTTGATGTTGGTAAAACGTCCCCTATGGTCCACCAGTGCTTGCAGCACCATCGAAAAGTAGCCCTTTCCGTTAATGTACTGGCTGACCTGGTGGTCCGGTCCCAGGATAGGGATGTGAGTTCCATCTATAGTCCCACCGCAGTTTGGGAATCCCATCGCAGCGAAGCCATCTATGGTCACCTGCACGTTTCCCAGAGTCACTACCTTTGAGAGCAGTAGCTCAACGACTGCGTTGGCTACTTGCATCACAGCAACCCCCACGGTAGATTTGCCCACTCCAAATTGGTTCGCGACTGACCGGTAGCTGTCTGGCATTGCAAGCTTCCAGAGGGCTATGGCCACTCGCTTCTGGACAGTCAAGGCTGCTCGCACCTGGGTGTCCTTGTGCTTCAGGGCAGAGGACAGCAACTCACAAAGTTCCAGGAAAGGTCTGTGCCCCTCTCAGACTTCATGTCCTCACCGCGCTGCCGAACTGATTGCCCGCCGGCGCTTTCACGGAGTGAGGGTTGAATGACAACAGTTACCCAAAAGCACCCTCAACACATTTTTTTCCCCAGCAGGCATTGGGGGCTCAACCCAGAATTCCAGTGGGCAGCGAGGACTGCGGGAACTGTGGGATAGCTGCCCACAGTGCACCGCTTCCAATGTCGATGCTTGCCCCGTCAGTGTGGACTCACAAAGTCGAATTACTGTCCTTAGTGCGGATACACACGTTCGACTTCGTAATATCGGTTCCACAAATTCACTTTAAGTAAAATCGAACTACTCTCGTAGTGTAGACATATCCTTGGATGCATTAGATCTGGACCCATGGACTTGTGCACGTCCAGCCTTTCTAAATAGTCCTTAACCAGTTATTTCACTACTGAGGGCTACTCACCTCCTCCCCATACTGTGTTGCCCAGTGCAGCAATCTGGGAGCTGACCTTGTCTGTGAAGACCGAGGTAAAATAAGCATTGAGTACTTCAGCTTTTTCCACATCATCTGTCACTAGGTTGCCTTCCTCATTCAGTAAGGGTCCCACACTTTCCCTGACCCTCTTCTTGTTGCTAACAAACCTGTAGAAACCCTTCTTGTTACCCTTTACATCCCTTTGCTAGCTGCAACTCCAATTGTGCCTTGGCCTTCCTGATTACACCCCTGCATGGTCTAGCAATATTTTTATTTTTATACTCCTCCGTAGTCATCTGTCCAAATTTCCACTTCTTGTAAGCTTCCTTTTTGAGTTTAAGCTCACCGAAGATTTCACTGTTAAGCCAAGCTGGTCGCTTCCCATATTTGCTATTCTTTCTGCACTTCAGGATGGTTTGTTCCTGTGCCCTCAATAAGGCTTCTTTAAAATACAGCCAGCTCTCCTGAACTCCTTGCCCCCTCATATTAGTTTCCCAGGGGATCCTGCCCATCAGTTCCCTAAGGGAGTCTAAGTCTGCTTTTCTGAAGTCCAGGGTCCGTATTTTGCTACTCTCTTTTCTTGCTTTTGTCAGGATCCTGAACTCAACCATCTCTGCTGCCTAGGTTGCCACCCACTTCTACTTCCCCTACCAATTCTTCCATGTTTGTAAGCAGCAGGTCAAGAGGAGCACGACCCCTAGTCGGTTCCTCCAGCACTTGTACCAGGAAGTTGTCCCCAACACTATCCAAAAACTTTCTGGATTGTCTGTGCATTGCTGTATTGCTCTCCCAGCAGATGTCAGGGTGATTGAAGACCCCCATTAGAACCAGGGCCTGTGATCTGGAAACTTTGGTTAGTTGCCCGAAGAAAGCCTCGTCTTCCTCATACTTCTGATTCAGTGGTCTATAGCACACGCCCATCATGACATCACCCTTGTTGCTCTCGGTTCTAAACTTAACCCAAAGACTCAACAAGCTTTTCTCCAGTTTCAAACTGGAGCTCTGAGCAATCATACCGCTCTCTTACATACAATGCAACTCCTCCACCTTTCCTCCCGTACCTATCCTTCCTGGACAGTTTATACCTATCCATGACCTGTTCCAGTCATGTGAACTGCCCCACCAAGTTTCTGTTATTCTAATCACGTCATAGTTCCTTGATTTTGCCACGACTTCCAGTTCTTCCTGCTTGTTTCCCAGGCTTCTTGTGTTCGTGTACATGCACCTAAGATAACTAGCCGATTGCCCTACTTTCTCAGTATGAATCAGGCGGCTTCCTGTCTTGTACCCTCCTCCTTGTGTTTCCTCCCAGTATCCCACTCCCCCACTTACCTCTGGGCTTAGGTCACCATCTCCCGGTGAACCTAATTTAAAGCCCTCCTCACTAGGTTAGCAAGCCTGCCTGTGAAGATGCTCTTCCCTCTCTTCATTAGGTGGATCCCATCTCTTCCTAGCAATCCTTCTTCCCGGAACAGCATCCCATGGTCGAAGAATCCAAGCCTCCAACACCACCTGCGTAACCATGCATTCGCCTCCACAATTCAATGGTCCCTATCTGGGCCTTTTCCTTCAACAGGGAGGATGGACGAGAACACAACTTGTGCCTCAAACTCCTTTCTCCTTCTTCCCAGAGCCACGTAATCTGCAGTGATCTGCTCACGGTCATTCTTGGCAGTATCATTGGTACTCATGTAGAGAAGTAGGAAGGGGTTGTGACGGGTTGGATCACAGAAACCCCCTTGGGAGCTGCCACCCAATGTGCAAAAGACTACCTCTGCTCCTGTTTTTTCCTCACCAGTTCCAGAGCACTCCCTTTTACAGGCTAATCTCCTTTTAGCCTGGGTCCAGCAATCACTCACACCCTCTGTAGTTACTGTCCTTTGTTTCAGTCCCCTTCAAGTATCCTGGGGGGGCGTGGAGAGGCTCCTTCTTTAGCCAGCTGAAGACCAAAATGGAGGGGTCTCCCACGGGTTTAAATAGACTCTCTCGTGGGTGGAGACACCCCCCCCTTCTCCCTCCTATGCAAAGTCCAGCTCCAAGATGGAGTTCTGGAGTCACGGGGGCAAGTCACATGTCCCTGCATGACTCAGTCTTTACAGGCCGAAGCCATTGTCCACATAGTATCTTGCATGTCTCCAGGAAGACTTCTTATGTGGATTGGAGCATTCCAGGATGCATTGTTCTCCAAGTGTTTCCTGATCAAGTACTTAACCTGGCGAATTCCTTCCTAAAGAAGCTGACCAAATGCCTCCCAAAGCTTACTTAGAAACCAAACAAGCATACAGCCCATATTCTTAACCTTAAGTAGAAAATGATATATATATGTACAAATAGGATGAATAGATATAGTAGACCATAACCTTTACGGAGATATGTTACATGGCACAGGCAGCACAAAACATATTCCAGTTATGTCATACATACATTAATAAGCACCCCCTCCCCATAAAGCCTTATGGGGTACACTGTCACAGGGGTAGTGGTCCGAGGTCTTGATCAGTCTCGGCAAACACTCCGTCACATCATGGATTCTAGCTCCAGGCAAGCAGCACACTTCTTGAGTCTCCTGGTCTGGTCTGCATATGAATGACTCCAACCCCCTTAGGAGGGACTCCCTGACCACCACCACCCATCTCTTCCTCTTGGGAGTGGTGGTCATGGAACCCACATCCCTAGGACAATGCATCCCATGCCTTCGGGCCAATGGGGTCTCCTTCTGATACCTTCCCTCAGAGGGCTCTTCCAAATCCTTCTGCGCTGTAGTACCTGTGCAGAGAGCCTGAAAATGGTTTCGCACCTCCAACTGCATTGGGGGTACATAGGTTCTCCTCTTTCTTCCTCTGGAGGTCACATTCTGCCAATATTCTTCCTCGCACTGCATTCTCTGACTCTTCAGCATGTTTTGCTTCCAGAACCAAACCCTGAATTCCATCCAGAAAATCTTCATTTTCTCTGATGCAATGCAGGGTTGATACTTGGTTCTCTAGTCCTCTAACCTTCTCTTCCAATATGCAGACCAGCTTGCACTTCATACAGACAAAGTCGCTTCTGTCCTCTGGGAGAAAGACAAACATGGCACATTCTGAGCAGGTCACAACTGATTGTTCACTATCCATGTCTTCCTTCTAAGAAGCTCCTCAGATGTTGTATGTACTGCTCACAGGAGCCTGAAAGGCAAAAATGTTCTGTGCGAACTCCCAGGCAAACTCCCTCAGTTAATGATAAGCACCCATCCAGACCTCTGAGTGTTTCTATTACAACTTACATTCACAATTATTAATATTCAGCTGAGGACAACAATTAGTTCCCTAACTCAAGAATCTAAGGAGAAAAATAAAAGAGAGCAAACATTTGGGTAACAAAAGCAATTAGCAACAGCTGTGTTCTGCCTATGCAGACAGCTGGTCTACACGCGAGACTCCAGTATGTCAGCAAGTAGTTCTCTTGCCCATAGGCAAACAAGATAAAAAAAAAGCATCAAGAAATTCTTTGTCCACAAACACCATTGGGGTGTACATGAAGCAAGCGTTTGCTGATTGGTGGAGCGTGTAGGTTTCTGAACTTCAAAGATACAATTTCCACTTGCAGCCTGACATGCTCTGTTATTGTGTTCTAAAAATAAGTAAATAAAGGCAAAAAAGAAGAGTTCCTTTTTATTTCTGCTGGACCTGAGAGATTTTGTGGTAGGAACCAATAAAGATGTCCTGCCTGACTCCCTGGGAGCATTGCAAAGCAGTAATAGGCTTCCATCTAAGTGAGAGAGCCTGGATCGAATAGATGTTCTCCTAGGGAGTCACAGCTAGAACTGCATTCTCTCTTTCCTTTGTTGTTGCTGCTATCAGTGCCATTGTCAAGATCTACATCCCATTCTGCCCACCTGTATGTCAAACTGGCGCTCTCCCCCGTTCTCCGCAGACCAACTCTGAGCTATACTGACAGCACAAGGGAGCTGCAACAGGATGGGGAGGAGGCGGAGGCCCTACAGGCAGAGGGAATAAGCTCTCGCTCCTTCCCGTTCTCTGGTTGAAGCTTCAGTCCCCCATCCCAGTTGGGACAATCTATTTTCTAGTGTCCTTGCCGCCCACAGGCATAACAATCAGTTGGCCCAGCCACCGGCCTCCTGCCCCTGGTGCCTGGCTTCTCCTCACACTCTCTGCGGCTTCTATTAAATTCTTTCCGCAGGAGCTTTACCAGGGTCTGCTGTTGCTTAACCAGCTGCCCCTAATAAGTCTGGAGGTACCACTGTGCCTCCCATTGCTTGTTGGTTCTCCAAGATTTCCTGCAGCAGGGCCTCGAGCCTTCCCTGCTATCTGTCAGTCCCTTTCTGCTGGGGTATTGCCCCTGGAGTCCAGCCTGGGATGGCGCAAGAACCCTCCGCAAAGAAGACCTCTGCATATTCTGGATCCATCATCCCCACCTGCAATCTATCTCCTTTAGTCTCTCAAACCCCCTTGTACCTGGGCAATCGTCCCCACAGTCCTCTCTCCTCTCCTTATCTCGGGGGTGACCGGGTGCCCAAATTCTCCACCACGTGTAATGGGTTTCGCTCACCACTTTGGCAGCTTCTACTGGTTGTCTTGGAAATTAGCTCTGCATGGTAGTGTGCCCTCTCCAGGTGGTGCCTCGCCCCCATCACTCCTGCTCTAGGACCCAAATCTCTCCAAGGACCTCAGCATCCTCTTCAGTGGCACAACCCTCCGGCTGTGCCACACACTGTGCTCCCTGCCTCCAGGGGACCTGCAGTCCACTGTTCAGCCATTTCCCTTAGTGGCTACTACAGAGAGTTGTCTGGCCACTTCCTCGTGGCCCCAGCATCCTCTTTGCCCTTGCCTCAGGACTTCAGCTTGCAAACCCTAGCAGCCACCAGGAGCTGTCTCCTGCTCCCCCGGTTCCTGCTAGCAGCACTGCTCTGTCCAGGGTGCTGGCAGTTCTCTCAGCCCTCCAGAGACATAGTCTTTCCTCCCTCATCTCCTAGCAGAGAACTGCTTTCCTCTGCGCTGCAGCTCCCCTTTTATATGGGCCTGCTTGGATGCTCCCTTCAGCCCTTCTCTGATTGGCTGCCTCTGGTACAGCCTCCCTAGGGCTCTATTAACCCCTTTTCTGCCAGTGAGGGGCAGCCGCCCCATCACAGCATCTTTGCCAAACCAACAGAACCATTTGCAGCTAGGGCACAAACGATGTGCTTGCATCAATGTGGAGAAGAAAGGATTGCAGTGCCAGAGACCACAGAGGGAATCCCACACACCTGCCTCTCACCACCCACCCACATACCCCTTGCTACCTGAGCAAAGCACGGGTAGGACCAGATCAGTGTCTGTTTTAAAACGTCACTCTGTTTGCAGAGCTAGAGATACTGAGAGCACCACTGCAGGCCCCACTTCATCAACACATCTGTGGAAGAGTCATACACTGCTTTGACCCAGCAGCCACCACCATCCTAGTATCTTTACTGTTCTGCTAATTTTTCACTCCATTTCTTGCTTCACCACCGTTTTCTGATAAGAGATTGCAGAGCACCGGGAGACATACACAATTATCTTGTTTTGACTTCCACAGGAAGCGAATCCTTCATGGATTTAACACACCAACGAATAAATGAGATGACAAGATGCCAATTTCACCATCTTACTTATCTGATCATAACCCCACTTTACAGGGCACAGTCTCAGCACAAGGTGCAAAGCTATCGCTTCCCAGCTCTCTTTAGTGCCATCAAGAATTATAGATCTAGAGCCCCATACATCAACTTCAGATCCACCTTAAAAACCACCATTTATTTATCCCTCCTAGGATATGGCATCATCAGTCAAAAGGGGAAAAGCTAGTGTGCATTGGCCTAATTGATTTCTAAGAATGTTAGTTCCCCAAGGAAGACAAACGCAGGGACTACTGAAAATTTCACCCTTGACAATGACAGCACCATGACAGGTACAACTCCAGCCCACTGTCCTCAGGATGCAGAGAACAAGAAGAGACAGAAGAAGAGAGGAATAAATATCTGTTTCTCTTTTCCTTCAGAGACTGTGGGTCATGCCTGGCTGCTTGCTAAGCTGAACATCAGCTTGGGGTGGAGAGATTCAGGAAACTCACCTCAGGTGGAGATTAACATGTTAAAAGATAATGGATTTATGAGTCCCAGCTCCATTAAAAAAAGAAGATAAACAAAAAGGAAAGGGGGCAGGCCACAGCAATCATTCTCCCTGAGGCCCAGTTACACCCGGGAAGTAATGAAGTGCAATAAACAGGACCAGCAAAGGTAAATCAACACAGCCTTATGCAATCAATAGTTCTGTAAATGCACACAGCCAAATCTGCTGATTTGGCTGTGTGAAATCGGCTGCTGAAAACACCATTAACCCCTCAGCTATTAACTTCCGACCTACCAAGTTACGTAAAATTTCTTTTTGTCCCTGGGCAATAGAAGTGACCCAAGACTGGGAGCGGAAGCAGCCTTCCCAAAGTGAACATCAGAACTGCATATGCCTGGCAGCTAGAGAGAGACAGTGATCTGATACTCATGGAGCTCCCCTTCCAGGGATCAGTTCCACTCATTATGGACCAAAACAGCTCATTATTTTTGTATTGTGAAACCCCCAAAAGGCCAAAGATCAGAGACTCATTGAGCTGTCTCCTGTATACACACAGTGAAGAAAATCCCTGCACTAAAACGCTTATAGACTATGAAGGCTCCAGTGAAAGCCAGATCAGACCCTAAAACAATATATAAAACAATATTTCACAAATTAATGAGTTATTTAGGATTGTAAACCAATAACATTAAAGCACCCGTTCAAAAGAAAGTCCACAGCCATTGCATATGGGAATTATAAAAATGGTGTGGCATCAGGAACATAGGACTCGCTATACAACATGAAAATTAACCCTTTACCCGATATGCTTGTTTTTGCTTAGCCAGTTTCTAATCCATAACAGAACTTTGCCTCTCACCCTAAAATGGTTAGTTTCCGTAATAACCACGTGTGAAAGCTTTATAGCTGGATTCTCACCATTTGACAACTCAGCTCGGGGCCCACACCTTCTGATCTCAGTCCACTACAGTCCAAGAGAGTTCATCTTTAGGGCAGGCTGGGAGGCCCATCTTTTCTCCCTTTTCAGAGTAGCAGCCGTGTTAGTCTGTATCCGCAAAAAGAAGAACAGGAGTACTTGTGGCACCTTAGAGACTAACAAATTTATTAGAGCATAAGCTTTTGTGGACTACAGCCCACTTCTTTGGATGCATATAGCATTTATTAGTCTCTAAGGTGCCACAAGTACTCCTGTTCTTCTTTTCTCCCTTGTCCATCAAGAGATGGGTAGGGCTAGGGAGCAGTGTACATGAGATTCTGGGGAGGTTTCTGTAGAGGGCTTTCATTTTAAACTATTATATCGATGTTGCATGTTTTTTAATCTTGGGGCTAATGACAAGCATATTTTATTACTCTATTTTTAAAGAGGTTGTCAAGAGATCCCAGAGCTTTGGACAGAGCTTCTAACCTTGCAGTATACTGAACATTTAAAACCAAACAAACTGGTTCTCCTTTCCTCACTATTTTGATCCACAGCCTAGAAGAACGCTAATGGATTGGACTGTCTTTTAGATACCCATCTGGCAACCGTTATGGTGCTATCTTTAATATATTTATCCTCACACTCCTGCGAGGCAGGACAGAACTATCATTGCCATTGTACAGATGGGAACTGAGGCACAGAGAGATGGAGGGTACATCTACATGGCAATAAAAGATCTGTGGCACTACCCTGGATGGCCCAGGTCAGCTGATTCTGTCTCATGGGACTAAAAATTGCTGCATAGATGTTCATGCTCAGGTTGGAGCCTGGGCTCTGAAACCCCTCAAGGGGGAGGGTCTCAAAGCCTGGGCTGCAGCCCAAGCGCAAATGGCAACACTGTGCAGTGCTGAGCCAGCTGAGACTCAGAGCCATGGGATTTTGAATCATTGTGAAGACATTCCTTAAGGGGCTTACCCTGGGTCACATAAGGTCTGTGGAAAAGCAGGGAAGGGAACCCGGGTCTTCCAAAGGCCAAGCTAGAGCCCTCACCACTGGACCATCCTTCCTTTTCTTTCCAAACTCTGTAAAGCCTGTGCTAATTTGGCCCTATCTTACCTCGTTATATCTCAAGTACTCATCACTATGCTCTACTGTGACAAACAATTTGCTACTAACATAAGGGTTCACTTATGTGCAATTCCCAGGATTCCCCCAACCATCTTTCTCAAAGATAGATTTATATTTGCTACCTTCCACTCTAGCAGCGGATTTTCAAGGAGAGATTGTACATTTTTCTTCGCACATCAGCCACTTTATTCATAAATTCCTTCCAAACTCTGGGATGAATACCCTCTGGATTTGGGGACTTGTTGCTATTTAAATGTAATAAAAGGTCACAGATTAAATCAAAGAAGATAAACAGCCTAAGAGTGGCTAGGTCACTTCCTGAGCCACTGGTAAACAATACAAAAAAATGTGTATGCAATTCCCTAGGCCCCTGAGGGGAGACAAAAAGGCAAGTGAGCACTGGCTGCTTGGCCCACTGGAACTCAAGTACAACACTCTCCACTGTGCTTAAATCCAGGCATGGCACAAGCAAATTGAGTCTGGAGGTCTCAGTTCAGGCCCTGATATATTTTTGTCTGCCTTAGGAAACTGCACTGTAGTTCTAGAAAAAATAGCCCTCTTGGGTAAGGAAAAATAAGAATTATAATTGCAAGGTATGGTGCAGTTCTTAATGGAGGGACAATGGCAGATGTGGAGGAGCAGGATGCAACACTGGAATAATAGGGCTTCTTCAGGTAAGGATTGAGGGGCATTGGCAGAAATGTGTATTGGCTCAGAACCAGAGTAGCAGGCAGTGCTGCCAGTCAGGAAAGATCTGTGTGTGGGCTCAGAACAGGAAAAGGTAGAGAGTGCTAGTACATTTTATTTCTATGGCTCCCGGCTAACACTGGCATTCAAGGAAAATGTAAAATATTCAACACTCCAATTAAGAATGTACCAGTTAAAACCTTTAACGTAATAAGCAATGCATCATGCCAAACTCTAAATCCACATCCTGGCACCATGCCTACCAGACTGGGGGTCAGGAACTTTCCAAAGGGAAGCAAATATAAGCAGCACCCAATTCTATATCTGCTTAGCCCCAAGGTAAAAGAGTCCCCCTCCCTCTGATTCAAGAGTGTAAAACAGTACAGTAGGTAGGACAGTCCAAGGAGGAAAGGAAAGGCAGACATAATGGCAGAGCTATGTAGGGGCCCAGAGATGGAATAGACGGGGTGAGTGCAGGTGAGGATTGAGGTGCACTGGAAAAGATTTTGATACTGGATCCAGAAGAGGTCGATGTTATATTTACAGCATGGGTCTGCTACATGTGCAAATTCGCAACCTTTTAGGATATTCTTATCTCAGATCTCTATCAATCCAAGCCACCATTTATTAAATTGTACAACCAGAGTTTTACAGCTATGTAATTTATTTACACAGGGAAGATCCACTCAAATGCAGCATCTGTTTTTCAGAGCAATTCTGCTCTTCTCATCAATCACTGAGGGGGCTTTGGGTTTTATCATTCTTCCTCTTTATCTGTGTGTTTTACAGTGTGTTTCTTTCTGCTTGCATGGGATTGAAATAAATTACACTCTCATCAAAGCTAACAGCATTGTGGCATGCCAGGAGAAGGTTCCAGAGCACCCTACCAGTTGCCCTATGAGGAGAGAGCAGCACCTATCAGCTCTTTCCCCTACCCCACACCCATGTTCCTCCCTACACACCAGACCTTACCCCACTCTACACACAGCTTTTGCGCCAGTGTAACTGCTCCAGTTAGGAGGGTGATTTGACGACCAAAACAGTAACACTAGAACAACCCCTAGCATGGGCACAGTTATAGCAGTAGAACAGTGCCTTATTTAAATGTAGTAGTATAAATTTCTGGTATATGCCCTGTGACAGGGCAGCCCCGCCCCACCCCGCACTAGCCCCGGCAGCGACAGACAAGTAGTTCTGTCAGCGGAAGTCCTGCCCTGCCCATACTGGGCATGCTCCAAATGCTCAGTGAGTATAAAAGGAGGGAACTCAGGTCAGTCTGGGCTGGTGGCTGAAGGGGAAGGACCTAACCGGGCAGCTCCTGCAGAGGACCAGCCAATGCTCTCAGAGCTGCTAGGAACAGAGGCTTCTTCTGGCCAGCACGAACCTCTACCGGGGGAGGCGATGGCCCTGGAGACCTGCGGAGGACCCTGGGATTCGTGGGTGACCCCAACTCCCAAGCTGGTAGGAACCGACTGGGGGGGTGATGGATTGGTACCTTGCCCCGGTAAGCCTCAGTGTGTTTCAGTAGGACCACCCTTGCTGAGCCAGCAGTAAGGTCCCACTGCCCTATAACCAAGGGCTTGTTCTATGGACTCTGGCCATTAGGCCATGCTGCCCTGTAACCAAGGGCTTGTTCTATGGACTTTGGCCACTAGGCCATGCTGCCCTGTAACCAAGGGCTAATTCCCTGGGGACTCTGGCCACTAGGCTGTGCTGCCCTGTGATTAGGGGTGTAAACTGTCACATGCCCCTTTATACACAACTGCATCCATGGGGGTAAGGGGTTGCAGCACATTAACTACACAAGGCCTAAGCGGTAAATACAGCTTCTGATTTTAGGTTTTAACCAATAAAACATCTGATACAAAAATATGTAATTGGTATTTATCCAAGAAATACCAGAAATGATTACTCAACTCCTGTTGGCATCACCCCTTTCCTAGTGCAGTTTGTTTATACAGGTGATGTCACTGCTCCCTGGCTTGTAGCTACAGGCTTGTCTACATGGAGTTAGGGTTGTCAGGTGTCCAGTTTTTGACCAGAACACCCAGACAAAAAGGGAACCTGGTGACCAGGCCATTAAAAGTCTGGTTGGCACAGGGTTGGCAGATTTCTTACCTGGCTCCGCACTCCCCAGAAGAGGATACATGTCCCTCGAGTCCTAGGTGGAGGGATGGCTGGCGGGGGGAGAGGTCGGCATGCTGCCCCCACCCCGAGTGCCGTCTCCACAGCTCCCTGTGGGTGGGAACCAGGGCCAATGGGAGATGCAGGAGTGGCGGCTGCAGGCGAAGGCAGCGCATAGAGGTGCTTGGCTGCACCTCCGCCTAAGAGACAGAGGGAAATGCAGCAGCTTCTGGGAGCCACCTGAGGTAAGCACCGCCCAGCGCCTACACCCCTCACCCCCTCCCACACCCCAACCCCCTGTCCCAGCCCAGAGCCCCCTCCTGCACCCCAAACACCTCATCCCTGGCCTCGACCTAGAACCTGCACCCCCAGCCCAGAGCCTGTATTCCCTCCCACATTCCAACCTCCTGACTCGGCCCGGAGCCCCCTCCCACACTCCGAAGCCCTTGGCCCCATCCCCCCAGCCCAGAGCCACCTCCAGCACCCCAAACCCCTCATCCCTAGCCCCACGCCAGAGCCCACACCCCCAGCTGCAGCTCTCACCCCCTAGCCGCACCCCAACCCTGTGCCCCAGCCCAGTGAAAATGAGCAAGTGAGTGAGGGTGGGGGACAGCAAGCAATAGAGGGAGGGGGGCTGGAGGGAGCGGGGGTGGGGACTCAGAGAAGGGGGGGCAGGGCAAAGGTGTTCACTTTTATGTGAATAGAAAGTTAGCAACCCTATACAGAGCAGTAAGATGGAAGAAAGGGGTGAGATTTCTCAAGCCCATTAATTGATCTGTGTACACCAAGCTAGCGCGCACTAAAGATTCCCAGTGCACTTCAGCGTAGTGCTGTTTGAAATATACCATGTGCACAGACAAAAGGAAGCATCCCAAAAATCCTGATTTTTGACATCTACATGGAACTAAAAAATTGCTAAAATTAACCCAGGAAATTAAATAAACCCAACAAAACCAGAAGCCCGAGTTATAAGCCACCCCTTAGGCCAAGAGCACTACTCCCATCATTACTAGCCGGCACCTCAGCTACTGTTCTTCAGCTGTCAAAGGCTACCATCCCTGGGGGCCCTTGTCCTGTTAAAGCAGACTCCCTTGCAAGGCATGTGGCAACTTCCCCTGTACCTCTCTTCTAAGTCAGCTGAAGGCTGACCTGCAGCCCGTCTTGTTTTTCTACTCTTGGACCCCCATGCAGCACTTCAGTTGCACGTTGATGCTGACCAGTAATACCCAGCTTAGTGCACTGGGAACATGCAGCCCTGATAAATCAACCTGTGTGAGGCTTTGCAATTGGAGAAAGTGGACTAGGCCAAGATCATCAAACATGCATCACCTGCGAGTCAAGCTAGCCTTGAAGCTAAATCCCCAGCTATGAAAGGCAAAAGACTTACTTAGCTGCACCAAGCAGCTTTTCCTTAGTCACATCAACCAGACCCAGGGGCGGGGCTGTGCACAGCAGAGGGAATGCTCCCTTAAAGCGCTTAATCAGTTTTAAAAGAAACCTGCAAAACTTCCTCCATCACATTACATTTCTGCATTGGTGTTCTTAGAATCATATAAGATTAGGGTTGGAAGAGATCTCAGGAGGTCATCTAGTCCAACCCCCTGCTCAAAGCAGGACCAACACCAACCATCCCAGCCAGGGCTTTGTTAGGCCAGGCCTTAAAAACCACTAAGAATGGAGATTCCACCACCTCCCTAGGTAACCTATTCCAGCGCTTCACCACCTTCTTAGTTAAATATTTTTTCCAACCTAGACCTCCCACACTCCAACTTGAGACCATTGCTTCTTCTGTCATCTGTCACCAATGAGAACAGCCTAGCTCCATCCTCTTTGGAACCTCCCTTCAGGTAGTTGAAGGTTGCTATCAAATCCCCCCTCACTCTTCTCTTCTGAAGACTAAATAAGCCCAGTTCCCTCAGTCACTCCTCATAAGTCATGTGCCCCAGCCCCCTAATCATTTTCGTTGCCCTCCACTGAACTCTCTCCAATTTGCCCACATCCTTTCTGTAGTGGGGGCCCCAAAACTGGACACAATACTCCAGATATGGCCTCACCAGTGCCGAATAGAGGGGAATAATCACTTCCCTCGATCTGCTGGCAATGTTCTTACTAATGCAGCCCAATATGCTGTTAGTCTTCTTGGCAACAGGGGCACATTGTTAACTCATATCCAGCTTCTCGTCCACTGATATCCTTAGGTCCTTTTCTGCAGAACTGCAGTCAGTCCCCAGCAGAGCATGGGATTCTTTGGTCTTAAGTGCAGGACTCTGAGGAAAGCACCATCCTTGTTGAACCTCATCAGATTTCTTTTGGCCCAATTCTCCAATTTGTCTAGGTCACTCTGGACCCTAGCCCTACTCTCCAGTGTATCTACCTCTCCCCCCAGCTTACTTGCTGAGGGTGCAATCCATCCCATCAGCCAGATCATTAATGAAGATGTTGAACAAAACTTGCTGGCAAGAATACTGTGGGTGACCATATCAAAAGCTTTGCTAAAGTCAAGATATATCATGTCCACCGCTTTCCCCATATTCACAGAGCCAGTTATCTCATCATAGAAGACAATCAGGTTGGTCAGGTATGATTTGCCCTTGGTGAATCCATGTTGACTGTTCCTGATCACCTTCCTCTCCTCCAAGTGCTTCAAAATTGATTCATTGAGGACCTCTTGGGTCAAAGTCCCTCTACACAGGGCCATTAGACCTTGTGCCTGGCTCCCAATGAGACAGCTGTGATCAGATGGAACATTCAGCTCCTGGAACAAAACTTCCCAGAGCTCTCTGGCAAGGACCCCTTGCCTGTGAGATTCACTCACTGCAGCAGCCTGCCAGCACCCAAGTCTAGCAGCCTCCAGGGGAAGGTGCGAGTTCTACCTGCTTAATAATAGGTTTCAGAGTAACAGCCGTGTTAGTCTGTATCCGCAAAAAGAAGAACAGGAGTACTTGTGGCACCTTAGAGACTAACAAATTTATTAGAGCATAAGCTTTCGTGGACTACAGCCCACTTCTTCTATATGCATCCGAAGAAGTGGGCTGTAGTCCACGAAAGCTTATGCTCTAATAAGTTTGTTAGTCTCTAAGGTGCCACAAGTACTCCTGTTCTTCTTTCTGCTTAATAATGAGGCTTGTAAGTGAATTACACCATAGCAGGCAGGAGCCTGCATGTCTAGAGGGGTAAATAAGGGCTATAATCTTACAGAGTCATTGCCGGAGGTGACTCAGCTTAGAATTTGCTTAGCATTGGTTTGCCAGCAACAAGGTGACATGGGCCTAGAGAAATACTGTACAAAATAGCGAAATGGGTATCCTTTCTATGTCTTTTTTTAAAGTTGCTATCAGAAGGATCTTTATTACCTTTCTCTTTTCTCTTCCCCTGCCAGATTTTTGTCTTATTTTTTCATCCAAATTCCCTCCCACTCCATCTCAAGCAGCTGTTAAAAGAACATATAGGAGGTAAGTCACACTAAACAGTACGAGTTTTTTCATGATGCTGATCAGGTGGTTTCGCAGTTTCTTTGAGAGTGTGTGACACAGTCTCTCAGCATAGTCTGTGTGATATGTAGATTGTAATGTAAGACAACTCCCACCTGTTTATGCTTTCTGTATGTGTGTATATATATCTCCTCAATATCTATTCCACTCTATATGCATCCAAAGAAGTGGGCTGTAGTCCACGAAAGCTTATGTTCTAATAAATTTGTTAGTCTCTAAGGTGCCACAAGTACTCCTGTTCTTTTTACTAAACAGTACTTAGCACTTATTATCCTTGGATCTCAAAGCACTGGACTAGGCAGCAATGTATCCGCATCGCCATTTTACTGGCTGAGGAATCGAGGCACAGAGAGAGAGGAAATGATTGGCCCAAGATCACACAGCATATCAATGGACAAAGTGGAACTAGACCCTAGGTCCCCCTGTTCCCAGTCTGATGCCACATGAACCACTGAGCCACATAGTCTCCATGACATCAATGCTCTTTTTGTTCTGCTGTTGAGCTGCTTTCTGGGTGCATACAGCCACACAGGCATACACACCACTGAATTCCCACTTATGCCCTAATTTAAGTGGGTCTTATGTGCAGAAGTCAGCATGAGTCCTGCTCTGCAGCACCATAAATGTAAATTTCACCTTCTATAAGTAGTGCCCTGTCCTTTAAGAGGCAGAAAGAGGGAGGGGTATTTGATTTCCTCCACACACCCTCCCTCACCATTTCTCCTCCTCATTTTCCTCCTGATACACACCACACTCCCACCCCACTACAATGATCTCAGGCATAAAAAGGTTATGCTTAAGTAGATGATGCCACAGCTCTCATTTTAGAAACAAGAGGATCAGTTCAAAAATTAGTCCAGCAAAGAGATAAGGAAATATAGAAGGAACCAGAGGTGAATTGTATAAATAGCAGCATTGTCCTCCCTAAGCTAGGCGGGTATCAGATATCGAATATAAACTTGCACACAGAGGAGTGGAAACTGCTAATTGACTCCCATCTGACAGTTTCTTATCCAGCAATTATCATCTGTCCAAACAAGCTGTGTAAATATGTTCTATGCTACCATTAAAACTGGCAACAAACCATAGGCTTACAACACAAACAGTGGAATGGCAGCGTTTCTATAGGACTGGAACATCACCTGCTGATCACAGAACATGACCCGCATCTCCTGCTCACTTGCTATGCTTTATTTACAATGCTCAGCTGAATCGCATTCCAAAGGGGTGACAAGGAGCTTGCAATATGGTGCGCCCCACCAGCACATGTCTCATCAGCCAGAAACAATAAACTAGGGAGAGGAGGGTCCCTTTGGAGGGTCTGTAGTCCAAGCTGGGTTCATGCTTATTCTTCAGCTGAAGATCTGGGCCTTAACATTTTTGTTGGTGGTTTTTAAAAGAGGGCTCAAATCTCTGCTCTGCCAAAGATTTCCTGTGTAACTTTGGGCAAGTCACTTAGGCCTGGTCTACATGAGGAAATTAGGTCTGTATAACTACAGAGCTCAGGGGTGTGAAAAACCCACACCCTAAGCACTGCAGTTAAACCAACCTAATCCCAGTGTAGACAAAGTTTAAATCAATAGGAGAATTATCCAGTCAATATGGTTTAGACTTCTTGGGGAGGTGGATTACCTATGCCGATAGGAGAATACCTCCCATCAGCAGAGATGTCTACACTGAAGCACTGCAGCTGTGCTGCCGTAGCACTTCAAGCATATACAGGCCCTCAGATAGAAAGTGTTGTTTTAGCCGTGTTGGTCCCAGGATATTAGAGAGACTGCATAGGTGTTAACAGGCCTCTTCATCTGGAATGGTCTCTAACAATACTGTTTAACGCCTCATGCTAAACTATCAGTTCCACCTTATATTTCACTGTGATACTCTGAGTAGCTTTCTCAGACCTAAAGAGGAGCTCTGTGTAGCTTGAAAACTTGTCTCTCTCACCAACAGAAGTTGGTCCAATAAAAGATATTGCCTCATCCACCCTGCCTCTTAAATAAAAAGAAACATTCACCATTAGAGTTGGAATTGCAAGCACAGTCACAGAATGATAAAATCACTAATGTACTGTTACCTATCAGCTCTGTGTTCTTGGGGAACCAGGTGCAGTATCCAGCCTGTCTGAATCAGGAAAGACCTCCCCTCCCCCCCAGACTCTGCTTGGACCAAAGCCGATCAGAAGAAAGACTTACAAAAAGCAATGAAAAGGCAGTGGGAGACACACCTAATCTCTTCCAGACAAGGGTGACAGGATTAAGAAAACTCCCCTAGCCCCATTTACATCAAAGATGCACAGGAAGGCATCTCTATTAGCATACAGAATGGAGAACAGAGGTTCCAAGGCAAGAACCACACTGAACTATGGGACTAGAAAAGCAGGGAAGCACTGCATGATGGGGAATCTCTGCTCCAGATGTTAATGAACCCACGCCTGCACACACCCAGCTCAGTAGTTATCAGACCAATTCTAGTAATGAATCCTTTATTGGTATCCAAAATACTGAAGCTGCCTATTTGCATTGTGAGCTCCCTCCAAGGAACACTGCCCATAGCCAGGAATGATCAGTTCCTATTGTCTAGCCTGAACAAAACAACTTTGGTGTACTCCCTTGAGCCATCAGTTTACCCATAAACAAATCTAGTGTTCTCCCTTGAACCATTGTTCTTTCCCTACAAAAACCCCTACCCATGCTCAAGAAAGTGCCTGAATCCAAAATCTGCATCAGTTCCATTGGAACGTCATCTTTTCCTGACTGATTGTGCTGGGAGCTCTGCCTGTCCCCAGCACTCTGGACCCTCAGTTACCACAACCACTTCACGCAGTGGTGAGCACCCAGCTCTCTCTCTCTAGGTATTGCCTTCTCACCCTGACTTGTGCGATCAGTTATAGTTTTCTAACCCTGACTTTTATAATCAAGTTTGATTTAATATTATAACTATTTTGTTTGTTTGGCTCCCCTTGTGTGGTTGAATGTACCTGG
Organism: Chrysemys picta bellii; assembly: GCF_011386835.1. NCBI lineage: Eukaryota > Metazoa > Chordata > Testudines > Emydidae > Chrysemys > Chrysemys picta. The sequence continues at coordinate 51,169,829 of NC_088800.1, forward strand.
CAATAAATAACTTTCATGGTTAAGATGGTTGTGTCTCTCTCACACACACTCTCCCCCCCCCCCCCCCAACCCCGTGGGTGTTTTTTGGCTTCCCCATTCGCTCTGCAGCAATGTTTCTTGTACCTAAGCTAAAGATGCAGTGCCCCAAAATCCTGTGGGGTTCACTCATCAAGTGAGTTACTACCAGAACAATTGTAACGTGAAAGTGGGGACAGGGACGTGGTGAACCTGAGGCAAATGAGGGTGGCAGGTTGGAGGTGCTGTTCTATCCAGCCTGCTGAGTCCAGGGACATATAAGGGGTCAGCTTGAGAGTGCTGATTAACCCTGTCCTCTTAGGGTATGTCTACACTACGAAATTAAGTCGATTTTATAGAAGTCAATTTTTTTAGAAATCGAGTTTATACAGTCTATTGCGTATGTCCACACTAAGCGCATTAAGTCGGCGGAGTGCGTCCTCACTATCGTGGCTAGCATCGACTTACCGAGCGGTGCACCGTGGGTAGCTATCCCACAGTCCCCGCAGTCTCCACTGCTCATGGGAATTCTGGGTTAAGTTCCCAATGCCTGATGGGGCAAAAACTTTGTCGTGGGTGGTTTTGGGTACATGTCGTCAGGCCTCCCTCCTTCCGTGAAAGCAATGGCAGACAATCGTTTTGCGCCTTTTTTCCGGGGTCCTGTCCACCGGACCCACTCAGCCCGCTGCCTGCCTGGATGATCGGAACCCCAGGCAGGCAGCGGGCTGAGCGGGGCCGACGGACGGAGCCCCAGACTGGTAGCAGGTTGAGCAGCTCAGCCCACTGCCGGTCTGGGGCTCCGTCCGCTGGCTTCTGCCAGCCGAGGTCCCGCTCAGCTGGCAGACCTCGGTGAGGTCGATCGGGGTGCCTGGATAGACATGGCTATCCTCCTGTTAGAGCACCGAATGGGAGTGACTCCAGGTCATTCTCTTAATTTTTGTCTCATGGAGATTCAGTCCTGCCTGGAATATCATGTGAGCTGGAGGCTTCTGCCTCAGGCTGCCTCCTCCCCTCCCCCCCGCCAGCAGCACCGCGCGGTTGCACCTACCCCAGCCTGCCCCTTGCTCCCATGGCTCATGAAGCCTGGACAGTAGTAAGGAGCAGTTCAACTTGTGGAATGACAAATCCAGAACGAAGGATTGCACTCTATGGGCCACGTTAAGACTATTTCAGAGTCCTAGATAGCATTTTTTGTTGTTGTTCCTATAAAAGGCTTCATGAACATTTTCCCCCACCCCTAACAAAAATGTTAATTTATCAGAGCAGCTGAAAGGGTAAGTGTGACGAACTGGGTCTGTTCTTACTGTGGTGTGTGAATGCTGACAGGGGAGTGTGGCTAGGATAGTCTGCATTGGGGGATGGGAGTCTGCCCGAAGGCGAATACCTGAGCGTGTAACATGAGAACCCAGGAAGGGGTTGGAGGCCAGGTGACACCTTGGCCCGGGAAACTGAACAAAGGCGGTGGGAGGGGTCGCTGAAGGCAGAGTCTTGGAAGCTGGGTGGTGAGATGGCTGGGAGGCAGAGATTGCTCTGACCTCCCAAGGGGGGCTGGGATGCCCTGGGACCCCCAGATGGACCTAACTGAGGGGGGCCCTGTTGTCTGTGCCTGCGAGACCTGTCTTGGACTGTATTCCTGTCATCCAAATAAACCTTCTGCTTTACTGGCTGGCTGAGAGTCATGGTGAATTGCAGGAAGCTGGGGGTGCAGGGCCCTGAGTTCCCCAATACTCCGTGACAGTAAGGAACCTGGGACTACAACTTAGAGAGAGCTTCCATATTATTTAACTCATAATTGATATAATTGAAAGTAAAATTTCACAGCGCAGTCTATTCTAAGACTAAAAATGCAGGAGGGGAGTCAGAAAAAGGAATAGTAACCTGTTTCTGCCCGGTTTTGAACTGGGGACATTTGGCGTGTTAGGTGAATGTGATCACCACTACACTAAGGGGCTTTTGCATGTTAGGCGAATGTGAGAACCACTACACTATGGGGCTTCTCTTTTTTTGCCACAGACTTTGCTGAATGCACAGGAATGTTTTCTCTAGCTACAGAAGCTACCTAATGCAATATCTAGATCTATGGCCTTCCTGCTCACAAAGTGGTCATGCCCCCACTCAAGGCTGACGCAACACGGAGTGCAAGTGACACAGTGACCTGGCTCGGGCAGGATCGCTAGCGAGGCATGATACTTTTCCCATTAAGCAAACACAGCAATTCTTTCCTGGCCTCTGCCACTGAATGCCTCCTTGCATTACACTGTGCCCTGTCAGTGCGGGAGGACTGCATGAGCTCGGAAAACATGTCATTGCGAGTGCATTTTTTTTCACCTTCTAATCTGTGATAATGTCAGGGATGGAAATGATAGGGGGAGTGTAGAAACATTCTGGGGGGACTGCATGGTCACCTGTGCTGCTGAGTGCTGCTGAGTTTGCCACGCTGGCCAAACAGGAAATGAAATTCAAAAGTTCCCAGGGCTTTTCCTTGGCAAGACTGTGTGACAGCTGAAGTCCAGTACCATAAAACCAGTTAGAGAGACTACACCAAATTTTGACAAGGTCAGCAGATAAGGATAAGCCTACTTGTGCTGAGCAGATCTACAGCAAAACCTGCAAGATTTTCTGTGCCACTATCATCCACCAGAGGCTCATTGTAGACCGGGGGTCTGGCAGATGACAGGACTTACCCAGATATTCACTGAGCTTGTAAAAAAGCACAAAGATCTCAATGCTTCAAATGACAGGTAAGTGATATACTGTATAGACAGACATTTTCATAATCATTTAAGGCACAATCATGGTAGAGACAACTGGAAATTTAATCATCACAGCATTTTTCTAACCTTTAAATTTGTAGCAAATCTTGATTACAATGTAAAATATGAACTTAAAACACAGAAGCAAAACTCATGCCTTACAACTACAATAAATGTCCCCGTGGAGAACCCTCGTTTTAGAACTCAAAGTTTTTGTATTAGAGTTGACAGACTGAAATATCATCTGAAATGTGACTTCCCTCAGTTCACTTTTCATACACCCACCACAAGAAAGTTAGCGAGATGGTATATGCTGATACGCTGTCAACAAGTACGCTTACTAATAGACTTCCTTACCAATCAGGGAAAGGAACAGATACAGAGACATCTCTGAGCGAAGAGGAGCAAATTCATTCTCAATGACAAGCTGCACTAGCATCCCATAGATCATAAACAATAAGTACACCAGCTCCTGATGTGCAGTCAGCAATCATTAAGAGCACAATGGAGAACAGTCCTGGAATGAGTTGTCCCTGGCCACCATCATCAGTCAATTTAACTGTTGATGCTGCTAAGTCTGTCATGTCAGTTGATCCTTACAATTTGATGGCCTGGATTAATGGAGCATCAGAGGCACCAATGCTGGCAGGCCACATGTTGATCTTCCAGATGATATGGATCCTTAAATTCATATAACTTTGCCAAGATATTGTTTACTTTGCATCCAAGGGTGGAAAACAGACACCTGTATACCTTTGCCTTGGATTTACAATTAGACACTTGACAAGATCATCTCTAGTGGTCTCCATACTAAACAAACTGAGACACTGTGCATCTTGGAATACAGTAAATTGCCATGACACAAGCCTTGCACAGCTATAGCTTGTTAAAAGGTTCTGATGAGGTTCCACTGGGCTTTGCAAAGAAGGCTCCACAGTACTAGCCTGGGACAAGATGTTTTTTTGTTTTTTTCCAAAAAAATCAATCCAGGCCTGGCACCGCCCACCATACAAATGGAATAAGGCTGCAGAGCCACATCACCGAATCAACCCCAACGTCAGGCAGAGCACCACCACCAAAAAGCAATGTGTTCTCTTAAAGCACTCCATAGTTTTGTGACAGAGTAGTAGTATCAGAACAACAGGCAAGGTCCCCAAAACCAGAGTCATGATGCACATGCCCCATTACAGATTGACAGATACAGACCAGTTCTCAGTGCTGATTCCAGGTTTGAATTGGCATACTTTTTTTATGAAGGCTCTCAATGCTGACTCATATATACTTCCTGGCTGGACAGGTTTTTCATACTGCTCTTCAACTTGACTGTACTCTCAAGAAGTCAGCTACCCATTATCTTCCAGTCTTCAAGGCATCACCAACAGAGATGTCTACTGTCTACAATATTCAGAAATGAAGTACTGATATAGCTGATCAGCTTGAAATTAAACATGTAGTCTTGGTCTTTGACCAAGCAATATATGCTAAAGCACAACAAACCTGATGGAAAGATGACTACACAAGACATTTGATAGTGTGGCTCAGTGAATTCCATACCTGCATGTCATTTCTAGGTGTCCCTGGTAAAAGATTTGTGGATGAAGGACTTTGTGACATCTTGACAGAGTCAGAAGTTGTCACGCAAGGATCAGTGGTGTTTTGAGTAGTCACCTTTATAGTCATAGTATGAGAGCACACCGACTTCTGTATGAAAGCATGCAGTGTCTGAGATTCCAGATTTTCTTTAAATGATTACATACCTGGACAAAGGAGATGAGTTCCTAGATGTCATCAAAAAAATTGAGCTAGCATTCTCCATTGACTCATTTCATGTTCTGTGTAGAGCTCATGAATTCACCAATGTTATCATGAAATTGAAAGACTTTATCCAGAGGAAGAGCAAAGAGAACCCAACATTTGCCCTCTGGAGCTTTTATACTGTCATGGTGCAAATCTTGCTCCTTTTTGTGACAGCAGCCCAGGAGTCTGTCTGGGAGTTGCATCTTTCAGCTACCCACTTCATTTTGCCCTGGTTCTCCTCTTACAGTTGGGTGATCTATGCCATGCATCTTCCATCATATTGGCTGGAAATGGTGAAACTGCCCATCACACACCCAGAATGTTACCACAGAAATCAGACCTTGAGGACAGTGGACAGTCTAATGTGAAGGTGGATATGGATTCTCTTCAATCACATGTGAGCAGGCAGTTGAACTAACCTGAAATAAAGATTCAAAAACCAAAGGTGGCTTGATTGGATTGACACAAAATTGTTCAGCAGTTTAGCGCTGGATCTCGTCACAGCACAAGAGCACTGTTATAATGAGAAAAGGAGAAGTGATGGCAGATATGACTCCAGGCAAATGGAAAGATTTTGATAGCACAAGAATTCAGAATGATGAGATAGCCATAATGAGCATTCTCTGCACACTGAATCCATGATCAATCCTTCTGATGCTCCTCAAAATGGTCTTGCGTGTTTAAGTTCAGGTGATAATCCCACAAATGACTTCCTTGCTGCTCAGGAGAAAGGTGAAATTGCACTGATGGACTTCTTGAACCAGCAACTGCTTTCTGCTACTCAGGACATTTCTTCTCCCAACAAAAGCCAGAAACACACTATTCAGTGATCAAGTCAAACAAAAAGCAAAACTAGCTGATAAAGGCGTGATTCTTCATAATGACAAGAAACGCTTTGCAAGACTTCTTGTGTTAGGTCAAAGTAGGAAACTGATCTCAGGTGAATCTTGTCCTACTCTTTGAGGGCAGTTTCCTACCCTCACGGCTAGTGCTGATGGTACTCTGGCAAAAACCAACAGATCAATTCTACTTGATCTTCAGTGCAAAGGTGGACACTACCTGATTGACCATGTTACAGAGAATGGGGCAACAGTCTTTGATGGAATGGCTGTCATCCAGGCCTGACATGATGTTCCTTCAACACTTGCATACCCTATTTTAGTGTAGCTGATTAAGCTTGAAAGAAAGTACAAGTGTGGGCATTTGGACTTTGTCACAGATCAGTATCCAATGCACAGGCGCTGGCATGGTGGGACGGGAGGCAGCGGGACATGGCCCTCTCACTTTTTGAAAGTGGACAGGCCTGGTCCATCCATTTTTCACCATGGCCCCCTGGCCAGGTCAGCAGCTGGAGGGTCTGCAGCACCTCACAACTGCCTGGCCACGTGGCTCTTACAATGGCTGGGCTGTGGCTCCAAGGCCCTGCCCCCCAGCCAGAGCCAAGTTGGGGTAGGAGCCGTGTGGCCAGCTGTGGGGAGCCACAAACCCTCCACCTGCCTGGGCAGGGGGCCTGCAGAGTGGGGACATGGGCTGGGGGCTGCTCTTGGCCCCTCCCCCCACCCTGGGCAGGTGGAAGATCCATGGCTCCCAGCCTGCTCCGGCTTCCGGTTTGGCCAGGGGCCTGCCTAGGGTGGAAGGGGCGGGGCCACGGAATAGGTGGGGCCCCTGGTTCCGCCACCCCCTCCTGCACCCAAACTCCCTCCCAGATTCCGCACCCCCTCCCGCACCCAAACTCTCTGACCAACGTGAGCATCAAAAATGTGGAACAGTCATGCCGAACAACCAACTATACATATCTGTGGAAAGGACCAGAAAACCCTTACTCAGTGGAAGATGTTTCTTTCTGATGGCAACAATAAGGAAGCACTTCAGAAATTCTTATACCCTGTATAGGGGGATGCAGATTTGCAAGCTGTAAGCAAGGACATCTCACTCTACATAGCCTATAGAGAGAAGTGCCATTGCCTGACTAAAAAAAGAACAGGAGTACTTGTGGCACCTTAGAGACTAACAAATTTATTAGAGCATAAGCTTTCGTGGGCTACAGCCCACTTCTTCGGATGCATATAATTCCACTCTATATGCATCCGAAGAAGTGGGCTGTAGTCCACGAAAGCTTATGCTCTAATAAATTTGTTAGTCTCTAAGGTGCCACAAGTACTCCTGTTCTTTTTGCGGACACAGACTAAGACGGCTGCTACTCTGAAAACTGCCTGACTGTGTAGGAGGGTTCAGCAACAGTCACAGCTGTTGATTAATTAAGTTTTGATCATGAAGAATGTGACACGTATATTTCTTCATGTGAAACATGTTGCCAAGGACTACCAGTATGTGATAATTTAATTAGGAGCCCAGTTACATGGCACAGCCTTAAGTCACAACTGCCAATCAATTTGCATTTCTTCTCTGGTGTTGGGAATCGAAGCCACATTATCCATTTGGAGAAAGTCACTTCAGCTCTCTGCCTGAAGGTCTGTATCTCCCTTACAGGACTCCACACATTCACAGGATGTGATTCTACAAGTGCCTTTGGCGGAGGGAATAGAAAGGCATTTCCTATGGCCTCACAGCGAAGAGCATCTTGAGAGGCCCACCGACGGGTGGGGGGAGGGGGAGAGCAAAGGGGGAAATTGCCCAGGGGCCCGGGTGATTTATGTGACTTGCCCACATGACTCCAAACTCCATCTTGCTGCTGTGATTTTCCACAGTAAGAACAAAGGGGTTTCCTTCCACATGGCAGAGGATATAAAAGGCCCTGAAAATGCCTCAATTTTGTCTTCAATCCTGCTTCTGACCTCTGGAGGAACTATGCTTGAAACTGAAGCTCTGAATAAAGGATTGAACAATCCATCCAAGTTGGGATGTTTGTACTCCAGAGACTTCATTGGTTTAAATCAGCCGTAATCCCATCAAGCCTGAAACAAGCCTGAGCTAAGAACTTCGCAACTGTTGTATGTACACCTCTACCCCGATTTAACGTGACCCGATATAACGCGGTAAAGCAGCACTCTGGGGGAGCGGGGCTGCGTGCACTGGCAGAACAAAGCAAGTTCGATATAACGCGGTTTCACCTATAATGCGGTAAGATTTTTTGGCTCCCGAGGACAGCGTTATATCGGGGTAGAGGTGTATTTGATTCATCTATATTTCTTTCTTTTTATTAATAAACATTTAGGTTTTAGATTCTAAAGGATTGGCAACAGCGTGATTTGTGGGTAAGATCTGACTGGTATATTGACCTGGTCTGGGGCTTGGCCCTTTGGGATCGGGAGAACCTTTTTTCTTTTACTGGGGTATTGGTTTTCATCCCCATTCATCCCCATAAGGAGCGGTGCTGGTGGGGATACTGGGAAACTGGAGTGTCTGAGGGAATTGCTTGTATGAATTCTGGTTAGCCAGTGGGGTAAAACCAAAGTCCTCTCTTTGGCTGGTTTGGTGTGTGCCTTAGTAGTGAAGGAGCCCCAGCCTTGGGCTGTGACTGCCCTGCTCTAAGCAATTTGTCCTGAATTGATACTCTCAGTAGTGTCCCGCCAAAGGCCGGTTTGTTACACCCTCCCGTACCCAAACTCCCTTCCAGAGCCCGTACCCTGCACCTTCTCCCCCACCCAAACTCCCTCCCAGAGCTCACACCCCGCACCCCCTTCCCCACTCAAACTTCCTCCCAGAGCCCGCACCCCCTCCCGCACCCCAACCCCCTGCCCCAGCTGGGTGAAAGTGAGTAAGGGTTGGGGAAAGCGAGTGACAGAGGGAGGGGGATGGAATGAGCAGGGGGCGTGGCCTCGGTGAATGCGGGGACAGGATAGGCAAGGGGCGGGGCAGGGCAAGGGGCGGGGCAGGGCAAGGGTCTTTGGGCGGGCATGTGGAAGCCCTGGCTGTGCCAGAAGAGTACACCCAGCAGCACAGCCAGCAGTTCACTGGGCACCAGCCAGCGCCGGCACAGCACCACCCAAATGTCAGGCGGACCACGTCCGTGCAGGCACGGCTTGTGCGTACACGGGGGCCCACTGACTGTTCTACCCGGGGGCCCAGAATTGCTGTCGGCCGGCCTGCTCCTCCATGATCTCACAGACTTCACATTTTAAGATTCAACATTCCTTGTGCTTGAGAAAGGTGTGTCCATCTGTGTGGCCAAGCTCCATCACAGTATGCCAGGGATGCCCGATACAAGGTGATCTGCCTAGCATCATCTTGGCTGCCTCCACAGAGCATGTCACCCACATATGGTGCCCTACATCAACACAGCAAGCGGGCAAATTACCAAGCTGATAGAATGAGGCACTCTGAGGCACTCTCTTGTTAACGGTATGAATGCTCCTTCCCCTGCTGGCCATAGATGGCAAGCTCCTTGTTTTCTACATGCCATCACCTGGATGACAAGAAGTCTAGCAACAGAGAGTATGTTGCAGGCCATGCATCGTGCCTGCACGTATGTGAAATGTCAAACAGGAAGACATTCCTGTCTTGCTGCTGGGCTTTCCTGCCCAGACTCTGTAACTGTCAAAAGTGCAAGAACAGACAAAAAGGCTGCTGAACCTATCACTCGCAATGACGACAAGTCAGACTAGAGTGACTTTGATGACCACCAGGATGTTGTGATTGTCAAACTGAGAAATAAAAATGTATTTTACTCTGGGAATAAGCACTACAGTGTCAATAGCAATACACAATTCAAAACAAACACTGCACTTGAATGAGAAAATACAATTTTAATTTATATCAATAATTATGTCAATTCAGACCAGTCCAGATAAGCTGTCACTTATAAATATTTGAGAAACAAATGCCATATGTAAAGGGGATGCCAGTCAAAAGGTTCATGTTTTACTTTTTTTCAGTGTTGTTGCTCAGGAAAATATGCTGGTTGTCTAGGAAAATAGTAATATTTTAGATATTTACATAGAAAAATGCATCAGATTGATTTAATTTATCATTTCACATAGTTAGGCTGGTTTACAAACACTTCTCTTGAGGGTAAATGGTAATATCGTCCAGCCTACAGTGAAAGACGAGTATTACCAAGAAAAAAACAAACAAACAATCTTCTGGAGATGGGGTAATGCCTTGACCTATACTTACTACCAAAATATAGACATGGTAATTTATTGCACATTATCTGTTAGACTGATGATTGTAGAAAGTACTGATGCATAAAACACCCCAGCAGAGCAAGAACTTTTAGTTCTTTAGCACATTTTATTGTCCATAAATACTAAAAAATAAAAGAATGTTCATACAAATTGGCTATTTGCAATATTTTTTTCTTGTATATGGCTTCTAAGTTCCTCAATCCATTCCATCTTGCTTTTCATAGATGTACATTTCAATCATTTTCAGCAAACATGGGCCTTGACAGGGTAAATATTAATGAAGTTCTGTACAAGAACCCTTTATTGGTATGGTGTCAAAAATGGTAACTTTGGATGTACTGTGACAGAAAACGGCAGGAATTCTTGTGGAGAACTTTTAACACAAGGTCTTTCAGGTTATTGGATATATAAACATGCAGGGAATAAGTACAGCCCTTGTTGCTGGGCCGAAACTCATTTTCTAAGCACAAAAATGGACCTCACATACAGCCTAAAATGGACCCTAACCCTTACGTGGAACAGCATTGACTTAACTGGGACTTTAGATGGCCATAAGCATCTGCTCAGGTACATCCCTTTGCAGGATTAGGCCCCCAGACCCTAATTCTGCACTCACTGAAAGGCTTTGTGCGTGCAAGTCATCTCACTGAGTTCAAATGAGTTCAATGGGATGACTCACAGACATGAATTCCCTCATATGTCTAACTGTTGGCAGAATCAGGGCCCGATGTAAATTCTTCTGTGCAAAGAATTTGCTGTCCTTTCCTGTAAAGCTCCCAGCACATTTTTGGTGCTATATGACTAATAATAGAGAATGAAAACAGCTATGAAAACCAGTGAAATTGACCAGCCTAGTTTAGTTTCAGTGAAACGAGCAGTATAATTAGCACACAGAGAGAAGGAAAGAAAATGAGACTTGAAAATTTCTCACTTGTAGTAATATATTGGCTATTAACCAAAAAGCTTCATTTAAACACCAGTTAAGATCACTGCATGTAAACAGTGTCTTTGCTTCTCACGATATTTACACAAGAACTCCAGTGGGAAGAAATCTGAAGCAACAAAATGAGACCAAAATTTTCCAATGTGGGTGCCTAAATACCTTGAGATGCCGCAAAGACTAACACAGGTGCTTAAACTTTACCCACACACATCTTTGATCAGGGCCAAAATCCAGCTTTAGGCACCAACAGAAAAGTGAGCTAATTTTCTGAGGAGCTGAGCACCAAGAGCATTTACTTCAGTGGACACTCTAGGTGCTCAGTGCCTTCAGGGGAAAAACATAACAGGCCACTTATTTTAGGTGACTAAAGCCTGACGTGGGAAGTCTTCTCTATTCTGGAATGCACTTACACACGTGCTTAACTTTCCATATGTGTGTACGTGCATTTCTGAATGAGCACTGACTTAACCCTCACTTACAGGGTTTCTTGAACTGTAGACTAAATATGGATGTATGTGCCTAACACCAGGCACTCACACTGGAAAATTCTGACCCAAATAGCTAAAGAGATCATAAATCTTACCAAAAAAAAGAAGAACAGGAGGACTTGTGGCACCTTAGAGACTAACAAATTTATTAGAGCATAAGCTTTCGTGGACTATAGCCCACTTCTTCGGATGCATATAGAATGGAACATATATTGAGGAGATATATATACACACATACAGAGAGCATAAACAGGTGGGAGTTGTCTTACCACCTCTGAGAGGCCAATTAATTAAGAGAAAAAAACTTTTGAAGTGATAATCAAGCTAGCCCAGCACAGACAGACAGTTAGATAACAAGTGTGAGAATACTTACAAGGGGAGATAGATTTCAATGTTTGTAATGGCCCAACCATTCCCAGTCCTTATTTAAACCGGAGTTGATTGTGTCTAGTTTGCATATCAATTCTAGCTCAGCAGTTTCTCGTTGGAGTCTGTTTTTGAAGTTTTTCTGTTGTAATATAGCCACCCGCAGGTCTGTCACTGAATGACCAGACAGGTTAAAGTGTTCTCCCACTGGTTTTTGAGTATTTTGATTCCTGATGTCAGATTTGTGTCCATTAATTCTTTTGCGTAGAGACTGTCCGGTTTGGCCAATGTACATGGCAGAGGGGCATTGCTGGCACATGATGGCATATATCACATTGGTAGATGTGCAGGTGAACGAGCCCCTGATGGTATGGCTGATGTGATTAGGTCCTATGATGATGTCACTGGAATACCCTGCACACAAAATTAATGCACATACTATTCACAGTAAGTAGAAAGAGAGGCATGTTTCATCACAACACAACCACCATACTCCAGACTTATGGATTTTTAAAAAAATATATTACCACCTTGATTTTATTATGCATATATTGTCTTTTAAAGACAATTACATGGGAAATGTCAACTAAAATATATTTTTCAGTTTACAGAAGAATGTATGGTGATTGTAATTTTTTATTCTGAGAATAGTTTTGTATGATGTATCTCAATAGGAAAAGAGGAACAAAAGTTATGGGGACTTGAATTTGAGGCTGATCAGGATATCTCAATGTGTCATCAACATGTACATCTACAGAGCCCCATTCTGAAAACTCGTAAGAACACTTATACAGGACCTTATATAGGACCTGAGCTAAAGCCCATTGAAGTCAATGGAAAGACTCCCACCAACTTCAATTACATTGGATTAGACCCTTAATCAGTGGGACTCCTCACATGAGTAAAGTTATATATGTTTAAATGTTTGCCAGATCAGGCCCATAATTGTTGCTTTTTCAGGAGGGTTTTTTGTTGTGTTTAATGTTGAGATCCCTGATGAAGGAAGAGTGTTTATGTTGAGCAAGAGTTGTGATTTACTTTTTACTTGATATGAATAATGTGTTTAATGTTTGTTATGTGAGCACTGTACAATTTATGATGCCCTTAAATATTCATTTCCTCACTTTTAAGTGCTTGGGTTTTGTAAATAATGCAACAGGTGACTATACTGTTCTCTCTTGTCACTTAGCAACCTTCACTGATCTTTTAAAAAAAAAATTGTTTTTGATACTTCCCAGGTTTTCCTATTTCTCTCTGTTCTGTGTAAATAAATGGAAAATGTTGTTGTTGTTTTTTAATTTTAAATAAAGGGGATTTAAGTACATCCGATTATTAAATTAAGAAGAGTGGAGCTGGCAAAGCCAATAATGGATGCAAACCAATCTCTACATTTCCTACTAGTTTTGAAATTCTGGGCATTGGGGGGGGGGAAGCAGGGAATATCATCTGAATACACTGCATCAACCCAGCACCTTTCCTTTGGACAGTGAAAGACTTCATCAACAAGGGCAGTCATAGATTCATAGAATATCAGGATTGGAAGGGACCTCAGCAGGTGATCTAGTCCAACCCCCTGCTCAAAGCAGGACCAATCCCCAGACAGATTTTTGCCCCAGTTCCCTAAATGGCCCCCTCAAGGATTGAACTCACAACCCTGGGTTTCAGCAGGCCAATCCTCAAACCACTGAGCTAATCCCCAAAATGTATTGGGCACTTGCTTTTTCTTTTCTCCAATGGCTTCAATGACAGAGAATCAAACCTAGTTTCAAATAATGGCAATTTCTTTGACATTTCACTATTCCTCTCCTTGAAAACAGCCTGTTGCACAAGACAGTCAAAATCAATCTGCATTGAAAGAGCACTTAACACCATTAGATGTAATTGTTGCACATGGATTAATAAGCAAGGAAGAGACAGTAAAATCTATGTTCTGGATTCTGTGCACTGATAGATGCAGAGAAACGGGACCAATGTTGTGGATCCTACTCCCACTTAAACAATGAGGAATCCTTGTGGCACCTTAGAGACTAAAAAATTTATTTGGGCATAAGCTTTCGTGGGCGATAGCCCACTTCATCAGATGCATGGAGTGGAAAATACAGTAGTATAAATATACAGCACATGAAAAGATGGGAGTTGCCTTACCAAGTGGGGGATCAGTGCTAACGAGGCCAATTCAATCAGGGTGGATGTGGCCCATTCCCAACAGTTGACAAGAAGGTGTGAGTATCAACAGAGGGAAAATTACTTTTTGTAGTGACTCAGCCATTCCCAGTCTTTATTCAGGCCTAATTTGATGGTGTCAAGCTTACAAATTAATTCCAGTTCTGCAGTTTCTTGTTGGAAGTCTGTTTTTGAAGATTTCTGTTGAAGAATGGCCACTTTTAAGTCTATTATTGAGTATCCAGGGAGTCTGAAGGGCTCTCCTACTGGTTTTTGAATGTTACAATTCTTGGTTTCTGATTTGTGTCCATCCCACCAACCCGGAGGGTGAGACTGCACCCGAACCCCTCCGCCCCTGTTGTTACCCAGAGGAGCCGCCCGAGGACCGTTGGCCTGACTTCCCAGCAGAGCTACCGGACCTGCCACCGAGCCCTGGCCGAGAGGAGCCCATGCAGATGGACTGGCCCGAGCCCGGCATGACGAACGAGGTAGGCTCTGAGGGGGATCACGGAAGTGGCCCGGGGGTAGCCGACCCCGGTCCGGCTGCAACTGAGTGTGAGCCAATGTCAGTGTGTTGCGGTCTGGATACCCCACTGACCAGCAGCGGCAGCAACCGCTGCTAGGGCCCCGGGCTGGAATGCAGTGGAGTGGGTGGGCCTGCGTTCCCCCCCCGCCACCCTCCGCTCACGGGTGGCAGGCTTCCCCCTCAGCCAACGTTCGGCTACAGCAGCCTAGGCATATCCTGTGCTTCTGAACTATTTGCTCGCTCAGCCCTGCAAACAAGGGCCTGAGCTAAACTGTGTTTGCCCCGCCCTGATCCAGGGCCTGGGCTCTGAACTGTCTGCTTGCTCAGCCCCTGCAAACAAGGGCCTGAGCTAAACTGTGTTTGCCCCGCCCTGATCCAGGGCCTGGGCTCTGAACTGTCTGCTCGCTCAGCCCCTGCAAACAAGGGCCTGAGCTAAACTGTGTTTGCCCCGCCCTGATCCAGGGCCTGGGCTCTGAACTGTTTGACCGCTCCGACCCTGCAGTCAAGGGCCTGAGCTTTAACTGTGGTTGCTCCGGCCCTGCACCAAAGAGCCGGAGTTTCAGGACTAACTGACTGCTTGTTCCCACAGTAGTGAGTCGGTGTGGCTCCCCTCCTGCCCGGAAGGGTCGAGCCCCGGCTAGGACCTATTACAAGCCCCCAACTAAAACCTCTCCAGTGCATCATCAAGGATCTAGAACCTGACAATCCCTAGCTCTCACAGATGTTGGGAGACAGACCAGTCCTCGCTTACAGACAGTCCCCCAACCTGAAGCAAATACTCACCAGCAACTACACACCATACAACAGAAAGCCAGGAACCCAGGAACCAATCCCTGCAACAAACCTTGTTGCCATCTCTGTTGGCATATCTATTCAAGGGACACCATCATAAGATCTAACCACATCAGCCACACCATCAGGGGCTCGTTCACCTGGCATCATGTGCCAGCAATGCCCCTTATAACAAGGCCAAAAATAATGCTTTAAAATGTAATCGCATAGCAATCTTTATTCTGGAGAGACTACCACCTTCCATTACACAAGTCAAGCTGTTTTTCCCCTTTAAACATATTACTTTATTCTTGACATCTCATTTTTGTAAAGAAGGCTTCAGGCAGCAACACAATGACTCAAAAAACTTGCTATATTCTCCTATGGCTCCTGTGATATGTTCACCTAGGGCCTGATCTGAAGACCACTGAAGTCAGTAGAAGCCTTTCTACTGACTTCAATGAGCTTTGGATGAGGCTCCTTACAGCACTGGGATTTATTATACTTCGTACATGACTCTCTGTTTGTCATATTTTTTGTAAACCCACATTCATGTTGTGACACTGGCAGACCAGCCAATCTGTGTATGACCCATGACAACTTAACAAGAGGCATTGCAGTTGTAATCAAGACAATCCACTCATGTATGGGTATCAAAGAAATGTTAATTAGGCTAGCAATCCTCAACTCATTCGCTTTGTATTGATAAGAATCAAAGAATATAGTAAGTCCTTGCTTAACGTTGTAACTATGTTCCTGAAAAATGCTACTTTAAGTGAAACGATGTTAAACAAATCCAATTTCCCCATACGAATTAACGTAAATGGGGGGGGGGGTTAGGTTCCAGGGAAAAAAATTTCGCGAGATATAAATATATACACTGTGACAGACCCAGACCAGTGGGGTACAGGAGTCTAGTAGAGGGCAAATATACTGGTCACTGGATGAGTAGTTTTCTGTTCCCTGAGTGACCAGAGAAGAGGCTGCACTAGAGTAATCAGGAACCTGCTAGAACCACTTAAGGCAGGCAGGCTAATTAGGATACCTGGAGCCAATTAAGAAGAAGCTGCTAGAATCAATTAAGGCAGGCTAATCAGGGCACCTGGATTTTAAAAGGAGTTCACTTCAGTTTGTAGTGCGAGAATGTGAGGAGCTGAGAGTGAGAGGGTGTGCTGCTGGAGGAGCACAAGCGTTATCAGACACCAGGAGGAAGGTCCTGTTGTGAGAATAAGGAAGGTGTTTGGAGGAGGCCATGGGGAAGTAGCCCAGGGAGTTATAGCTGTCATGCAGCTGTTACAGGAGGCACTATAGACAGCTGCAGTCCACAGGGCCCTGGGCTGGAACCCGGAGTAGAGGGCGGGCCCGGGTTCCCCCCGAAACCTCCCAATTGACCTGGACTGTGGGTTTTTCCAGAGGGGAAGGTCTCTGGGCTGTTCCCCAACCCACATGGTGAATCTCTGAGGCAAGAAAATCCGCCAATAAGCGCAGGATCCACCAAGATAGAGGAGGAACTTTGTCACAACACACACACACACACACACAGTATAAGTTTTAAACAAACAATTTAATACTGTACCCAGCAATGATGATTGTGAAGCTTGGTTCAGGCGGAGGAGGAAGAGGGTGGGTTATTTCCCAGGGAATGCCTTATTGCTAAATGATGAACTAGCAATTGGCTGAGCCCTCAATGGTTAACACATTGTTGTTAATGTAGCCTCACACTCTACAAGGCAGCATGAATGGAGGGAGAGGAGACAGCACGGCAGAGAGAGACAGACATACACTGTGTGTGTGAGAGAGAGACTCGCATTGCCCCTTTAAGTACACTGACACCACTCTAAGTACACTGCCTTTTTAAGTAAATCAGCAAGTTGAGACAGCAGCTGCTGCCAGCAAGGTCCCTCCATCCTAAGCCCTGTCACGTCCCGCCCCCCATCGCTCTATGGAAATGGGGTAAAGGGGCGGAGGACACCCTGACATTAGCACTCTTCTTCCACCACTCCTCCCCCGCACAGCAAGCAGGAGGCTCCGGAGAGCAGCTCCAAGGCAGAGGGCAGGAGCAGCACACAGCAGTGGGGGGAGGGACAGCTGAACTGCCTGGCAATCGATAGCCTGCTGGGTGGCTGCAGCACAGGGAATTTAGGGGAGCAGGGAGCTGATGGGGGGGTGGGAGGGTGCCGGTCCACCCTGGTTCCAAGCCCACACCAGCTAGCTCCAACTGGCTGCTCTTTCTGCAAGCAGTGGACAAAGCAGGCAGCTGCCAAACAATGTTATAAGGGAGCATTACGCAACTTTAAAAAAGCATGTTCCCTAAGTGATCAGCAACATAACAAACAAACAACGTTAACCAGGATGACTGTAAGTGAGGAGTTACTGTAGTTGTTCTGTGTATTTGTCTGTGTTTACCTGTATCTTGTTAGAAGTTTACCCATGTAACCCAATTATCTTGTAGATAAATGTCATGTTTTAATTACCTTATATATTATGTATGCGTCTTTGTTCAGTTAACCTTAAGATCAAAGACATGAGATACTGCAGGAAACTAATAATATTATCTACATTGTCTTCTGGTTAACTATCTGTGTTATAATGAATGGCTGGTTGTTGTCTTATAGTGTAACTAGATTACCTGTATATGCATATTTAATAGAAGATTAACTTGAAAGCAAAGGTCCACTAACTATGCATTGCCTATTCTTCCTCGGAGGAAAGCCCTGCTGTGACAGCTTCTGTGATGAAACTTGTCAGCTTGCTGAGAGCTACAAAGAGAAGTATCGGGCCTGAACCGGTTGTGGCATTACACCCCCATATTCTTCATAAAGATATTGCTATGACATGATTATGGCATAACCATGATGTATTTTATACAAGATAAGGCATGTGACATATCATTGAAAAGGTTATAATTTACTGAATATGATTATCCTATTTGTACGCATGTAGCATTTTGGTATCTGAAGTTAGGAATATTGTCTAGGCATCTATTACAAATTTGCTTACAGCTGGGGAATGCCTACTAGGCAGAATGCAATCAGTCTAGGAAGAGCCATTAGGGAAAACAATAGGTCTTTGATTATGCTAATCACCCACTGACAAGTTTTCCTGGGGATGTTACAAATGGCCTCTGAGTTATGGCTGCAGGGTCATGTGACCAAGTCACCTGCTACTGGACTCCATGATAATACCAGTATTTTTCCACTCACCGGAGATGGGAATCAAACTGGGAAACAAAGGATTCCTGCCATATGCAAAAACTATTTAAAGCAGGGGAGTGACATAATCAGGATTCATTCTTCCCTAATTCCCTGTCCAAGAAAAAAGGCTGCTGGAAACACCTGAGGAACAAAGATACTGAGCTGGGGGAGGAAGGGCTGAGCCCAGGCTAGAGGGTGTCTGGTATGTGAAAGGAATGTCTGCAGTTTTAAGCGGCAAGTAAATCTCCGCAATCTGCCTAAAACATCATTTAGGGAGAAAATTTGCTACTTGTAACCAATTTCTTTAGTATATTAATCTTAGATTGCATTTTGTTTTATTTGTTGGGTAATCTGCTTTGATCTATTTGCTATCCCTTATAATCACTTAAAATCTATCTTTTGTAGTTAATAAACTTGCTTCTGTTTTCTCAAAAACCAGTGTGTGTGTGGAAATTCTAACTTGGGGCGAATTTCATGAGCTTATGCTGTATAGTTCTCTGTGCAGTACAAGACGGTATAATTTTGGGTTTATCCTCTAGAGGGGGGCGTGCACTTGAGTACTGGGAAAATCCTTAGCTAAGCATTCCCATGCAGAGCTGATTTCAGTGTTCGTGTGTTTCTGCAACTGGGTGTGCCCCTATCTGTGTGCTGGTGAAAGTGTGAGACCGGGAGCGAGTCTGCAGCTTTTCACAGTATTACAGGGTGAGGAAGGGAGCCCAGGCTGGTGGGTCAGGCAGGCTCAGTGGTACCTCAGTCCCAAGTGACACCCTGGAAAGGGGAGTGAGGGGAGAACCCCGTCACACCGGTCATCTCTAGTCTGCTGAACTTTGAACGGGGAAAGTGTAAGCGATAGGACTGAAATCTTCCAAAGAGTTATTTGGAATACCCTCGAAAATGCATGGAAAGACTATCAGACTCTACATCTAAGCTGCATTTGGAGTCAAACATTTTGGGATGATTCCAGAAAGACTTTTACAAGCCAACAGATATAACATCACTGCTATGATCCTGATCTATGAACACTGTAAGTCACTTGTATGTATATGATTCCTTAACCATTAATAAATCTCTTTTCTTTTAATAATAAATTTTAGTTTGTTTACTAAGAATTGGCTGACCATCATATTTGGGTAAGATCTGAGATCCATATTGACCTGAGGGTAAGTGTCCAATCCTTTGGGATTGGTAGAACTTTAAGTATGGTGAATAGGGTTTTCAGAAACCCCTCACTGTATTAGACTTGGTTATCTAGATGGGAGTCCAGGAGTCTGTGTTTGGCTTCTTGTTAACTGTTAGAATATAGATATTCAGGCCTACCTGTAAAGGCCTATACTTTA
Source organism: Chrysemys picta bellii (assembly GCF_011386835.1). Taxonomy (NCBI): domain Eukaryota; kingdom Metazoa; phylum Chordata; order Testudines; family Emydidae; genus Chrysemys; species Chrysemys picta. Next base: position 51,189,269 of record NC_088800.1, read on the forward strand.
AGAATTGTGGGGTATTTTTATCACTTAGCTAATTACAGGGGTATAAAAACAAAGAATCAAAATCACCGTCCGCCTGTGTATGGGCCTTCTCTCACTAGGATAATCTGAGGCCTTGTTCTTAGGCTAAGGCCTTTGGCTAAGCAGCAGGGGCAGCCATAAGCTGGGAAGCGTACAATCACATCCTCACATTCTAATCCAGTCACATTGAAATAAGGTGGTATTGGGCTGTTAGGAAGATGATCCTGTCCTGATAACGCCCATCACCCCAGATAAAGAAACAGATCTTAAGATGGTTAAATAAAACTTAGTTTGATAGCATTCTGTCTGGCAAGAAATCACTTATCAATGGTTAAACAAATTTATTTGAGCATAAGCTTTCGTGGGCTACAGCCCACTTCTTCGGATGCATAGAATGAAACATATAGTATGGAGATATATATACACATACAGAGAACATGAAAAGATGGGAGTTGCCCCACCAACTCTAAGAGGCTAATTAATTAATTAGGTGGGGCAACTCCCACCTTTTCATGTTCTCTGTATGTGTACATATATCTCCATACTATATGTTCCATTCTATGCATCCGATGAAGTGGGCTGTAGACCATGAAAGCTTATGCTCAAATAAATTTGTTAGTCTCTAAAGTGCCACAAGTACTCCTGTTCTTTTTGCGGATACAGACTAACACGGCTGCTTCTCTGAAACTTATCAATGGTTGTGAAACCGTCGTTTCTGTATTGTTTTATCTTTATGGCCCCCACTATTCTATTGTTAATCTGTCTAGTTCTCCAATTGTTTCTGCCGGTGTAAGTTAATTAGGGTTGTGGGATATAATTGGTTAGAGAATTATGTTACAATATGTTAGGATTGGTTAGTTAAATTTCAGTAAAATGATTGGTTAAGGTATAGCTGATAATATTACTATATAAACTGGGGTCAAACAGGAAGTGGAGGGGAAATTGGAATCATGCTTGCTAAGGAGGGGGAATGGGAATAGGGAACAGGGACACAGGCAAGGCTCTGCGGCATCAGAGCTGGGAAGGAGGACACGGGGTAAATGCTCTGCGGCGTCAGAAATGGGAACAGAACACTGGGGAACAGACTCTATCGCCGTACAGAAATAAGCCCAACTGGTGTGAAGGGCTTTGGAATATGCTTGCTTGGAAACTAACCTCAATAAACATTGCATTGTTTGAACTTCGGACTTCTGGTCTTTTGTTGCTTGCTGTCTGGGTGACAAGAACCAGGGAAGTGGGAGGGTTGAGGGAAAGCCCTCTAACATCTTGATGCCGTGACTCGGATGCATCATGCTAGACAGGTAAGTAGCAGCCACATAAGTCCCCCTCCCCAACTGTCTGCACAGCTGCTTGGAGGGGGTTATGGCTATGTGCAGCGGGGTGGACACCCTCCCCTGCCTGGGAAGGGTTAAAGCCAGCCCTGCAGAGTGCTGAGGCTGTGGAAGGAAAGACCTGGACTGATTGGGGGAAGCAGCTGCAGCTGGGCCACGCCCCAATCAGAGCCCAGCTGGCCCTATAAAGGCCTGAGCCAGGCGCAAGAAGTCAGTCTCTCTCTGCACTCAGAGAGAGAAGGGCCTGGCTGCTGGGAGCTGAGACAGGGTACCTGGGTGGAGCAGGGCTGGGGAAAGGCTGAGGAGCTCTGGCCTGGAAAGCCCCAGGCTATGGCCTAGTAGAACCCCAAGAGGTACTGGGGGTTGCAGAGGGCAACCCAGGGGTAGGCCAAGGCAGCAGGTCCAAACCCACCCTTGCCAGTGATGAGTAGGCTGATACTGCAGTCTGCCCCTGGGTGTGGGGCTAGATGAAGACTGGCAATAGCCTGATACTGAGGCAAGGTGAGGATATTGGGTGGGGGTTCCCCTGGGAGGGGAAGACCCAGTTAAAGGGGCACTGGGCTCCTGGGAGGGACACGGGGGGCCAGTGCGAATGGCAAGCGCATCACTGGCCTGCAGAGGGTGCTCTGGGCTGGAGTGAGCTAATTCCCAGGATAACCAGCAGGAGGCACTGCAGGGGTGAGTCTGACCTCTTACACTATGGATATTAGGAAACACTATTTCACTAGGAGGGTAGTGAAGCACTGGAATGGGTTACCTAGGGAGGTGTTGGAATCTCCATCCTTAGAGGTTTTTAAGGCCCAGCTTGACAAAGCCTTGGCTGGGATGATTTAGTTGGTACAGGGGATTGGACTAGATGACCTCCTGAGGTCTCTTCCAATCCAAATATTCTATGGCAGGCTCTCTTGATGGTAGTTGTGGGTCCTTGCAAGCTGGGGTAATGGTCTTTTTTGGATAAGTGGATATGGAAGAATCAGAACTCATTCCAGGTATGGGGGTGTGATAAATGAACGGGGGGAGCTCCCTTTTATGGACTGAGCCGGCCAGTTAGCTATCTAATCTCTCTTAGTAGCTGTTCTCTATTTGTTTTACCTGTAAAGGGTTAAAAGTCACTGCACTGCATAGGTAAAAGGAAGTGAGTGGGCACCTGGCCAAAAGAGCCAATGGGAAAGCTAGAACTTTTTAAAATTGAAACAAGACTTCCCTTTTGTGTGTCTCTTTGCTCTCAGGGAGAGGCAGACAGGGCTGCAGTTATCCTGTAAGAAGCTTTGGCCCAGGAATGAAAAATCATTGGTATCATGTCTAGGAAAATGCGATTAGGTTTCTCTTTTTATTTCTTTATGGCTTGTGGACTCCTCTGTGCTAACCCCAAATGCTTTTGTTTTGCTTTTAACCTTTAAGCTGGACCTCAAGAACATTATTCTTGATGCTTAATCCTTGTAAGTGGTTTGTGTGGTGTGTATGTGTTTTTGTTTTTAAATAAAGTTTACCTTTTTTAAGAACAGGACTGGATTTTTGTGTCCTAAGAGGTTTGTGCACATGTTTAATTATCTGGTGGCAACAGCTGATTTCTTTTGGTTTTCTTTCTCAGCTATACCCGGGGGGGGAGGGTGAAAGGGCTTGAGGGTACCCCACAGGAAGGAATTCCCAAGTGCACCTTCCTGGGCTCTCAAGAGTTTTGCACTTGGGTGGTGGCAGCATCTACCCATCCAAGCCTGGAGTGGCCAGTATTAATCTTTAGAATCCTAGCGGACCCCCACCTTCTGCCCTCAAAGTGCCAGAGTGGTGAATCCGCCTTGACAGAGGGTCAACGTGGGATGAGATTAAGAAGGAAATGGGAGCAGTGTTAGGTGACCCAGAGGGATGGGGGCTGGGTGAGGAGCCCACTCTCCTTGGTAAATGGTTAGCGGAAGGAGGACCATGCTCATGGGGACAGGATGCTTTCCAGGGAAAGGAGGCACTTAAGTCTGCTTTTAAGAGGTTTGAAGTAAAGGCAGCATTAGGGGAAGCTGCCAGTAATCTTTCAAGTTTGGTGCTACTCCAGCAAAGGCTACTGGAGGATTATAAATTAGAGTTAGGGGTGGTTAAAGATGATTTGGCACAACAGGGTTTGGAGTCAAAAGCAGAATTAACAGACAACCTTAAGAGACAGGAGCTGGGACTTGTTCCTAGGGAAGTGAAGAAAAATGGGGAAGGGGGGGGGGGGTTCAAAGTGGAAAAACAGCAGGGTTTGCAGGGGTGGGTAACAAGCCCCACTCTTCTCCCAGAGCCAGGATAAAAACTTGGGGGTAAGGGTTCCCAACTGTTTAAACTTAAGGAGCCCTACCCTTTGCTCAGAGCTAACTATATCCTTTTCTTCTTCTTTAGTTATTTACTACAAGTTATTTACTTGTTCCCATAATATAAGAACTAGGGGCCACCAAATGAAATTAATGGGCAGCAGGTTTAAAATAAATAAAAGGAAGTTCTTCTTCACACAGCGCAGTCAACCTGTGGAACTCCTTGCCTGAGGAGGTTGTGAAGGCTAGGACTATAACAGGGTTTAAAAGAGAACTAGATAAATTCATGGAGGTTAAGTCCATTAATGGCTATTAGCCAGGATGGGTAAAGAATGGTGTCCCTAGCCTCTGTTTGTCAGAGGGTGGAGATGGATGGCAGGAGAGAAATCACTTGCTCACTGCCTGCTAGGTTCACTCCCTCTGGGGCACCTGGCATTGGCCACTGTCAGTAGACAGGCTACTGGGCTGGATGGACCTTTGGTTTGACCCAGTACGTCTGTTCTTACTTTTTTTTTTTTCTCCTCCTCCTCCTCAGTTTGCTTAATTTGCTGCTGTTAGCCTGTACTTTAAAAGTTGCTTTCCACCCAACCCCCCTCTCTCACTTTCATTTTCTGAGTGTTAATGGAGGGTACTTTAGATATTCATGTGAAATGTTTAGGGGTTTTTTTTAAGCATGAGGGAAGTCTGCTGGATTCCATTGAAATTATTAGAGTAAAAGATCCAGGGACGACCATGGAGATGAAAGTTTTTTATTGCCTTTCTGAACAATCCCAAGGTAAAGACAGCACAGGGTAAAAGGCAGGCAGTTTGCAGAAATTAATACTACAGAGTGTGGGAGGAATTTGGAGAGAAGTAAACGGTTGGGAGTTGTGGAAATGTTAAAACATAACGGTTGTGAAGATGTTAGAGTAACAGTTGTGGTATTGTAAGAAGGAAGTTTTATTATATTACCCAATTATGTAAATGTAACTATTTGTATAACTCAATACAGTCACATTGGGTGGAACCCTGGTAGTTAAATTATACAAGGGGATCAGGCGGCTACTAACACCACTATGTTGTTGTCCCCAGGAGCCTTTTATAGCTATTCTGAGGTAAAATGAGCCCTTTTCCCACAGAAATGGTCTGTAAAGAACTGCTGCAGGCAGCCAGATGGTCTGATCTATATTATTTGACTATTGGATGAGTTAATCAAAATCACTAAAGAAAAGTAAGGGGTTTCTATTGGAAATTAACTTGACTGTCTCCGCTTTTACAAGATGGGAATGTAATCTGCATACAGTAGTGTAAAAATAATAAAAGCAGTGTAAGGGGTATTGGGCAAAAGAGAATTTTTGTGTATGAATCTTTTTGTGTAATTATGTGAGGTGTTTTTAGGACCTAAACCAACACTCAGTTTGTAAAATCCTGCCTGTAGGTTTAAGATAAATTGGTTTTGTTTCATTTTTTTAATAAAGAAAAAACAATGGCACTAAATTCATTTGAATCTTTCATTCAAAGTTGCAAAACTGACAGACACTTTTTACCAGACACAGGTAACTAGTGTTGTTTGGCTTTGGTATTTAGCATTTAAACCTTAAGGTACCTCAATGCTTTATAAAGTTTAATTTTTTTTTTTTTAAAATAAGACTAAAGTCATGGCTGTGGTGGGAGGTGGCTGGGGCCAGGGGATGGGGGAGACATTCTGGATCTTTTTTGTGTGCGCACAGGAAAAAGAGAAGGAAAAGGGGAGCAATGTTAGGAACGCTGAGCCTTGGGGTGGGTCTGGGTGATTGGACTGTTGCTTTGGTGGGGAGTGCATGAGAACGCTGAGGGCACGGGGTAGGCAGTTTCACCTTGTGTGAAAGTTGATGTGATTAATAAAATGTTAGTGTTGAACTGTGGAGGGGGTGTGCATTTTCCCAGAACACGTGCAGTGTATATTGTAGAAGGGGTAAAAAATGCAAACAAAACATGCTACTTAATTAAAATCCTACTAGGGCTCCAAAAGGAGCCACAATAGGTTGTTTTCTTTTTCAGATGGCTGTGTGTTTTAGAAGCTGGAGTAAAAAGTAATCAGAACTCTGATGGAAATTGTGTCCCTTTTAAGACAGCGTCTCTGAGCTGCTAATAGCTTTGGATCCAAAAGCAAGCCAGAAAGTGTCTGTGTGGATGCAAATTACCTAGCTAACAGGGGAAGGAGAGAACTGCCCATAAATGGCAGCACAAAGGAGTTGCAAATAAATATACCTGGTCAGTAAACAAGCTACTTGTAAGCAAGAAGACTCTGATTATGGCCCTCCAGGAAAGGGAGGTGGGAAAACAAGTCAAGGCTGGAAATAAGAGGGAACAGGTTAACCGCATGTGGGGGGGGGGGGGGGGGGAGGAGAATCTGAAGACAGATACAAAAGGAGTCTGCTTACATGCACAACATCCCTACCTTGTAATTCTCTAAAACTCCAAGGATATAATTAAATTAAAGCCTACACAAAGCTTTCAAGAGGGTAATGAACACACTGGCCTCAAAGACTAATTGTCTAAATAAAAGGCATGGTATAACAAGATACTTATAAACACCCACTGGTAATAGATCTGATGCTAATGTTATTGTTAGTTCACATGGCAATAATGCTTCTTACCTATTACCTGTGAATAAACTTACAGCTAGGCACAGCAGAGAAACCATTACAAAAGTGGTTTGTTGTACAAGAAGGGAAACTGAGGTACATAACTCATGAATTTCATAAATGAACAGTGGGATAATTCACTCTCCTGACTATAGAACAAAACAAGGAGAGGGTGGATTCAGTAATTCTGATTCAGTAAAACAGTAATTCTTCTGTTTTTCCTGCAATTAGCAAAGAGATTTGTAAAAGGCAATAATTTGTTTTTCTCAGCCCCCTGGTGGAGACAGAAGAAACATTTCAGACACTCTACAAGCAAACTGGCACCAGCAGAAGAATAACCCAGAGCACCGTGGGTCTACTCTCGCAACAAAGGTTGTGTTTTTTGTCTTATTACCATTATTTTGGTGGATATTGTACAAGGAAGGTTAACACCCACATAGCAGCAAAGGTCAATGCATGGTATAAGCTTTCATGGGCAATAGCCCACTTCATCGGATGAATTTGTTAGTCTCTAAGATGCCACAAGTACTCCTGGTCTTTTTGCGGATACAGACTAACACGGCTGCTACTCTGAAACGCATGATATGACCTGCCTGGGAAGCTTGGTCTACCCAAGCTGGGAAATCTAGTGCAAATAAAAATGCACAAAATGAGAGTTAAGAAGGACGACGTATAAATTGTTACATGCATATTACAGGTGCCTACAGAGGGGAAACCAAGGATTGCCAGGCCTAGAATGGAACAATTGTTGCTAATCACAATTGTCACTATTGTTAAGCCCTACCTGGATCTTGCGATGTGACATGGCAAAAGGAGGGAACACGTGGATTGCGACATCCCCAAGTTGTGGTAATAAAGCAAATAAGGACCTTAAGAATCTACCCATAGAAAATTGTACCACTGATTTTTCTTCTCCACCCCCCCTCCTCCCCCCATGGGAATTTGGCAGTCTCGGTATGTGGTGTACAGATTGGAAGGGAAGGGGTCTTAACCTGGTAGAGAATATTAAATTTATCAGGAAATATTGCATGGTATTCCTTAAGATCATGATCAATGACAGGGGGAAACAGTCATCTGGACACTTTTGGTTTGTCATGGAGGGGCACCCCCCCCCAAAAAAAACCTCATAACTCTCTGGTTTCCTGGGATGTTTGGGTTATGGGGTCCCATAATTAGGGTGTGATGTTACCATCTATACTCATAATGGTACTTGCACAGAGGAAAATCCCTGGATGTGCAGTTATGTACACATCACACTGGACATAGCCAAGGAGACTATGACAATTTAACCACTTTGCAGAATGTAACCCTACAGGTAATATGAATGCCAAGCTGGAAGAGTCCTGATCTAAACTGGCCGCAGCCTGGAGCCAGAAATACTTTCTGATGGGCAAATGTGCAGGAGCCACTGTGGAAGAGGGTGCAACCAGCACTTTTCAACAGATCTTTCCAGTCCATAACTGGGGTACACCCCAGAGAATGGTGGGTTAAGTGGGTACACCCCAACTGCAGTACACACATAGAAGGGTTGAAGCAACAATTTAATTGGTGGGTGAGGGGACATACATGGAATTGTTGCTGGAAAAGGGATTTGAGGGCAGTAGGAAATACAGGGTTGGGTGTATGAAATCTGGGGGACTGTTGGGTAAGTAAAAGTTAATTGATAAGCCAAAATGTGAAATTGCAGCAGCATATCAATGAGCTACTTGCACAAAAGCTGTCCGCAATTGCAATGCGATGGAAAAGCGCAGGGAAAGTGAATCTGCAGCTAACTCAGTGGACAGGAAACCTCGTGACATGGGTGGAGGATGGCTTCAAAAGGCTAACTTGGCAGGGGGCGGTGTGTATGGAGATACAAAATGCTCAACTCTGGAGCTAGCACCTGTGTAATAGGTACTGTGGTACCTTGGAATGGGACAGTTACTAAAGTGGTCCCCATGAGCCCTATGGGAATAATGAGAAAAGGAGCTTGCTGGGAACCACTGGGAGATAGAGAGGGAGGATGGAATGGTGTAAAACGGATAATAATTCAGTTAAGTAATTATTTGTCCAGAGAAAATATTTGAATGCGTCTCTCCTCAATCGCCCCCAAGGAGCAGAATTAATGGCCTGTTACAAATGAGGGCCATTGGGGTGATATATATGGGGTGTTTGCTGGGAATGTACACAACACTGGGGGACAAGTCCACCAGCATCTGGCACAATTATGAACATTTACATGCTACCATTGGGACTCCAGTGCACAAATGGATCTGTGGAACTCATTGCTGTGGACAATCGAACCAGTGCATACTAACCAATTCCATACCAAGTGGTTGAGCTGGTTTGGACAATACCCCATTTTTCTGTAAATATCCAGTGGACTCATGATATGGACAAAAGCATGCAAAGACTGCAGGAGCAGCTCACTGCAACTGTCAACAACTGGATACTTTTAAAATATTCTCCAAACTGGTATTAAAAATTTTAACCTGTCAAAGCAGGAGAAGCAGTGGTTTTCTGTGGTGGCCAGCATGTTGGACTATACTACAGTGGTCAGGACTCTCGGTGTTCCTGTGGATTATCATAGTGGCTGGTGTACCATTAAGTATGCTTGTTATGTTTATATGGAAACAGTCAAGAGGGGCACAACCCTCCAAACAACAGCCACTAATTATAACCTATAAGTAATGTATTAACTCTCTCTTCTCTTCCCTCTCCCCCACTGTGTATTAGACAATCCAGACCCAACCTTCTCAGGCCCACCATAATGGGAAGTCTGGAACACTAACTGGAATAGGTGTAGTATGTCCATACGAGAGAAGGTGCAGGGCACTTTACTACACAAGGGGCAGTGGGACAGATGGAGCATCGACACCTTCCACCTTGAGGCATGGCCCTATCAGGAAATGTGTTATGTCCTATTCTTTTTCAGGGATACCTGGGCAGGAGGATCCCAAAAGAAAAGGGTGGAGTGTTAGAAAATAAATAAATAAAATCAGGCCTGCCTCTACAGGCCTATACCTTAAGAACTTAGGTGTATTTTTATCACTTAGCTAGTTACAGGGGTATAAAAACAAAGAATCACAATCACAGTCTGCCTGTGTATGGGCCTTCTCTCACTAGGACAGTCTGAGGCCTTGTTCTTTGGCTAAGCAGCAGGGGCAGCCATAAACTGGGAAGTGTACGGTCACATCCTCACATTCCAATCCAGTCATATTGAAATCAGGTGGTATTGGGCTGTTAGGAAAATGATCCTGTCCTGATAATGCCCATCACCCCAGATAAAGAAACAGATCTTAAGATGGTTAAAGAAAACTTAGTTTGATAGCATTCTGTTTAGCAAGAAATCACTTATCAATGGTTGGGGTTAGGAAACCCTTATTTCTGTATTGTTTTATCTTTATGGCCCCCACTTTTCTATTGTTAATCTGTCTGGTTTGCTAATTGTCTGCTGTATAGTTAATTTTGCTAGTTGTAAGTTAATTAGGGTAGTGGGATATAATTGGTTAGAGAATTATGTTACAATATGTTTGGATTGGTTAGTTAACCAATCATTTTACTGAAATTTAAGGTATAGCTGAGAATATTACTATATAAACAGGAAGTGGAGGGAAAATTGGAATTATGCTTGTGCAGAGGGGAAGGGACACAGGCAAGGCTCTGCAGCATTAGAGCTGGGAACAGACTATAGGTGTATAGAAGTATGCCTGGCTGGTGTGAAGGGCTTCGAAATATGCTTGCTTAGAAACTAACCCCAATAATCATCGCATTGTCTGCACTTCGGACTTAGTCTTTTGCTGCTTGCTGTCTGCGTGACAAGAACCAGGGAAGTGGGAGGGTTGAGGGAAAGCCCTCTAACATTAGCCAGTGTGGTATTACAGAAGTTCTTTTATTGCTGGCTTGGTGAATCTAAATTATAGAATAAATCACCAGTTTTGTAGATAGTCTTCTCTATTTCTTGTAGTCTGGCCTGAGTGTGGTACTCTCACTGTGGCCTATCCAGGCACACATGGAATCATGGAGATGTAAAATTGTTTCAAGGCTGATCCTACACTAGTCTGCAGTAACTATCCCTTGCCCACATCACTTTGAGTTTAGCAGCCTCTGAACTTTAATATCTGCCTGCTGCGGGCAAGGGATAGTTACTGCAGACTAGTGTAGGATCAGCTGAGAAATAATTTTACATCTCTATGATTACACATGAATGTGGATTTACAAAAAAATATGACAAGAAATGGAATGTGGTTCATATCACACCATGGTCTCAAAAAGGAAAAAAAAAACCTACACCCCAGTTTCACAATTGTGTTCATTTGTTATAGTGAGTGAACTTTAACAGTCACTATCATATGAGAATTTCAAAAATAAAATACTGTCCACTAAATTCTATTATTTGCTGACATAGCAGTGAGGGGAAAAACAGATTTCAAAAGGTATTTGGGAAGCTGTGTGGGCTAGCAGAGCACTAATCTGAGACTCCGGAGACCTGGGCTCTATTCCCGATTCTGCAGCTGGTCTCATGGGTGACTTTGGTCCAGTCACTTCACTTCCGTGCCTTGGTTTCCCCATCTATAAAATGGATACAATACTGATCTCCTTTGTAAAGCACTTTGAGATCTACAGCTGAAAAGCACTAGATAAAAGAGCCAGGTATATTATATTATGTGAAAACAGAAGCTGTCGTGATCAAATAAAGTTTAGTGAAATCATGTATTCAATAATTTAAATTCATTTCAAATCTTTTGATCCAAAATTCTTTGCCCCTTCCACCTGCCCACTCATTGTTTGTGCAACTCATAAAAACACGTGAATAAGTCACAAGTATACATGGATTTCATCAGGTTAAGTATAAAATGTGAAATCAGTTTCTCCATTACATATTACATTGTAATAACAGTTAATTATTAGGGCACCTAGAGCCCTTGTATAGATGTCACTTAAATTTAAGTAAACAAAAAAATAAATATTCACCCAGTTCCAATGATCAGTCACCTCCCGCTGCCTGGTTCATTCAGTCAAGAGCATGCGTCACCAATCGCTGCCATGGTAGTAAATGCAGCAGCGCAGTCAGCAGCACTAGACAGACCTGCAGCATGTGCTGATGGTGCAGTTTGGATCTCCCAATGACAGCATCCTCCTTTTATTTAATTTATTCATTAACTATTGTTGTTTGTTTTAAACTGTCCTGCACACAAACTCATCGCACAGAAAGTAGTACGGGCTCTTAGCAACAGAATAACAAACTATGCAACACTGGGGGAAAGGAGGGGTAGGGGTATTGTTTCCATGCTGGTTCTAGGCAGTAGCAGTGGCGGCCTCAGGTTTGTGTTTAACATTCAGTGTGTATATCCCAAAGAGCCAGTACACTTTTTGAAGTGGCCACTGCACACCCTCTCCAGAGAGCATTTCTCCTGCATCCTCAAGCTTCATCTGTTTCAATCAGTTGAAGTTTCACTCATACTGGTCACGAATAAGGCAGGATCCAATAGCCTCATTGGTTGCTGCCCAAAGAGCCTTCTGCCCCTCCCAGCCTAAAAGGCAGAATTCTGAAGTCAAGTGCAATGGCTTCTCCACTTCAATAAACACTTGGTCAACAGCTCAGCTGGACACATCTATTTCCAACAGTTCAGTCTAAGCCATCTCCATTTCCTGAGCTATCTGGGGGCAGGGTAGCTCACCTAGGTGTCTTAAATGTTGGTGAAGTGGTTTTCTGCACCATTAACGCAAGCCTCTAAACAGCTTCGCTGTCTTGTCTGAAGCCTCCCAAATACCCTAGCATTCAACATTCATGGCCTCTTTGCATCTGATTGGTGACACACAATCAGTCCTGACTTTCAAGTCAAGCTTGGCAGCCTGCATCCTAAAGACTTGGCTTGTTATCTCCTTAGCAGACTGGCAGCACAACAGGAAAATCTGCCCATTTAAAATACGCCACCCCCCCCCCACACACACACACTCTTTGCAGCCTATTTTTCTGAGGATCATTTGCAGGGATGACTACGGGCTGATCACCGGAATTGTATTAACTGACCTTTGTTTGGGTCTCCCACTCTGAGGACAGGCACAGCAAACTGTGTTCAGCCAAGACAACTATTAAGTGGGTGGGGGAAGGATGCAAAGACAGGTCTATAAAGAAGCACTCGGGCGGAACCCACCCTTGTACACGGGTGATGAGAACAGGTGAATAGCTTCTTCACTGGGAGAGATTTCAGCAGAAGTGAACTTCTCCCTCCACATGCAGGGAGAGGAGAGGGGTATGGCATTGGTGACACCTCCCCCCCAGCTGTGTAAAAAAGGGGCACAAGGAGGAGAGCGAGCAACTCCACCACCTCCTTCCCAGCAGTAGATCAGCAGAGGTAATCTCACCTCCTTTTTCTTTCCCTAAGAGGAGAGGGTCATTCCCCACCTATGTCATCCCCCGTCAGGAAGTCAGCAGAACATCTCTCTCCTCCTTGGGGACTTGGGCAGAGCTGCTCAGCACCCAACCCCAAGCACCAGGGAAATGTATCTACAAGAGGCCCCAGCTCTCCTTGCAAGATTCCTGTCAGGCAGCCACAAGCTACGGATCAGGGCTAGGATAAGGCAAGGCTTCTCCCAAGAGCAGAGGTGCTTCAGGCAGAGGTGCTGGCAATTCCCTAGGTGGCACTCTTCCCTCAGAGGCAGCACTTAAACCCAGTGCCTCAACCTTGCAGACAGCCCCATCTTACAGTTTCACACAGGATAAGCGTGGGGAGCAGAGTTCCTTACACTCAACAATCTACAGAACAACACTAATGAACTGCCTTATCAGCCAGAACAAACAAAAAATCCACCCATTTGAGGTCAGGCACTAACTCCTGCCTCACATTCCCTTTCCCGGTACCTCCACAATCCCTTTCAGTCTGTCCTCTGCTCTCACCCCAATATGTCTCTCTGAGTGACTGACAGCCCAGCTGGCCAATTGGCTCTTTTTCCTTCATTCCACACTCTAAAAGAGCTTCACCCCATCACACCTACACAACTGGATTCCTGGTAACTGGCTTTACAAGGATATAAGGAATGATCACAACAAAACATCTTATAACTCCAAAATATTTTTCAGAAGCAGGTGTCATCTACAGCACACATCGTGGCAAAGATGGTCATCCTCAATACATGCTGATAAACCTTTATATCACACCACACAACTGCATCACATACACCAGGAAAGTATCTATACCATTAGCAATTTTCGTCTATATGAATCTCAAAACATGTCACTATGTAAATGTCAGACCACATTCATGATCACCACTCAATGCATTTTGGGTACTTTCTCCATGAAACCCACAGTCAACTGTTTTCGGTCTCTAATGTGCAGCTACTACAACACAAAGCACCTTGATGTAAAAACCCACCATATTTATACTTAAGGTAATATCAGTAAGTTTGAACACAGGACGTGTAATTTTACGACTTGTTTTTCGCCTGTCCTCAGAGGTTGCCAGATGTATCCTCGAGCTTATCAGATTTGTCCTTGCGGATATTCAATCCAACACTTATACAAACTGGGTGGCAGAGGAGGAGGGAGGAAGTGACAAAGAGAAACCCAATGAATCTAAGTCACTGAGCCAACGCTGTATCTAGAGACCAGTCTATAATGCTACTCATCATTACCATACCCAAATGTGCTAGTGATGAAAAAAAAACCAATACCCCACTAACCCACTTTCTCCCTTCCTCTCCCCCATACACACTCAGGAGAAGAAGAATCCTAGCCATTCAGCAGAACCACTACATCTGCTCTAGAGGTTGGTAGCTGGGGAAAACTGGGAAGTAATGGTGGATCTGGGCACTATATGCTGCGGGAGGGGCAGTGCTTGAGCGGAGAAGAGGAAGTAGTATTGGCAGGGCAAGGATTCAGGAGAGCTATGAGAACTTTAGCAGAGGGGATGCTGCCTCTTTGGTTGGGCTGGACCCAAGCCCCATTCCTTAATGTACCCCTGCTGCAAGAAACATCCAGAAAAATCCAATAGTATTACCAGCCATCTCCTCAGCAGCTTTCTCATTAAGAAGTGCCCAGGCTCCCAAAATAGCCATCAGCCTTCTTAAAAAGGACACGGATTTCAGAGTCCTCTGCACGGAATTCTTTCTAGAAGAAGGTGCTGGTCTCAGTAATATTCCCAAATGGGAAGTAATGTTATGATCTCACATTTATATACTATACTTGCCTGGAAAACCCATAAACATTGAATTACAAAAAATTGGATAGCACCTTTCACCCCAAAGGATCCCACAGTGCTGCAAACACCATAAAGAAACACTACATAAACACTTCAGGGCATGGAGTGAAGGAGAATACCATAGACTGTTGAAACTCTAGGGGGAATGTTAACTAAGGAGGACAAATCCCCAAAATGGAATTCAGCCTGGGCTAATCCCCAACACTTGCAAAAGCCACCTTGGTATCTTTAAATGCTCCCAAACAACTAGAACCTGTCTTAGGTCTCATTCAAACATCCCTTCTTTGTGTCATTCTGAGTGGATGTGAGACATTGCACAGCACCAGAACAAGAGCACACAGGGGCTTATTGTTATATATGCACACCATAGACAGACCTAATGCATTGTGGATCCTCTGAACATTAGCAGCTAGGCTGTTTCTGGCTTGCTTTGATAATGCTTTATTTCATGGTCTCCAAATTCTCTGACATGAAAACACACTAATGGACTCTGGACTGCTTATTTTCAAGAAGAAAATAAAACCCGGCAGACAGCTTAGTTTCACTAAATATAAAAAGGCCAAATGCCTCCCATCTGCAGCATGCTGCAGAGAGGAGTCAAACCCGTGGAAGGGGGCCCTGGGGACTCTGCCAAGAAGAAAGGTGGCTCTACTGTAGCCCCTTGCCCCTGCATGGGTTCCTCTATCCTCTCTGTGGCTTCTATTCTACATGGAAGCTGAGTCACCCATGTTCTGGGGCACAAATAGATAGAGTGGGGAGGAGTCAGAGGAACAGCCATTCAATGACACTTGTTACCCGCCCAGGCCACCTGCAAATTCAAATGCCATTAGCTCACTGTCACGGAGTATTGGGGGACTCAGGGCCCTGCACCCCCGGCTTCCTGCGATTCACCATGACTCTCAGCCAGCCAGTAAAGCAGAAGGTTTATTTGGATGACAGGAATACAGTCCAAGATAGGTCTTGCAGGCACAGACAACAGGACCCCCTCAGTTAAGTCCAGCTTGGGGTCCCAGGGCATTCCAGCCCACCCCCCTTTGGGGGGTCAGAGCCATCTCTGCCCCCCAGCCATCTCTCCAGCTCGCTTCCAGCACTCTCCCTTCAGCGACCCCTCCCACAGCCTTTGTTCAGTTTCCCGGGCCCCGGAGTCACCTGGCCTCCAACCCCTTCCTGGGTTCTCATGTTACAAGCTCAGGTATGTTCCCTCGGGCAGACTCCCCTCCCCCGATGCAGACCATCCTAGCCACACTCGCCTGTCAGCATTCACACACCCCAGCAAGAACAGTCCCAGTTCGTCACATCTCTCCCCCCTTCGAGACCGAACTGAGCGGGGTCACTTTAGCCTGTGACCTGGGGAAGTTCGAACCTACCCCCGTTCCCATGGATGCCCTCCCATTCCTTGGTGAGAATTACACCAGGCCCCTCCAGTTTCACGCCCCCCCTTAGGTCGGGGATGCTTGATGGCACTCGCAGTTCGCATGTGGGAAGGTTTATGCGGCCTGTGCCCTTTTCCCACCCCCATACCTCTGGGGTTCCAACTGGGCTGTGGTCTTCTCCCAGCGCTCCAGTCTGGAGGTCTGTGCTTTGGGCTCTCTTGGTTTAGAGCCGCCCTTTTAACCTTGGCCACCCTCCGGAAAGGATCCTTTATGCTGGGCAAGGGTCCTAAAGCTGTTTTCCCCTTGTCCCAGGCCTTCCTCCCCCTCTGACAGGGGTCACAGGATCCGCAGTACTGTCGGACAGTAACAAAGACCCCAGGCCAGTAAAAGCTCCATAGCAGCCTCTGCTGGGTACGCCAGGTTCCCTGGTGCCCTGAGAGGGGAATGTCATGGGCCCGGCACAGCAGCTGGCGGCGATACTTCTGGGGTACCACCAGCTGCCTCATGATCCCCCCTGACTCCATTTTCCCTGGGGGAGCCCATTCTCGGTACAGGAACCCCTTCTCCCACAGGAACTTTTTCCGGCCACCTCGTCCCATGGTCTGTACCGCATTGAGGTCGGCCAGGTCCCTTATCTTCCGCAAGGAGGGATCTCTCTGTAACTCAGCCTGGAACTCAGCAGCTGGGACAGGGATGGCCACCTGCTCTTTCTCGCCCGCTGGGTCTGAAGCTGCAGCCTCCCTGAGCCGTGTCCCTGGGCGTTCCCTCCCCACCAGGTTAGGGTCCTGCACCTCAGGCAAGGCACCCCCCCCAAGGCCAGGGCGCAGTGCCCCTCGCCGGCTCTGACTGCGGGTCACAACCAGTGCCTTTTGGGGGTTGCTTGGCCAGCTCTCCAGGTCCCCCCCCATCAATACCTCAGTGGGCAAATACGGGTGTACCCCCACATCCTTGGGGCCCTCCTTGGCCCCCCACTTCAGGTGTACCCTTGCCACGGGCACTTTGACTGGTGTTCCGCCCACCCCCGTCAGGGTCAGGTAGGTGTTGGGCACCACCTGATCTGGGGCCACCACCTCGGGCCGGGCCAGCGTCACCTCTGCACCCGTATCCCAGTACCCATTGACCGTCCTCCCATCCACCTCCAGGGGAACAAGGTACTCTCTCCGGAGGGACAGCCCCGCGCCCACCGTATAAACCAAGAACCCTGAGTCTGGAGCATCCCGCCCCCTAGAGGAGCTGGCCTGGAGCTCTCCTCCCTCCTTAGCAGGTGGTACTCTGCCAGCCCCCCTTCCCTGGGAATGCTGCCTCTCGCCGGGCTGGGTCTCTACCCAGTCAACCCTCTGTGGGTTCGGCCTGCTCAGTCTGTCCCTGAGCCTGGGGCACTGGGCCCGTATGTGGCCCTTTTGGCCACAGTGGTAGCAGCCCATGTCCCATGGGTCCCCTTGAGTGGGTCGGATGGTCCTGATGCCGGATGTTCCCCTCTGATGGGGTTTTTCTGTATTTTCCCACGGGGAGGTCCCATGGTGACTCTCTCTCTGCGTTGTGGTGGGACTGCTCCTTTGGGACTCCTCCCTTTTATCTCCTGACCGGCTCTTTACGAACTCATCGGCCAGCCGGCCTGCCTGTTGCGGGTTCTCTGGCTTTCTGTCCACCAACCACAGCCTCAGGTCGGATGGGCACCGCTCATACAGTTGCTCCAGTACCAGCAGTTTGACCAGGTCCTCCTTCGTCTGGGCCCCATCAGCCCACTTGTTGGCGTATCCTTCCATGCGGGCGGCTAGTTGCAGATATGAGATCTCAGGGGTTTTATCTTGACTCCGGAACCTTTCCCGGTACATCTCAGGAGTCAGCCCAAACTCACGTAGCAGGGCCTTTTTGAATAGTTCGTAGTCCCCTTTCTCTGCCTCTTCCAGTTGGCGGTACAATGCCACGGCTTTGGGGTCCAGTAAGGGGGTAAAGACCCGGAGTCTGTCCGCGGGATCAACCCGGTGCAGCTCGCAGGCCGTCTCAAAGGCCTCCAGGAAGTCATCCATGTCCTCCCCCTCCTTGCGTGGGGCCAGGATGCACTTATCAAAGCTCCGTGCAGTCCTGGGTCCCCCCTCACTCACCGCAGCCGGGGGTTCGCTGCCCCTCAGTCTCGCCAGTTCCAGTTCATGCTGACGCGGTCTCTCATTCTCCTGTCTCTGTCTCTCTTTCTCCTCCCGTTCATGCTGTCTCTGTTGTTCACGATCCTCCAGCTCTCTCAGTTTTAGCTCTTTCTCCCATTCCAGCCAATTCCGCTCCACGGATGCCGAACGTCGCCGGGAGGGTCCCCTGCTGGCCGGGAGGGTCACGGCGCCTTCGGTATTTGCTGGGCTCCTCCCCACCCTTCCCCTAGGCATAGGAAGGAGGGGTCTCGGGAAGCCCTCAGCAGCCGGCTGACCACTCCCAGCTGGGACAGACACTGGTGCCTGCGCTGCATTTGCCAGGCTGCTTCCCTGAGGCACAGGGATCAGTTCATTTGCGCGATCTTCCGCCTCCAGCCGGGCAATGAGCTGTTCTTTGGTGAGCCTCCCAATGCACAGCCCCCTCTGCTTGCACAGCTCCACCAGGTCGCTCTTAAGCCGCTTGGCATACATCTTCCTGCTGGCCACTCACCGGCCTGTGTGCTCACAGCTCCCCACAGTTCCCAGGGGGACCCCTAGTGTGCCAGCCCTTCTCGAGGTCACCGCCTCTCTGCCAGGGTCGAGCTGCAGACTCCTCCGCCCCTGGGACCACTCGCTGCGATCCCCCCGGGGGACCCTGTTACTGCAAAAGTCCTTCTCGCTGGTCACACACTCCCAGAGGTAATAACCGTCTCTCTCTCACTCTTCAGCACGCCTGGTCCCCGTCAATCCCCCTTCGTTTTACTGCTCCCCAGTCACTTACTGCAGGAAGCGCCGTCCACGGGGTGCAGTAGATCCCGCCGCTGCCACCAGTTGTCACGGAGTATTGGGGGACTCAGGGCCCTGCACCCCCGGCTTCCTGCGATTCACCATGACTCTCAGCCAGCCAGTAAAGCAGAAGGTTTATTTGGATGACAGGAATACAGTCCAAGACAGGTCTTGCAGGCACAGACAACAGGACCCCCTCAGTTAAGTCCAGCTTGGGGTCCCAGGGCATTCCAGCCCACCCCCCTTTGGGGGGTCAGAGCCATCTCTGCCCCCCAGCCATCTCTCCAGCTCGCTTCCAGCACTCTCCCTTCAGCGACCCCTCCCACAGCCTTTGTTCAGTTTCCCGGGCCCCGGAGTCACCTGGCCTCCAACCCCTTCCTGGGTTCTCATGTTACAAGCTCAGGTATGTTCCCTCGGGCAGACTCCCCTCCCCCGATGCAGACCATCCTAGCCACACTCGCCTGTCAGCATTCACACACCCCAGCAAGAACAGTCCCAGTTCGTCACATTCACCATGAGGGAGGTATGGTTGACAGACATTGTGCTGCCATTGACCCTTGGGCTAGCTGTGCTATTACTCCTGATGGGCAGGGAGGCAGGATCAAGGCAGAGGGAACAGGCATGGGCGGCGGGTGAAGCTTCCCCTGGAGGAGGCTAGCTCCCTGACCCACCTATTCCACCCACAACTCCACCCCTGGCCCCACCCCCTCCCTGCTCACCTTGTCCCGCCATGAATCACCCCCCACCTGCTGCTCACCTGGTGACCTGCCCGCAATGAGACCCCCCCCTGCCTGCTGCTCGCCTGGTCACCTGCCTGTCGCGAGACCCTACCTGCCCTGCCACCGGCTTGCCACTCGCCTCCTCACACCCCCCAGGGCCTTCCCACCCACCATGAGACACCCCCCACCACTGGCTCACTGCTCGCCTCCTCACCCCTGCACTTGCCTGCCGCTTGCCTGCTCACCCCCCTGCCAGATTCCCCACCCCCACCTGCTGCTGGCTTGCCACTCACCTCCTCATCCCCATGCCTGTCCACCACTCACTGCTGGCTCGTCCCATCCCTCCTCACTCCCCCACCCCTGCAGTGGAAGGGGGGGGTGAGGAGGGACACGGTGAGTGACAGGGACCTCCAGAGAAGGGGGGGCGTGGAGTGGAGGAAGATTTACCAGGCAGGCAGCAGCAACAACAGCAGGCAATGGGGGCCTCGGGGAAGGGCAGAGCAGGGAGAGGAAGAGGCTGGGCCACCACCACCTGCCGCCCACGAGAACAGATGACCTTGATGGCTAGAAATCCCCACTCTGAAGAGAACTCCAGCCAATCTCCAGCCAAGAAATAACAATCAATGACACCTTCCTTTTCCTCCTACCCACCACCCTAGAACATGAGGCACCCATTGTAAATGCAGTCCAACTGCAAAGGGTCATGCTGCCCTTCACCCTATTTTATACAGGAAGGGTTAAAGTATCCTAATGGTGAAAATGGGGACTGAGTACCTGGACCCCTGGATCCTATTCCCAGTTTACAACCTTGGACAAGTCACTCAAGTCCTCTGTATCTCAGTTTCCCCATCTGTGAAGTGGGAACAATTAGGCAAACCTAGCTTTGCAATCCTGCTGGGAGTAATTTAAGATTTGTCAACCATTTTGAATGAGAGGGGAAGTTGCATTATTACTGCACTGTCTTTTGGTTTTCCCTCTGTTAACAGAACACACACACACACAATACTGTTGTAAAGAGAGAATGTTTATACCCAAACAAAAATTCACATTCTGCCCATCTCCCCTGCATTTTTTTAATAGTACAGCTGTCCCACTCCTAAGATGGCAACCAATTCTGATTTCTTCTCTCTCCCCTCCTATCTGAAAACATCCCTCCTCTGATCAGCTTCCCACTGCAATGCCACCTTCTGATCCCAACAGCCTGGTAAAGGTCCCACTGAACACACCCCAAATAGCAGTAGAAAGGAAAAAACCTATTATGTAGCAGCAAGACATGGGGGAGTGAGTGTGAAGCAGGAGGGAGGGAGAGAGATAATTAAAGAAAAATAGAATACAAATAGAATACAAAAACCAAACACCACATCCAGGAGTGAGAACGAAGACTGCCCACACAGATAACCGCTCTCGCTTCATCACAGGCTGATTTGTCAGCCATTGTAAGGAGGAACAGCCTGTCTCTCTGCCATGGGAAAAAACAACTCTGCAGTTGTGTTTTTTGTTTGGGGTTTGAGTTGGACAGAGAACATCTGTTTTCTTTGGCTCTGCCAAATCACCAGGGTCCTCCTCTGAAGGGGCTTTTACCACAAATAGGCATGCTCAATTCCCCTTCATCACCTCTCCCCTCCCCAGCTCCACACAGCAAACATATAAAACAGCAGGGGTCCAGGGTGGGAGGGATGGAGAGGGGACTAGAGGAGAGTGTTCTGTGAGAGGGAGGTAGGGGAATTCATTGTCTCCTGACAGTGGATGACTGGATTTATTGTTAGAAAGAAAGATTCAAAACCCACAGAACTGCACTGTCCACAGCATCGGAATTCTCATTCCTCCCCCCAATGCAAAAGCCCCACTGAGTTCAGTGGATTTAACTGAACCCTTGACCCTTCTCAAGATTACCTCAGGTCCATTCTCCTCCAGTCATCTTCAATAACACATATTCTCCTCTGTGCAATTTCCATTCCTAGGAACTCTGCACCTCAGGCCTGAGAGCAAAGCTGTGCAGAGAAGTGAGCCCTCCATCACTTGCTAACCTCATTCTGAAAACCCTAATTCAGTCACATCAGGGAACCAGGTTACAACATGGTTATCCAGTGTTCTAGCACAGGTTGGCATCACAGAAGCGTAGGACTGGAAGGACCTTGAGAGAGCATTTAGTCCAACCCCCTGCACTCCAGGCAGGACCACAAAATAACTAGACCATCCCTGACTGATGTTTGTTTAACCTGTTCTTAAAAATCTCCAATGATGGAGATTCCACAACCTCCCTAGGCAATTTGTTCTTAACTACCCTGACAGTTAGGAAGTTTTTCCTAATGTCCAACCTAAACTACCCTTGCTGCAATTTAAGCCCATTGCTTCTTGTCCTATCCCCAGTGGTTAACGAGGACAATTTTTCACCTTCCTCCTTGTAACAACCCTTTATGTACTTGAAAATGTATGTCCTTGCTCAGTCTTCTCTTCTCCAGACTAAACAAACCCAATTTTTTCCCAATTTCTCATAGGTCAAGTTTTCTACACCTTTAATCATTTTTGTTGATCTCCTCTGGATTTTCTCCAATTTGTCCACATCTTTCCTGAAATATGGTGGCCAGAACCAAACACAATACTCCAGCTGAGGCCTTATCA
Source organism: Chrysemys picta bellii (assembly GCF_011386835.1). Classification (NCBI taxonomy): domain Eukaryota; kingdom Metazoa; phylum Chordata; order Testudines; family Emydidae; genus Chrysemys; species Chrysemys picta. Next base: position 51,211,309 of record NC_088800.1, read on the forward strand.
GCATGGAGTAGAGCAGAAGAGTTACTTCTCGTGTCTTGCTTACAACACTCCTGCTAATAATGTCATGATCCACTGTTCTTGCATGTGTCAGGAGGCAAGCACACTGGAACCTGGTCCCCTAATCATAGAAATGTAGGGCTAGAAGTGACCTCAAGAGATGACCCAGCCCATCTCCCCATGCTGAATCAGGATTAAGTATAATTTAGTTGAGTTGATTTTTGAAGGGTCCTATTTGGAAAGTAGCTAGCAATAACATGTATCACTCTTTTGGGAAAAATGCATTCATCTTACTTAAAAAAAAAATTAAATATTCAGCTGTTCTTCAGAAATGCTAGTTCCACCATAGGAATTTTCTTAGTGTCTTTCTCTTCCTTAAAAAGAAGAACAGGAGTACTTGTGGCACCTTAGAGACTAACAAATTTATTAGAGCATAAGCTTTCGTGGACTACAGCCCACTTCTTCGGATGCATATAGAATGGAACATATATTGAGGAGATATATATACACACACATACAGAGAGCATAAACAGGTGGGAGTTGTCTTACCAACTCTGAGAGGCCAATTAATTAAGAGAAAAAAAAAAAAAACTTTTGAAGTGATAATCAAGCTAGCCCAGTACAGACAGTTTGATAATAAGTGTGAGAGTACTGGGCTAGCTTGATTATCACTTCAAAAGTTTTTTTTTTTTTTTTTTTTTCCTCTTAATTAATTGGCCTCTCAGAGTTGGTAAGACAACTCCCACCTGTTTATGCTCTCTGTATGTGTGTATATATATCTCCTCAATATATGTTCCATTCTATATGCATCCGAAGAAGTGGGCTGTAGTCCACGAAAGCTTATGCTCTAATAAATTTGTTAGTCTCTAAGGTGCCACAAGTACTCCTGTTCTTTTTGCGGATACAGACTAACCCGGCTGTTACTCTGAAACCTTTCTCTTCCTTGCCTGTCCTATTTAAAAAATAACGGGCTACGAGTTTTCCCCTTTCACTGGTTCTGTCCAGCCAGGAATCAACTACTGAGTTACTGCAACTTGGTGATGAATAAGTCAATGGACACTCATGTTCGTTTTTTTTTTTGTTTGTTTGTTTTTTTTAAAGACCCAAAGCTAAGGAATACAAAACCACAACCAAAAGGAGGAAAACATACGAGATGATGCAAGGTTCATTTCTTTAAGATAAAACGAGAATTTTGTACAAAATTCTCAGTGCGAAGTTTAGCATCAATTATTTGCTTCCAAACACTGAGGTAACAGTAGGTGTGTGTGGAACCACAGTAAAGGTCAGTGTAAAAAGAGCACTGGATCTTGGAATGAGATTCACCACAGAGGCAGATGGTAGAGGTTTGATTATGAAAGAGAACCTCTTCTCTCTTTGAAGAAAGGCAAGTGGCATGTGTTACAACTGCTCAGCATCTAGCCACGCCCCAGTAGAATCCTGTATTGCATTGGGTAAACTTCAGCACAGCATGCTGAAATAAGAATAGTCAACAACCGTCACCAATACTCTCCTCATGTAGTGTTGAGTTAAAACTGGAACCTTCAGTACCAACCCCTTCAGATTGCAGTAGGAAGAGGCTCTTGGATCTTCATTCCTAGATCTCAACATGCCCTGGTGGTATGGGTTTCAAGGCCAGAACTAGAACTGGAAGGGAGTTCAGTGTTCAGTACACATCTAGCTAAAATATCCCAAGAACAGCCATTCTCAGGAAGATTTAGCTTCAGATGGAGACAACCTTAGATGAGCAATGCCATGGCAGATGGTAGAAGGTCAACCCATTGAGAGATTTCTGCTGTTTTTGAGGTTAAACATTGCAAAGACAGTTCACCACTAGCTCAGTGCTGTCTAATCCAAACCCTAGCCCCAACAGGGCCTCGAATCCACACTCCGTACCTCATCCAGATCCCAGCACTAACTACCCTTGGTTCCCTAGGAAGCAACATTTTAAACCCTGTTTAAAAGAATGTATTAAACACGTCTTTGAAAAACATAAAAAAATCTGTATTAATATCCAAGAATCACTCTTGGTTTTTCCCAAGGTTTTTCAATCCTTCTCCACTAAATATACCAAACAAAAAATGGATGTCACTTAGTCTTATCTGGACATTAGAAGAGAGCAGTCATTAAGTTAGGTACTGAAAGGTTCCCTACCTAGAAAGCAGGAAGCCACCTTCAAAATACTCAAGAACAATTGGTACCTTGTGTTTTTTCCATGCCTCCCTTGGTATGTTTACACACACACACACACACACACACACACACACACGCAAAGCATGCAAAGAGCCACAAGCTCATCTAACATGCTATAACCCCTTGCCTTTAAAATTCTGGTCCAACTCCCAGCTTGGAGAGATCATCCAGAACTAATGCAGAATACCATATGGTGCCCATGAATCATTACGACAAGTGAGGCACTGGAGTGGGTACTAGTGGAGGGGGTCCCAGGGGAGGTGGGGGTTATTCATATGTTTCAATATTTTTAGTGTATTTTATGCTTTTTTTGTTCAAATCAATATTGCTAGAAAGGAAAAAAATTATTTATATTTTAAATTGCACAAATAGGACTGTTTTTTTAAAAAGGGAGCAAAGGTCCATCATTTAAAATTAATTAATTCAGAACTGAACTATTAACAAAATAAAAAAAAAAATCAACCCACATACATGGCTACATTTATTTCCAAGTAATTTTAAAGAACCTCTAACGCTGCAAGATAAGTTAATCACGCAGTCCATTCATTTGTAATAGGTACAAAGGTTAACTTTCACTTAATTACAATTAATTTTAATTTCACAGGAATAAGGAAAGCACATTGTAAGATTCCCTCTTGATATATCTTACAGACGAGGAACAGTAGTTCTTTATGCTGCTTCTTCCCTGCCCCTGATACACATCCCATCCCCCACCCTTCCCCCCTCAAGCAGGATGTATCTGTGATAGAGTATGTATTCTGGAAGAGATGAGATGACATCACAGGACACTGGGGGAAAGAGGGGCAGCAGGAATGGAAACAGGAATAGTGTACAAGGTTAATTTTTAAACTTCTGCAGTGCTCCCAATAAAGGAAGGGGAGGGGCGCAAAGGGTAAATGCCTACAAGACCACTGCAAAAAGAGTAGTGGACACCTTACACTTGGTGACTCATAATGCTGATGGGTTTCCATGCAAGACCGTGTTGCAACAAGGCGGCACAGGATAGCAAGCCAGACTTCTACCATGCACATGTAAAGAAGAGACAGCCAAGGAAGAGACAACACAGAATCACAGAAACATAGGGCTGACAGGACCTCAATAGGTCACCAAGTCCAGAACCCTATACTGAAGCAGGACCAAGTAAATCTAGACCATGCCTGAGAGGCTTTTGTCTAACTTGTTCTTAAAAACCTCTCATGATGGAGGTAAACAACCTCATTTGGAAGCCTATTCCAGAGACGAACTACTCTTGGGGAACATAAGAACAGCCCTACTGGTTCAAAGGTCCATCTAGCCCAGTATCCTGTCTTCCAACAGTGGCCAGTGCCAGGTGCCCCAGAGGGAATGAACACAACAGGTAATCATCAAGTGATCCAACCCGTCACTCATTCCCAGCTTCTGGCAAACAGAGGCTAGGGACACCATCCCTGCCTATCCTGGCTAATAGCCATTGATGGACCTAACCTCCATTAATTTATCTAGTTCTTTTTAGAACTAGATAAATTAGAAAGATAAAGATAAAATTAGAAAGTTATTCCTAATGTCAAACTCAAATCTCCCTTGCTTAATATTAAGCCTATTACTTTCTTGTCCTACCTTCAGTGGACACTGAAAACAGCGAATTCCTGTGCTCTTTGTAGCAGCCCTTAACATATATGAAGACTTAGGTCCCCCCCTCAGTCTTTTTTTTTTCCGCAAGGCTAAATGTGCCCAGTTTTTTTTTTTAACCTTTCCTCATAGGTCAGGTTTTCTAAACCTTTTATCCTTTTTGTAGGTCTCCTGTGGACTCTCTCCAGTTTGTCCACATCTTTCCTAAAGTGTAGTGCCCAGAACTGGACACAGTACTCCAGTTAAGGCCTCACTGATGCAGAGTAGAGTGGGAGTTACCTCCCAGGTCTTAAACATAAACATAAACACACACACACACACCACTCCTGCTAATACCTCCCAGAATGATACTGGCCTTTTTTGCAACTGCATCACACTGTTGAATCATATTCCATTTGAGATCTGCTATAACCCCTTTTCAGCAGTACTGAACTTCCAACCCTTCCCAGCTTGGTCTCATTTGCATATTTTATAAGCATGCACTCAGCTCCATTATCCAAGTGTCAGGGTTCCCTCCCCACTCTGAACTCTGGAGTACAGATGTGGGGAGCAACATGAAAGACCCCCTAAGCTTATATTCCACCAGCTTAGGTTAAAAACTTCCCCAATGCACAAATTCCTTTCCTTGTCCTTGGATGGTATTGCTGCCACCACCAAGTGATTTAAACAAACAGTCAGGAAGGGGCCACTTGAAGCCCTATCTGCCCCCCCTCCCCCAAAAAATATCCCCCCAAGCCCCTTCACCCCCTTTCCTGGGGAGGCTTGAGAATAATATACCAACCAAATAGGTTAACAAGGTGAGCACAGACCAGACCCTTGGGTTTTTAGGACACTAAAAACCAATCAGGTTCTTAAAATAAGAACTTTATTATTAAAAAAAAAAAAGTAAAAGAAGCACCTCTGTAAAATCAGGATGGAAGGTAATTTTACAGGGTAATACAAAGATTTAAAACACAGAGAATCCCCCTTTAGGCTCAAATTTAAAAGGTACAAAACAGAAATAAACCTCCCTCTTGCCATAGGGAAAATTCACAAGCTAAAACAAAAGAATCTAATGCATTTCCTTGCTATTACTTACAATGTCTATAATTTTAGATGTATCATTTCAGTAGGAGCTGGATTACCTACTTGGTCTCTCTTTGTCTCAAGAGGGAACACACACAAAAGAGCACAAACAAAACCTCCCTTCCCCTCCCTTTGAGTGCAGTCTTTTAACCAGTTGTGCACCCACCTTATAGTGATTTCATCTAGACCACATTTCCCTAGTTTGCTTATGAGAATGTCATGTGATACTGTGTCAAAAGCCTTATTAAAGCTAAGATGATAGGATCTAGTGTAGGAGGTACAGGTTAACCAGGCAGCCACAGGAGTAGAGCTTGCAGAGCTTCCACAGTAACTAAACAATTCGGTTCTCTGCCCTAATTCTTGTAAACTAACAGCCAAACCAGCTCCTACCAAAAACAATGGCGCAAGCATTGGGCCCCCTTGAAGATCTGTAAGGGTATGTCTACAATGAACACTAAGCCAGTGCTCTGACTGAGGTTTGAGCTCAAGCCTCCCTTCCGTCCACACACAAATCAGTTTGACTTGGGTCAGCAAGCACTCAGGACCCGGATCTTAGGACCCTGAAGGGTGCATGGGTCAGAACCCAAGTCCTACTTTGACTCAGGTCCAAACCCTGTCATTTTGCAGCCTGGACATGGGTCTGTGGCTTGAGCTAAGTTAGATGGTCTACATAGTGCAGTATGGATGCATTAGCATGGCTGAGAGATCTGGGTCCAGCAATTGTAAACTCAAGTTTACAATGGAGTGTGGACATTAAGGTGCAGGCTTGAAACCCCAAGTCCACAAGCCAGGTCGCACAGACCCAGGTTTACAATGCAGTGTAGAGACACCCTTTGTCACAACAAATCTTAGCAAGCCCTTCGCACACATCCTACCACCAGTCGAGAGGTGCACATCAATAGCCTAAGAACAGTTCATTCAGGGGTGCTGGAACAATTTGTATAGTGGGGGTGCTGCATCATGATGGAAACCACTTCAAGCAAGGGGGTGCTGCTGCACCCCCAGCATCCTTAATTCCAGCATCCCTGAGCTCATTGCTAGCGAAGTACAGAGCTTTCAGTGCACATTTTACATGACTTAAGGGGATGTTTTGCAGCATTGCCTTCCAGTATGAAAAACTCCCCAGTGAAAGGCTAAGGAAAGAATCCAGAAAAGGTCACAAACACCTAGGTGCAACTGTTTTGACCTTTTCCCCCTTATTTCTTTCTCTCTCTCTCTCTCTATTTAGCCTCCCTGAATTATTCAGTCCTTTTGTCTCTCCTCCACTTTCCCATAAGCTCATCTCTCCTTTCCCATACCCAGCTACCAAACCATCTCCCCCAAATTGTGATATGGAGCCCCACAGGTCTTCATAGAGAACCCTGCAAAGCTAGTTGTGACGTTGCACTCTATATGTTTATGGAAATATGCTTATAAGTGTAAATATAACATAACTGGAACATGTTTTATGCTAGATATGCCATGTAACATATCTTTGCAAAGATTATGATCTACTGAATATATTCATCCTATTTGTATGCATGTAACATTTTTATATCTGAAATTATGAGCGTTGGCTCTATGCTTGTATTTGAAGTGTTTGCTGTAGGAAACACATAAGGGAGGTTTGGCCAACATATTGAGAAGGGGCTATTCAAGTAATTGTGAGTACTTAACTACAATGGACTTTGGGAGATGCCAATCCACATCTGAACTTTCCTGGGAAAGTTCAAACTAACATGTAAACAATGGCATCAGCCTGCAAAAACCTGAATCATTCATGGACATGTGACTTGCCCAGGTGGCTACAAACTCCATCTTGTTACTGTGATTTTCCACAGAAGAACAAAGGGGTTTCCGCCCACAAGAGAGAATATAAAAGGCCCTGGAAGCCTCTCCATTTTGTTTTCAGCTGGCTCAAGAGATGGCCTCTCCACCCCAAAGAGATGCCTGAAAGAAACTGGAACAAAGGACTGTAACTACAGGAGTGTGAGTGATTGCTGGACCCAGGCCATAGACTACAACGTTGGTCTGAAACGGATTGTACAGGTACATCTAGGGTGAGAAGTTAGTATTTGTAACTAGATCCTTGCGTGTTTTGTTTTGCCTGGTAACTTAGTTTGTTCTGTCTGTTATTACTTGAAACCACTTAAATTCTACTTTTTATACTTAATAAAATCACTTTTGTTTATTAATTAATTAACCCAAGGTAATTAATACCTGGGGGAGCAAACAGCTGTGAATCTCTATCAGTGTTATAGAGGGCAGACAATTTATGAGTTTACCCTGTATAAGCTTTATACAGAGTAAAATGGATTTATTTGGGGTTTGGATCCCATTGGGAGCTGGGTATCCAGGTGCTGGAGACAGGAGCACTTCTTAAGCTGTTTTCAATTAAATCTGCAGCTTTGGGGGCATGTTTCAGACCCTAGGTCTGTGTTGCAGCAGGCTTGCATGTCTGGCTCAACAAGGCAGGCCCGAACTGGCAGAGAAAATGGGCTCAGAGGTAGTCTCAGCACATCAGGTGACAGTCCCAAGGGGGTCTCTGTGACGGACCAGTCACACTAGTGTAGCAGGATAGACTCCCTGTGGGTGCACCCCTTCATGGCTGGGCATGGCAGCATGTCATGGAGTGTGGGGGAGTCAGGGCCCTGCACCCCACACTTCCTGCAATTCACCATGACTCTCAGCCAGCCAGTACAGCAGAAGGTTTATTAGATGACTGGAACAGTCTAAAACAGAGCTTGTAGATACAGAAAACAGGACCCCTCAGTCAGGTCCATCTTGGGGGCTGTGGAGCCCAGACACAGGTTCTGGGCCTCCCCCCGTCTCCCCAGCCAGCTCCAAACTGAAACTCCCTCTAGCAGTCTCCCCCAGCCACACACCCCGGCTCCTTCTCCAGCCTTTGTCCAGTTTCCCAGGAAAAAGGTGTCACCTGGCCCCAACCCCCTCCTTGGCTCAGGTTACGTGCTGGCCATCAAGTATCATCCCTCAGTGAAGTCACACCCTTATATCCCACCACCATCTAGTATTAATGCAGACAGTAAACTAGTAAAACTCCCATGCAACATTACCAGGTTAATACTCCATACTCCATCACACAGCTCTCCTCCCCTGGTGCCACCTAGTGCTGGTCCTGGGTGGTCCACCTCTTCCCACAACACAGCCTTCTGGCCAGCTCACTGATTCAGCTCTCCACCCCTTTTGAGATAACAATCTCCAGCATTTAACTCAAAGACCTTGTGTCAGGCCTCTGGCCCCAGTGATCATTATACCTCGCTCACAAGACTCTGAATTGTCCTTACCTTCACTGGGGAACTTCACACCATCTTCCCAGGGACTGGTAGGGGAACAGAAACCTGCCCTCAATACTGGGCTCCAGTCCAGGAACCCTAAGATGAGCAGCCAAAGTCTGCTCCATCAGGTTACAAAGTAGCAGCCGTGTTAGTCTGTATCCGCAAAAAGAACAGGAGTACTTATGGCACCTTAGAGACTAACAAAATTATTTCAGCATAAGCTTTCGTGGGCTACAGCCCACTTCTTCAGATGCATAGAGTGGAACACACAGACAGAAGATATTTATACATACAGAGAACATGAAAAGGTGGAAGTACGCATACCAATTGTTAGAGGCCAATCAATTGAGATGAGCTATCAGAAGCAGCAGAAGAAAAAACTTTGAAGTGATAATCGAGATGACCCATAGAAGGTTTGAGGAGAACTTAACATGGGGGGAAAAAAATTCAATTAGTGTAATGACCCAACCATTCCCAGTCTCTGTTTAGGCCTAAGTTAATTGTCTAATTTGCATATTAATTAGAGTTCAGCAGTCTCTCTTTGGAGTCTGTTTTTGAAGTTTTTTTGTTGCAAAACTGACACCTTCAAGTCTGTCACTGAGTGATTAGAGAAGTTGAAGTGTTCTCCCACTGGTTTTTGAATGTTATGATTCCTGATGTCAGATTTGTGTCCATTTATTCTTTTGTGTAGAGACTGTCCAGTTTGGCCAATGTACATGGCAGAGGGGCATTGCTGGCACATGATGGCATATATCACATTGGTAGATGTGCAGGTGAACGAGCCCCTGATGGTGTGGCTGACGTGGTTAGGTCCTATGATGGTGTCACTTGAATAGATATGTGGACAGAGCTGGCATCGGGCTTTGTTGCAAGGATAGGTTCCTGGGTTAGTGTTTTTGTTGTATGGTGTGCGGTTGCTGGTGAGTATTTGCTTAAGGTTGGGAGGCTGTCTGTAAGCGAGGACTGGTCTGTCTCCCAAGATCTGTGAGAATGAGGGATCATCTTTCAGGATAGGTTGTAGATCTTTGATGATGCGCTGAAGAGGTTTCAGTTGGGGGCTGCAGGTGGCAGCTAGTGACGTTCTGTTATTTTCTTTGTTGGGCCTGTCCTGTAGTAGGTGGCTTCTGGGTACTCTTCTGGCTCTGTCAATCTGTTTTTTCACTTCAGCAGGTGGGTATTGTAGTTTTAAGAATGCTTGATAGAGATCTTGTAGGTGTTTATCTCTGTCTGAGGGATTGGAGCAAATGCGGTTGTATCTGCTCCATCAAACACCTTGCTGCTCCTTCCTGGATCCCTTCCTACCATTAGTCTTTCCTCAGGCCTTTTTCCCAGCCCCTTCCTGGGCTTTCTCTAACGAGCAACACCTCCCCATGCTTCTCCACAGAGATCTGGTCATTCCCCTTGTGTCAAGGTCAGCCATGGGCCCTTGTGCCAATCCTGTGGAGTCTGGGTATCCCCGTTTTCTAGTGCCCAGAGAGGGACTGCAGAGTTCTTCCCACTCTTCCTGCGGGCCCTTCCAACTTCACTCCAAACACCTAGGGTTGCCAACTTTCTAATTGCGCAAAATGGAACACACTTGTCCCAACCCTACCCCACCCCTTCCCTGAGGCCCTGCCTCCTGCTTACCCCAGCACCCCTCCCTCCGTCGCTTGCTCTCCCCCACCCTCACTCACTCATTTTCACCTGGTTGGGGCAGGGGCTTGGGGTGCAGGAGCGGGTGAGGGCTCTGGCTGGGTGTGCACAAGGGGACTCCAGGCTGGGGTAGAGGGGTTCAGAGTATGGGAGGGGGCTCTGGGCTGAGGCAGGGGATTGGGGTGTGGGAGGGGGTACGGGCTCTGGGCCAGGGGTGCAGACTCTGGGGTGGGGCCAGGGATGAGGAGTTTGGGGTGCACAAGAGGGCTCAGAGCTGGGACCGAGGGGTTCAGAGTGTGGGAGGGGGCTTAGGGTGAGGAGTGCAGACTCTGGGCAGCGCTGACCTCAGATGGCTTCTGAGAAGTGGCCGGCATGTCCCTCCGACTCGTAGGCGGAGGCACGGCCAGGCAGATCTGCGTGCTGCCCCTGCCCGCAGGCTGGGAACTATGGTCAATGGGAGCTGCGGAGCCAAGGCTCAGGTTGGGGGTAGCGCGTGGATCCCCTGTGGCTGACCCTACACCTAGGAGCTGGAGGGACATGTTACTGCTTCTGGGGAGCCGCATGGAGCCGTGTAGGGAGCCTGCCAGCCCTGCACCAACCGGACTTTTAACGGCGCAGTCAGCAGTGCTGACCGGAGTCACCAGAGTCCCTTTTCAACTGTAAAAAGCAACAGAGGGTCCTGTGGCACCTTTAAGACTAACAGAAGTATTGGAGCATAAGCTTTCAGACGCAACTGGGTGTTCCGATCAAAAAACAGACACCTGGCAACCCTACAAATGCCCCTTATGTTTCACTAAGGCCTTGGCTACACTCGGGACTTTCCAGCGCTGTGAAGCGCGAGTGTAGTCGCGCCGCCAGCGCTGAGAGAGCTGTCTCGCAGTGCTGTATGTACTCCACCTCTCCGAGAGGAATAGCTTGCAGCGCTGTGAGCGAGTGTGCAGCGCTGCAGGCTCTGATTACACTGGCGCTTTACAGCGCTGTACTTGCTGCGCTCCGGGGGGAGGGGGACATTTTCACACCCCTGAGCGCAGCAAGTTGCAGCGCTGTACAGCACCAGTGTAGCCAAGGTCTAACACTTGGCTTCACTGCCACTTGGGCTTCCTGACTAGGGCAACCCACCTCTGCCCCAGAACCCTCTAGATCTGGCTCCAGCCTTAAGGCCTCCTCGGCCTCACTCAGACTTTAACACAAGAGAGGAAACTCCCAGCTTCCTTCCTCCTGCATCACCTCCCTGGCCCTCCTCAGGCAGCTCTCCCACTGCCTTGTGTCTCTTCCTTTAGAGGGTCCAGGTCCGCCCCAGTTGGGTTTGATCACCATTATGTTGAACACCAGGTGTCATACCAGGGCTCAGACTCCTGTTAGCACTTCTGTCATTTCCACATTTTCTGTTAGTTTTCCCCTCTCATTGAGAAATGGGCCCACCCTATCCTTGGTCTTCCTCTTGCTTCTAAAGTATCTGTAGAATGTTTTCTTGTTACCCTTTATGTCTCTAGCTAGTTTAATCTCGTTTTGTGCCTTGGCTTTTCTAATTTTGTCCCTACATACTTGTGTTTGTAATTTGACCTAGTTTCCACTTTTTGTAAGGCTCTTTTTTTGAGTTCCAGATAATTGAAGATCTCCTGTTTAAGACAGCGTGGTCTCTTGCCATACTTCCTATCTTTCCTACACAGTGGGATAGTTTGGTCGTGCCCTTAGTAATGTCTCTTTGAAAAACTGCCAATTCTCTTGAACTGTTTTTCCCCTTAGACTTGCTTCCCATGGGATCTTACCTACCAACTCCCAGAGTTTCCTAAAGCATGGCTTTTTGAAATCCATTATCTTTATTGTGCTGTTTTTCCCCCAAACCATTCCTTAGAATCCTGAATTCTACCATTTCATGATCACTTTCACCCAAACTGCCTTCCACAATTCCTCCCTATTTGTCAAAATCAAGTCTAGAACAGCCTCTCCTCTGGTAGCTTTCTCCACCTTCTGAAATAAAGAATTGTCTCCAATACATTCCAACAACTTGTTGGATAATCTGTGCCCTGATATGTTATTTTCCCAAAGGATGTTTGGGTAGTTGAAGTCCCTCACCACCATCATAGCTATCCTGGCAGAAGTTTACAGTATAGACCTGGTTTTAGTTAAACCAGTGCATTTTTGAATACAGACAAGGCCTTAGGTTCATGCCCAATAAAAGGGAAAGACCCGGTCTGTCTCAGCAACAGGGAAGCTCCAGCTCGACTGTTTGTGTTAAATATTTACCAGCTCATTTGCATGGCAGCTGGACTGCAGGCTAAATAGCATTCTATAAAGTATAGGAACAAGCCACTGCTTTATAGAGATAAAAGCATTTTTGTTTGTTTCATCTCCACCTTTAATCTGAACTACCCTTTTGTGCTGACGCTGTTAATGACGCCTCCGGGTCTTGACCAAGTCAAGAAAACTAGTGATTTCATCACTGCTTCCTTCACCTAAATGTCTCAGGAGACACAAGTGCTTCCCTTGGGCAAGCATAGCATCCTCAAGCACAGCTGCATCGCCTCCATTTCCTTCCTTGACCCAGACCTCCGGTTTGCATTCAGCATCTGTAATCCTGGAGCGATTCTTAACCATGAATTCTCCCTCTTCCTCCCCCCACCCATCTCTTATCAACACAGCTGCAGATTTGTCACTGGCAGGCCAATGTAAACGGGGTAGGGACAGGGACAGCAAAAACCACCAGCCCCTTTCTCTACAGGACACGTATTTAGAGAGACTCTTTAATTTAAGGCTCTGGCTACAGTAGAGATCGTACAGCACCAATGTAGCTGTGCCCCTGTACGCTCTCTGTGTAGCCGCTCTAAGCCGAAGGGGGAGAGACATTAATTAATCCACCCGCAACGAGCAGCGGTAGTTACGTCACCGATATACAGTCCATATCCGCGCTTAGCTCAGTATAACTTACATCACTCAGGAGGTGGCTTATTCCCACTCCTGAGCGACATAAGTTATACCGACATAAGTGGTAGCGTAGACATAGCCTAGGTCTCTACTGTTGGGCCCTACAGTTCAGCTGCTGATCTGGCCATTACCCATAGACGGATAACTGCTGTCACCAATACTGCTAGATAAGATGATGGCTCTACTTCTGCTGAGACCCTCATCCAGGGTGGGTAAAAACTGAAGATTTTTTTGAAAAATAAGTAAGATTTTTTTATATTTAAATAAATTTCAGTTTCAATTATAAAATTTTTCTTTTTAAAAATAAACCTGTTTAAGATTAAATCTGAATTTAATACAAAATATGGTAAGGCCTAAACTTGTTATAATTTAGTAGAAACATGTCTAGATATGAGAAGTTTATGTATCCAAAACATTTAGGGTTGTTTCGTTGAATAAAAATAAATTATGTGTTTTGTGTGTTTCATTAAATTCCAGTTACCACACTAATGCAGCTTGACAATTTATGAGCAAAAAGTTAATTATCTAGCAAATAAGCCATATATCATTAACCATTTTCTAATATACATTTTCTAAAAATGTACACTCAATAAGAATCTGAAAATATTAAGCTACATTTATTTAAGCAATTATATTTCCTTATCGTATACCCTCATAGGTAGCAAAAAGATATACCAAATATAGCATAAAGGCTCTATTTAGTTGTAAATGAACATATTTTAAAGGTTTCATCTACTGATGAGAATGCATCTTTCTTTAAAAAAATAACTGAAGTACAAATGGAAAAGCTGATTACTGATGATTTAAATCAAGGCTTTCCACTTGATGATTCAAATCATGATTTAAAATGCCTTGATTTAAAAATCAATCCACATTGGTTGGAACAACCACATTATTCACAAGCAGCAGAAACACTTATGCGGGTACCTCCAATGAGTTACAAAACCAATTGGCCCTGTCAACACTGGTTCTCCACTTGCAAAGTTAACTCCCTGCTCTCCATGTGTCAGTATATAATGCCTGCATCTGTAACTTTCACTCTATGCATCTGAAGAAGTGAGGTTTTTACCTACGAAAGCTTATGCCCAAATAAATCTGTTAGTCTTTAAGGTGCCACCAGACTCCTTGTTGTTTTTGTAGATACAGACTAACACGGCTACCCCCTGATACTTAAAACCTTTATGTCTCCACATTCCATCACATTTATCTACACACAAGCTTGCATCAGGGTAACTAACCAGGTTAGTTAAATGAGTGAAAACCCCTCTGTGGACACACACATTGCAATAATATGGGTTACATTATTTTAGCTTGTCACTGTAGAGATAAGCTAACCAGATAAAAACCAAGTTTAAACTGATTTAAGAGTGTCCACATACAATGTTGCACTGATTTATTATGTCAATTTAAAAATCACAACTTTAATTAATCAGTATAACTGTGCAGACCAGATCATTGCACAATATGTTTATGCCTTGTTTTTGAAAGTTTGTTAGGATTTAACTATTATTTTAATTGGTATAATTGTTTTTAATCCTGCTACTTTTTAGGCCAAGTTGCCTTGGTTACCACATACAGCCTTCAAAGGGACAGAAATATTACAGCATATTTTTAGAACTGCTAAAATATAGATCTCAATGGACTTTACTGCACAGACTTCTTCCTGTCTCAAAACACAAGAACAAGGGGACAGTCACTTAAATTAAAAGATAGGAAATTCAAAACAGATAAAGAAAATCCTTTTTCACATGATGAGCAATTAGACTGTGGAACTCATTGCCACAAGATGTTGTTGAGGCCAACAACCTGAGATTCATAAAGGGACTAGACATTTCTAAGAACATCAAGAATATCCAGCGTTGTTATAATTAGTGACAAACATTCTGGAAGGGATATTATACCTCATGCTTCAGGTGTTAAGTCAATCTCTGACTATTAAAGACCATAATGGAAATTAATCTGTTGAGCAGATAACCCTGCAGTAGGCTGATGGAGTGGTTACATCTTTGAAGCATCTGACGATCACTATCAGACAGGACACTGAACAAAATGGACCTCAGGTCCAATCCAATATGGCAATTCCTATGCAACAATGTCATAAATTTAAGGTCCAGTATATCACAACCTACCAGTGCTACACACAAATGCTCTCTAATTGCTGGTATCCCACCTCTCCAATGGCATAGTATATACATAGGTATTTATGGTTCAGGATATCTGACCCTAGACATATTAATTCCTGGACTACTGGTACATCAAGTATCCTTGCATCAAGTTGGGCCACATAGGATGAGGTGGACTGGGAAAGGAGGAAACATTGCGTCAGGTTTTTTTGTGTTTTTTTTAAACAAAACAAACAGTTTCCTGTCTCATGTGGAAACACCCTTAACCAATATAAGCACCTTTATACCAGTATAATTGCATCTGCTCTGGGAGTGGGTTTAACTATAGTTAAAGCAGTACAATTTATGAGTGTAGACAAGTCAAAGACGGGTGATTGAGGATGTGATAAACCTCATGGAATGCAGCACTTAACACCTACTGGTGGATATTAAGTACTGGATTCATCAGGGATTAGAACAGTGGAACCTATTATAGTGAAATGAAGTTTCATTATAAGAGAAGCACAAATCCACTGAAATGTATATGAACACTTGGCAACTGCCAAATGGCTTCACTATAATTGGATTCCTTATAGCTCACAGTTACCTCTAAAGGATTCTCTCCCTCTCACATATACAGCTTCAATTATTTGAGGATCCACAGAAGAAAATACAGGTAACATTACCAACAAGATCTCTCTCTTCACTCCACCATGCACAGGCAGTTTTAAACAAAGCATCAGAGTCCTGACCTGACCCAGCCTGTTCAATAATTCTCTTCAGAGCTTTCAGCCTTGCTTCTCTTCATTTTTCTCAATGAGCTTTCATAACACAGACACACAGTGTTAAAGGAGCAAGTTTGCATGACAAAATCCCTATGGTTGAATTTGCATCTCTTAACATGTATGACTTTTGCCATGCAGCTAAATGGTATTGTCTCTTTCCAACAGATTATTACTGGCATGTCTGCTTCTACAGGAATCACAAATAACCTCCTATAGACACGCCAAACTTAGTGGGCAGTAACAGTGTGGGCTTTGCAGTGTTGCGGGCTGCTGAACAACAGATTAGGAAAATCTCACTGTCCAGCAATCCAGTCTAGACAAGTGACATTTCACTACTTATTGGACAAGCAATTTCCTGGGTGAAGTGACTGACCAGCATACCCAGCCTGAGGCTGAAAGTGGCCTTCAGTCTTGATTTCCTTGTAAACCCACGGAAGAGAAGTTCATCCCATGTTACACTTCGGAGATAGCTCACAGACACCAGTAACATGCTCTGTTCCTCAAATTCAGTCTGGGGTGCAAGTGGCTGAA
The DNA here is from genome assembly GCF_011386835.1 of Chrysemys picta bellii. NCBI lineage: Eukaryota > Metazoa > Chordata > Testudines > Emydidae > Chrysemys > Chrysemys picta. The sequence continues at coordinate 51,227,419 of NC_088800.1, forward strand.
CTTAACTAGAGACGGAATTTACCAGTGTAGCAGGGTATCCAGACAAACAAAAAGACAAGTGTTCCACTAGAGTAGGATCTTGGAAGAAAGATTCTCAGGAGTTTTCAACCTGGAGTGGGGAGAGGGAAAAAGAAGATTCCAGCAAGAAACTCTCCCCATGAGAAACATCCCTGAGATCTTCCTGAGACACAAATGGTGACCCCATATACACTTATGAACTTCCCTGACCCAGCATTCTCAGCTACTGAAATTCTAACTGGCGTTTTAAAGTCCGAATCTCCTAATTCACATTCCAGACCCAGCAGAATCAGAAGAGGACACAAAGGGCAAAGCCATAGCACTAACAAGAACTATTCCATACACCATCCATATTTACACTGTAGTACCGCTGCTCCTCCTTCACTCCTCTGCCTGTGGCATGTCAGCTAGCAGTTATCAGCATTGTGCACTGCTCTAGGGGAAAGCAAACACTCCACAACACTTAGCTTTGCTTTGGAGAAAATACGAACTATGCTTAGTTCTGCTTTGGCTTGTCTTAGTTAGTGCACCCTGGTAAAGGGGATCTTTCCAATGATGCAGCTGCTTCTAAGGGTATGCCTACGCCGCAATCAGCACGTGACTGCAGCTCATGTAGACATATCCAAACTAGCTTCAATCCAGCTAGCTCAGGTACTGGACCAGCACAGCCACAGAAGCATGGGCTAGCAGCCCTGAGTAATTATCTGGTGTTCCAGATGGGCTTGTTTAGTTCACATTGAAGCCTCTGCTACACCAGCTTCACTGCTTTAGTACCCAAGTAGCTAGATTGAAGCTAGCTCAGGAATTTCTACTCAAGCTACAAACATCCAAGACTGCACTGTGGGCATACCCTCTGTGACCAGTTTACAGAGAAATACTATGTTTTAATATCAGGGGGTAGCAGTGTTAAAAAACAACAAGGAGTCCGGTGGCACCTTAAAGACTAACAAAGCTTTGCCTCTCCTGGAATTGACACCTCCTCATCTATTGGGCGTGGACTACATCCACCCTGATCGAATTGGCCCTGTCAACACTGGTAATCCACTTGTGAGGTAACTTCCTTCTCTTCATGTGTCATTATATAATGCCTGCATCTGTAATTTTCACTCCATGCATCTGAAGAAGTGAGGGTTTTTTTACCCACGAAAGCTTATGCCCAAATAAATCTGTTACTCTTTAAGATGCCACCGGACTCCTTGTTGTTTTAATAGTAAAGATTCAACCTGCACTGGTTAAAGAAAAAGAATTTCTAAAATAATGAACCAAATTCAGGTTCCAGGTGTTCAAAACCAAGAGATATTTTCCTCTTGTTTTACCCTGTAACTAGTAGGGCAGGCAAGATTAGGAACCTTCTGATGTTGTCCTATGACACAGCCTTAGCCATCTTGGAGGTTTCATCTCGGTAAAATAGGGTAGGACTTCAAGATGAGCATTCACAAGCTTGCCAAGATAGACCAGTCACCTAATTCCTAGAAAAACAGTTTAATCAATTCTCTTGGCCCTGGTCTACACTATGAGTTTAGGTCGAATTTAGCAGCGTTAGACTGATTTAACCCTGCACCTGTCCACACGACAAAGCCATTTTTGTTGATTTAAGGGCTCTTAAAATCGATTTATGTACTCCTCCATGACTAGGGGATTAGCGGTGAAATTAACATCTCCAGGTCAAATTTGGGGTAATGTAGATGCAATTCAATGGTATTGGCCTTCGGGAGCTATCCCAGAGTGCTCCATTGTGACCACTCTGGACAGCACTCTCAACTCAGATGCACTGGCCAGGTGGACAGGAAAAGCCCCAGGAACTTTTGAATTTCATTTCCTGTTTGATCAGCGTGGCGAGCTGATCAACACAGGTGACCCTGGAGTCCCAGAATCGCAAAAGAGCTCCAGCATGGACTGAACGGGAGGTACTGGATCTGATCACTGTATGGGGAGAAGAATCCATGGAGCAGGCAAGCGGAGAATCCCTTCTCCCCAGCAGCCAGGAACCGTTCATCACCCTGGAGCCAATACCCTCCCAAAGCAGGCTCCCGGACCATGAAGCTGGAGAAGGCACCTCTGGTGAGTGTACCTTTGTAAATACAATACAGGGTTTAAAAGCAAGCGTGTTTAATGTTTAATTTGCCCTGAAGACTTGGGATGCATTCGCGGCCAGTATAGCTACCGGAAAAGTCTGTTAACGTGTCTGGGGATGGAGCAGAAATCCTCCAGGGACATCTCCATGAAGCTCTCCTGGAGGTATTCTAAAAGCCTTTGCCATGCGGTGGGTGGAGGCCTGTTCATGCTGAGCTGTTCGCGTTTGGCTGAGAGGGATCTTCCCTGGTACTAGCCACACGGTGGGGACGGGGGGGGGAGGGGTGAAGCACATGTGCTATAATGTGAATCGCTTGATTCAGTGTGAAATAGTCTTCCCTTTGTTCTCTAAAATGTATCTTTTTAAATACTACTCTCCCTTTTTTTCCTCCTGCAGCTGAAAACGTTTCTATGCTCCCCCTATCCTCTCCGTCCCAGAGGCTAATGAGCCCAATGTGGGAGCAAACAGACATGCTCAGGCGTCTGGTGGAGCTGCAGGAAAGGCAGCAGGACCACAGACCGCTGCTGCAGCCCCTGTATAACTGCCTGCCCTCCTCCCCAAGTTCCATATCCTCCTCACCCAGACGCCCAAGAACGCGGGGGGGGGGGGGGGGGGGGAGGCGGCTATGGGCACCCAGCCACTCCACCCCAGAGGATTGCCTAAGCAACAGAAGGCTGGCATTCAATAAGTTTTGAACTGTAGTGTAGCATTGTCCTTCCCTCCTCCATCACCCTACCCGGTGCTTCCCTCCTCAACTGCCCCTCCTGGGCTACCTTGCAAGTTTTCCCCCTATTTGTGTGATGAATTAATAAAGAATGCATGATTTTGAAACAATAATGACGTTATTGCCTCTGAAAGCGGTGATCGAAGGGGGGAGGTCGGTTGGCTTACAGGGAAGTAGAGTCAACCAAGGGGGCAGGTTTTCATCAAGGAGAAAAACAGAATTGTCACACCGTAATTGGCCGCCAGGCAATTTGCCTCAACATCCCACCCCGCCATAAACGTCTCCCCCTTACTCTCACAAATATTGTGGAGCACACAGCAAGCAGCAATAACAATGGGAATATTGGTTTTGCTGTGGTCTAACCTAATCAGTAAGCTGCACCAGGGAGCTTTTAAACATCCAAATGCACATTCTACCACCATTCTGCACTTGCTCAGGCTATAGTTGAACAGCTCCTTACTACTGCCCAGGGTGCCTGTGTATGGCTTCATGAGCCATGGCATTAAGGGGTAGGCTGGGCCTCCAAGGATAACTATAGGCATTTCAACATCCCCAATGGTAATTCAACTGTGAGGGCTGCTCTCATCTTGGTATTGCACTTCAGGGCAGAGGAAAGCAAGTCACAAAGTTCCATGAAAGTGCCCTTACGCATGCGAAAGTTTCGCAGCCACTGGGAATCATCCCAGACCTCCAACACTATGCTGTCCCACCAGTCTGTTTGTTTCCCGGGCCCAGAATCGGCGTTCCATGGAACGAACCTGCCCCATTACCACCATGATGTCCAAATTGCCAGGGCCCATGCTTTGAGAGAAATCTGTGTCCATGTCCTCATCACTATCATGATCGCGCTGTCATCGCCTCCTCGCCTGCTTTTGCAGACTCTGAACATACTGCAGGATAATGTGCGAGGTGTTTACAACACTCACAACAGCAGCGGTGAGCTGAGCGGGCTCCATGCTTGCCGAGGTGCGGCATCTGCAGGAAAGCAGAGTTGCAGCGGAAGCGGTGGATGATGACGGTTAGCACTGTGCACATTTCCCGATGAAGAACACACGTTCCCGGGAAAACCATGACAGACAACCTGGAGAAATTCGCTATCGAGGCAAGAGCAGGAGAGCAGAGTTGCAGCAGAAGTGGTGGATGACGATGGGATGTCACGAGAATAGATATTTATAAAGAACGACAAGAGGACCGGCGAGGTGGATTCATGTCACCAGGAGAGCAGAGTTGCAGTGGAAGCAGTGGTTGGATGACAACGGTTAGCAGTCCTACTGCACCATCTGCTGAAAGCAGTATGGCGTCTGCACGGAAAAAAGGCGTGAAACGATTGTCTGCCATTGCTTTCACGGAGGGAGCAGCGACTGACCAAAACCACCCGCGACAATGTTTTTGCCCCATCAGGCATTGGGAGCTCAACCCAGAATTCCAATGGGCGGCGGAGACTGCGGGAACTGTGGGATAGCTACCCACAGTGCAACGCTCCGAAAGTCGACACTGGCCTCGGTACTCCACTGACTTAATGCACTTAGTGGGGACAAACGCAATCAACTGTATAAAATCACTTCCTAAAAAAATCGACTTCTATAAATTCAACTTAATTTCGTAGTGTAGACATACCCTTGGACTAATTCAACTGAATAGAGACCACCTGAGTTGTACTGGAAATGGAAGCAACATCCTTCATTGGAACAGTATTTCATAGAGCATGGTAAAGTGCAGGAGACACCTTGGCTAACTGCTAGACCAAATCCTCCATTTATACCATTAAGGACACTGCCAAGGAAAGGACAGAAGTAGGACTGCATATGACTCACTTGCAATGAAATACGTACCAAGAGCCAGATCGAAAGCCCATTTAAATCAGTGGGCTTTGGATTGGACCTTATCTACAGTAAATTCCACTTGTAAATTGGGGCGGGGGGAGAGAGGGCAAGGCAACAATCCTGGTAGGTCAGTGGCACACACTGATAAAGGGTCATGTGGCTCCCACAATTATATCAGCTATTAAAAGACTAGAAAGGAAAGAGGCATATTAACAAAAACATTAATACCCCGCAATCAGAAATTTCTATGAAGAACCATATACCTTGCAAGTGAGAAAGCAGAATGACTCTTCTTAAGCAATCCCATATAAGTTCCTTAAACTCCCCAAGGAGGGAGTCAAAGTGCTGGTCTCCTCTGGAGTTACAAGATGACAATGACCATGGGGGTAATTTTAAAGGGACATTCCATCAACTTTAAAAAAAATGGAGAAACACTGACTACCCTAGTGATACAAGTAGCACCTAAGAAAACGAGACTGGGGGGGAGGGGGGGGAGATCTCTTTGGAGATACAGTTTGTGCATTTAACAGCACTTTGCATCTAGTCACTCGCACGGTTTCCCTTATGTAGTCATTTTCCTGTTTGTGTGGGACTCAGACAACAAGAGGAGAGAGAAGCAGCAGTTAGGGAAATTTTTAGATATGAAAATATGATCGTAAAACCATAGAAATTGGCAGGAGGGGGGCCTAGAACTGCTTTCAACTAACTTTTTGAACTTGTTCCTTTAAAGAGTCAAAGCCCTGATCATTTCTGAGTGGGATTTTAAAAATTCCTGTCTCACCAAGGCTGCTCCGGATGTACAATGCAGCTTTCCAGAAGGGAAAGTCCCCAAAGCAAGCTGCATGATTCATTTTGAAACCAGAGAAGCCCCCTGAAAAAATGTGGTCAATCATACTATCCCATCTCCTTATTGTGGACACTTCAGTAGCTACTGAATAATCTGGCCGCTTCAGCTAATTAGCGCAGATTAGACTGACTAGGTTAGGGGTATTAATGCTTAGTTAGTTACAGGATAACCCTGTAACAGGGATCAGCAACCTCTGGCACGCAGCCCACCAGGGTAAGTACCCTGGTGGGCCGGGCCGGTTTGTTTACCTGCCATGTCTGCAGGTTCGGCCGATCACAGCTCCCATGGTGGCAGTTGGCCGCTCCAAGCCAATGGGGATGCGGGAAGCGGCAGCCAGCACATCCCTCAGCCCACACCACTTCCTGCGGCCCCCATTGGCCTGAATCGGCAAACCGCGGCCAGTGGGAGCAGCAATCGGCCGAACCTGTGGACGCGGCAGGTAAACAAAACGGCCCAGCCCACCAGGGGCTTACCCTGGCAGGCTGCGTGCCAAAGGTTGCCGATCCCTGCCCTATAAGAATGTTGAGCAACTTCTGCATCTCTTGACCTTTTCACTTCTGGGAGACAGCCAGGATTGGTGCTCTCACTGAGCCCAGAGAAAGCACTGAGCAAACCAGGAATAAACTGTTCAAAGCATTGGGGTGGTTTCATCTAGGGGACATGGATCTATTCCTCACCAAAAGCAGTTCTTATAGTAAATGGATACAACTCCAGCCACTCTGAATTAGAAGTGGGTACCAATCGAGGCTGCCCTCATGACAACTCTTCACTGACTCAGCACACAGCTTTCCTGGCATGCAGGAGGGGACAACACCAGACAGGACATTAACAAGATATTTTTGAAAATTGTACCAGACTCTGCAAATCTGATTGGCTATTTTCCATTTAGGAATTCGTCAGGTTTTCACACCACGGCTAATAACCCTGAGAAGAGGCCCTGACAAGGCCAGACTGATAATTCTGCAGTGCTCTCATACTCCCCCTTTAAACCAGCCACAATACAAAAGTATCAGATACCTTGGAGTCAAAATCCCCTCACACGTAAAGGATTTGTGCCAGGTAACAATCCCTGTCTAATTACTAAAATAAAGAGACGTCTCTCCAGATTATACTATTTCTCCTCTGGCCCTTTGAGAGGATTAGCCTGATTAAAATGGTAATTTTGCCTCAGCTACATTGTTACATGCAAAGGTTGCCTGTAGTTCTAAACAATAGAAATAGCCTTGCAGAATTCATATGGAATGCCTGTGTAACAATTCCTAAGCGATGAACTGTCCCCATTGATAAAGAAGGCTCTACCTTCCCAGATCTCAAAAATATGTAACATGTCATGTCAACTGAGGTTCCCAGGAGACTGGATTAGGGAGATGTATCACTATACCCCACTGTAACAATACAGCATAGGACTGGTACATCAACCCAGCTCCCTGGTGCAGGCAGCATTCCTCCCAGTTTCACAGACTGCAAGAAGCATTGGGCCAGATCCTTTGTACAGATTAGTTATGTGGCCTGCAACAGTGACTGGGAGGTTTCAATGCTATCCTCACCCTAAACTGGCCAGGCTCACCTGAAGCCCACAATTGATGCATTTTCAGAAAGAGAAGGACAAATGTGGAGCAGATCTCTTTTGGAGCGAAGGCATTCACTCTTTCAAATGGCATATTACAAATTGATCATGACTTCTGTGTCTGTAAGGCGTCTGGCACAATGGGGGCCCGGGACACTATCACAACACTAAATAACAATACTCTGCCTTTCTGTAGCACCTTCCAGACAAATACGTCCAAGCACAATTCCTAGCCAATCAGTAGCAGTAAGATTTGCTACCCTTCAGGATCAATAACCCTTGACCCTGAATTTCCTTCACAGTGACCTTCAGTAGAAGGTGGTTTGCTGTTCTGGACCGACCCCAGTCCCAGAGGGGACTGTGTGACTGCAGCCTTCCAACTCTATCAAGGCATCAGCATGTGGCAGGCAAAAGGGAACCCCGTTCATAAACAGTGGTGTTACCAAGCAGCTCTGTGTTCTTAGGGAACCAGGGCGCAGTACCCAGCCTGTCTGACTCACCAAAGACCTTCCCTCCCCCTTCCTGCCCCCAGCCTCTGCTTGAACTAAATCTGCATCAGAAGAAAGACTTACAAAAAGCAATGAAAAGGAAGTGGGAGACACACCTAAACCACTGGGATAAGGAGGACAGGATTAAGGAAACTCCCCTAGCCTCATTTGCATCGAAGATGGGAGAAGGAGGCATCTCCATTAGCATACAGAATGGAGAACAGAGATTCCAAGACAAGAACCGCACAGAACTCTGGGACCAGAAAAGCAGGGAAGCACTGCATGATGGGGGATCTCTGCTCCAGATGTTAATGAACCCACGCCTGCACACACCCAGCTCAGTAGTTATCAGACCAATTCTAGTAATGAATCCTTTATTGGTATCCAAAATAGTGAAGCTCCCTAATTGAATTGTGAGCTCCCTCCAAGGAACACCGCCAAAAGCCAGGAATGATCAGCTCTCATGGTCTAGCCTGAACAAAACAATTTTGATATACTCCCTTGTTTACACATAAATCTAGTGGTAATCCCTTGAACCATTGTTGTTTCTCTACAAAATCCCCTACCCATGCTCAAGTAACTGTTCTGATGCCTGGATACAAAATCTGCATCAGTTCCATGCTGGGGGCGCTGCCTGTCTCCAGCACTCTAGACCCTCAGCTACCACCACCACCTGGGACCCCTGATTGATTCAAGCTTCACGGAGTGGTGAGAACCCAGCTCTCTCTCTCTCTAAGTCCTGTATAGCCTTCTGACTCGGACTTATGTGATCAGTTATAGTTTTCTAAACCTGACTTTTATAATCAATTTAAGTTAGATTTAATATTATAACTGTTTTGTTTGTTTGGCTCCCCTATGGTTATTACTTGGCAATAAATAGCTTTAATAATTAAGCTGGTTGCTTCTCTCTCTCTCCCCTCCACCCCTCCCCCACCCCCGGTGGGTGTTTTTTGGTTTCCTCATTCACTCTGCAGCAACACTCCTCATACCTAAACTAAAAGATCCCTGCAGCGCCCAAAAATCCTGTGGGATTTGCTCATCAAGTGGGTTACTACCAGAACAATTGTAATGTGAAAGTGGGGATAGAGACGTGCTGAACCTGGGACATATGAGGGTGGCAGCTTGCAAGTGCTGCTCGACCCAATCTGCTGAGTCCTGGGACATATGAGGGTTGCAGATTGAAACTGCTGCTCGACCCAGCCTGCTCAGGCGTGCTCTATTCCAGTGTGGTGCCCATGGCGTATGAGGGTGACAGGTTGGAGGTGCTGTTCGACCCAGCCTGCTGAGTCCAAGGGCCTATGAGGGTGACAGCTTGGAAGTGCTGCTCAACCCTAACTCCAGGGACATACAAGGGGTCAGCTTGGGAGTGCTGATTAACCTGGTCCTCTCAGATGCGCTTTCTTAATAGGTGTGTGTATGTGCGTCCGATTCTGGGGCTGGAAGAACCCAGCCCTGGGAAACCTAGGTCCTGCAGGATAGCTCCATTGGGAGGGAACTTGCAGCAGGGAGAAGTAGAGCTACATATGAGAACACAAGTGACACAAGCAGTACATTGATAGACATACAGACACCCCCCTTCCCCTCCCCCAAAGAGTAACCCCAAAGTAATGGGCAAAGCTGGTAACAGTGGAACCAAGAACTACCCTAGAAGGCAACAAAGAGTCCTGTGGCACCTTACAGACTAACAGACATATTGGAGCATAAACTTTCGTGGGCGAATACCCACTTCATCAGATGCACGTGGTGGAAATTTCCAGAGGCAGATATAAATATACAGGCCAGAATCAGTCTGGAGATAACGAGGTCAGTTCAATCAGGGAGGATGAGGCCCTCTTCTAGCAGTTGAAGTGTGAAAACCAAGGGACTCCTCTGACGAAGTGAGTATTCACCCACGAAAGTTTGTGCTCCAATATATCTGTTAGTCTATAAGGTGCCAAAGGACTCTTTGTTGCTTTTTACAGATCCAGACTAACACAGCTACCCCTCTGATACCCTAGAAGGATTATTTGGAGGCCTGTGTTAAGTGCCTTGCATACACTTAGTGCTACACAGATAATGCACTACAGACAGCCACTCGGTGGAGTCTTACCGCCAGTGGCACAGTGTAGATGGCTGCTTCAGATGCTCTGCCAAGCAGATCACTCTTCATACCACGGTCATGAAGTTATTCCATCCAGTGAGTACTAGGTGCCTCCAGGTCACAGCCAGAGGTGTGCTGTAGATACGATGGAATAAAAACTGGGTTTGATATTACACTTTCCATGTACCCTAAAGCACTTTACAGACTACTGAGCTAGAAACTAAAAGTGCCACAACTACGCAGGCAAACGCAGCAGCTAGTTGGAGCTCAGCTAGACATCACAGAATGCTTTGGATATCAGAAGCTCTTATATCGGTTGCTAGAGCAGGGACCTGGGGTGTTGGGGAGGACAAATTGTATTGCATCCAGTTTTGCACCCCCCACTACAGAAAGGATGTGGACAAATTGGAGAGAGTCCAGCAGAGGGTAACGAGAATGATTAGGGGACTGGGGCACATGACTTATGAGGAGAGGCTGAGGGAACTGGGCTTATTTAGTCTTCAGAAGAGAAGAGCGAGGGGGGGGATTTGATAGCAGCCTTCAACTACCTGAAGGGGGGTTCCAAAGAGGATGGATCTAGGCTGCTCTCAGTGGTGACAGATGACAGAACAAGAAGCAATGGTCTCAAGTTGCAGTCGGGGAGGTCTAGGTTGGATATTAGGAAAAACTATTTCACTAGGAGGGTGGTGAAGCACTGGAATGGGTTACCTAGAGAGGTGGTGGAGTCTCCATCCTTAGAGGTTTTTAAGGCCCAGCTTGACAAAGCCCTGGTTGGGATGATTTAGTTGGCGTTGGTCCTGCTTTGAGCAGGGGGTTGGACGAGATGACCTCCTGAGGTCTCTTCCAATACTGATCTTCTATTATTCTATTAAATGGAAGCTATATAATGCCATGGTACAGAGAACTAGGAATTGTATGGCAGGAGGGGGTAACCTTACCTCGTGACCACCAATAATGTCAATAGTTTTCCCATTCTCTTTTTCAGATACTTCACTGCAATGACCTTCGAGCACCCAGTAATGGAAGGACATTCATTCAACTACATTCTTTAAAGGTTAAAGTAGGCAGAGCAGAGCAGAGCAGGCATGAGGTGATTCAATAATAGGCTAAGTCAGATGAGTCGGCAGCAACCCTCATAAATGGGGAGAGGAGAAAAGGGACACTGGGAAATAATTTGCCAGCATCCTTTTAAGTTGCACACCAAGAGTCACTTACTTCCCTCAGTTCTCATGCTGAACACTTGCATCAATGGGAGTTGCACTTGTGGTCAGCTTTGGGAATGCTATAGGATTTTTTAAACCCATGCCTGAATTTTAGCAGAGTCTCATAACCAGCTGGCCTTCCTTTTGTTCTTAGTTTTAAGAATTTCATTTTTCATCAAGTTGCTTTTCAATTACCACTGTTAAGTCTTTCCACAAGGGCTCAGTAAGGACAGTGGCCCACTGCTACCTCTCTCTCAGGGCCTAAAATTATCACCTGAGCAAAAGCACTGTCCTTAAATACTATTAATTTCTCTCTCAAACTTGCCATCCAGATCCATCATATGTTCACTCTGAACCAAAGGTACTAAGACTGAGGAGCATAGAGTTTTGTTTCACATAAATAGGCTCCACCAGGACTATTTAGTGTAATTTAGTTTCAGGGCCTGAAAAATCCAATTCCCAAATAAGAAGCTTTTGCAGGTGAACAAAAGGAACTAAGCCATCAATTGTCACAAAATATAAGCTTTCATTTAAAAAAAAGTTTTTAGCCATTTTATTTGAGTGCAGAAAATTAGCAATATGAAGAGAATGGAAGCTGATGCAACTCAGTCTTCCCAAGTCTGCAACCGTCTTCCCAGCTTCACTGCCTCTGCTGCTGCTCCTAGCTTTGTCCAGCAGCAAAAATGAAACTGACCATGATAGCTATCAGTTTCATTGATATCACCGAGAACCCTAGAACAGCAGTGAAACTATCAAGAATCACACCTATTTCATGCTGCTACTGCTGTTCGGGAAAGCTCTCAGCAAAAAACATGGCACGAAACTGTGCCCTCGGATATGGCTGGGGACCCTCCCCCTCAACTAGAAGGCATCTGTTAATATTTTCAAGCCCTGCAGTATTATGGATACATCTGACTTGTGATTCCTTCTCTAAGAGCCAAGTGCTTTCATCTTCGCATGACAGTTAAATGGGGAAACTCACGCAGTTTCAAGATGATCTCAATGTCTCATAAAAAGTAGTATTAAGCCAGCTCTAAAAGGAACTTCCATTCAGCCCTGCTTGGATGACTGGAACATTCCTCGTGATCTGAGGCTTGTATACAAGAGGAGGTTTCTATGCATAAGGAGGATGAGGCACAGCTAAGTGCATCTCTGACCTTCTTCCCCCACCCCTCCTGCACTGCCTAGCCCCAAGAATTCATATTTCACACACACACAACCTCTAGGCCAAGGAAAAGATATACTACAAGATGTACAGCTAGAGAGCAGCTTGTGGGGCTGGGAAAACCCTATCACCTGAGGATGGGGAGGGACCAGAAAAAGTTAGAAGAAAGTATCAAAGACGAGAACAGATATGAAATGTGATGCAGCGGAAACAACATCCCTGAACACTGAATCCCACCTAGCTTCTACCCACCTTGGCAAATTAAACTCATTTTGATATCATTTAAATGCCCATGATACATGTGCTATTGTCTTTAAAAAGGGACAATGGGAAGGATAACAAACATGAAAGGGGATCCCACCCGTGAAAAATTAATGTTTAAACCATCTGCCAAATGAAAGCTAATAGAGGGCTGCCATAACACTTGAGATTCCAGGTCTTCAGCTGGGCAACCCACCAGAAACAATTCTAGATCTCATCGTGCCCTGGCTCTCTCAGCCAGCTCCATTAAAAGCCATTATCCATTTCATTTTTTTTATTAGTTTTCTATTAGAAGTGATGTGTCCCCATCCACCTGCCTCCCTAGCCACATTTATATTTATAAACCTGTTATGGATCCTCCTGATCTGTTACAGAACAGTGGATAAATATTCTCTTCTCCATGTAAAAAAAATACAGAGTATTACAGAGCTGGTGTCCATTCAATACCCTGCAGTATGCTACAGCAATCCATAACATGAATGATGTTGGAAGGCGGACACCTATAAAAAAAATTGCAGTGCTTCCACAATTGACAATAACTAGACTCTTTAAAATTAAATTGTTAACGCTAATAAGGTGAATTTATTCCTCAGATTATAAATCACTGGAAGGAAAGAGTTTCTAATTAAAAATACTGATTGCCTCAACAACTGTTATGCCAAGGTTATCTTCTAGCTATTGATTTAATCATCCCTGAGGGATGCACAAAACACTAACAGTCCCATGATTTTTCACATGACTGAATATTGAAAATACAGTTTGCTCCTCCCTACCAACATCAGCTGGCATTTTTCGTTTGAGGAAGCTATTATTATTTGCACAGCGCTGGGATGCTAGGTGCTTTATATGTGAGGAAACTCTTCTCTCTGAGAAAACACATTGGGAGGGGGGTCACATCACTTTTCCTACAGAAGCTCCTGTTTCTCCCCCAAGATTTGTTATCCTCAGCTAAACCATACGGCCCATTCCCTGAATGGTTTCATCCTAGTGGCTTTTACTGATGCGCAAGTGATATCTCCTCCGCCTCTGCAGACACTCTGCAGCACTATCTGTACATACCCAATGCTGCAAGTTTCGTACTTCTGGGGAATGTTTGGCTGCCTCTTGGTGGTTATAAGAAAAGAGACTGGAGGTGGGGGGAGGGGAGGGTCGCTCTCTATGGATGCAATGGAAAATGTCAAGTCCTTGGAACTCCAACTAGGCACAAACACATGCCCACAAACTTTTCAAATACATTACCCAAGAATGTTCTTGGCACAAGCTTCTTTGCAGTTACCCATGCTGGCTGGGCAAAAGTCATAGCTAGACCCATCTCTGGCTCTCTGGGGAGAAAGAGTTGACTTAATGACAGCTCCACCATTTGGGGCAGGTTGGGGACAGAGGGGAGGCTACCGAGCAAGTTCCAAGTTTCTTAAACATGGTAATAAAAACTTTATAGAAGTGCAGAGTACAGGATAAATATTCTCCGAGCAGAAAAAGTGGGTGTGATACAACTAGGGGAAACCCAGGATTAAACCATACAAGGCAATGTTCCTCAGTCGCGTTGATCATTTCTAGGGTTACGAGTTCGAAAGGAGTAAAAATATTTACAATACAGAGGGGGAGGAGAGAAAAAGAATTCCCTCCTTACCTAAATGCAGTAATTCTCACCCAGAGACGAAGATAGTTTGAAAAGGAGAGGGAAAAGGATGAGATAATCCCTTCCTGTCATGATAAAGGTTCTGTAGAACTTAGACAATGTTTCTTGTCCAAATGCTGCAGACAAGAGAATAGAAATCTTGAACTACGCAGTATACAGGACTGGCATGAATAGGAGCAGAGGTTGCAAAATAACTGATTGTTCCCTTAGAGCCCCATTGTACTTAAGCACATGCCTAACTCCAAGCATTGATGCCAATGGGATTTCTCATGTGCTTGAAATTAAGCATGTGCTTAAATACCTTACTGAATCAGAGCCTAAAGGAACAAAGCTCTAAGACTTCTCTGCTCCCTCTTTTTGAAAGATGTATAAAGATCTTCTTGACTAAATCCAAGAATCAGCCTCTTTAAAAGAACGTCTAAACCAGGAGTCGGCAACCTTTCAGAAGTGGTGTGCCGAGTCTTCATTTATTCACTTTAATTTAAGGTTTTGCGTGCCAGTAATACATTTTAACATTTTTATAAGGTTTCTTTCTATAAGTCTATAATATATAACTAAACTATTGTTGTGTGTAAAGTAAATAAGGTTTTTAAAATGTTTAAGAAGCTTCATTTAAAATTAAATTAAAATGCAGAGCCCCCCAGACCGGTGGCCAGGACCCAGGCAGTATGAGTGCCATTGAAAATCAGCTCATGTGCCACCTTTGGCACGTGTGCCATAGGTTGCCTACCCCTAGTCTAAACACATTCTACTATTAGGAAAGCCACTCCTGTGGTTTTGACTGGCTAAGTTTCAATGCCACCTGTCTGAGAACTTCTACTGGCTGCCCCTCTCAGACAGGCCCTGAAAACAATCCAACCTCAAATTAAAAAGCAAAAGGCCAGCACAGGAACCAGACAGAACTAAACGCCTCATCACACTGGGATAGAGGGTAAACTTTTTATCACCCTGGGATCCACAATTCCCCTCCACACAAGACACACAGAAAAAAATATATCACACCCACTCACAAGAAACAGAAAGCAGCCTGCTGGAAGCAAACATTTACTGCACAGCTGTCTCCTCACCAGAACTTTCATTTTATAGGGAAATCCTTTTTAAAAAAAATTAAGCCCCAATGATGGAATTAACCTGTCAGATGAATAAAAAACTCCAGTTTGCTAAACAATGCATTGTAATTATCAAGGACCTCTTGAATAAGCCATTCAAATGAAATCTGCTGTGAAGCCAATTTAGTTACATTGACAATTAAACCTTTCTTAAAATGAAAGGCCTAGCAAGAATAAAGCTGTTCAAGGAATAAACTCACTGCACAGCCTGCACCATGACTTCTACACAGAGGGATCTGTGGGGCTTGCCTCCACTCCTACCCCGGAGGACGACGATGGGGTGAGAAGCTATTTCAAGGCAGATTCTTTTCATGCAAAAGGGCTGAAACTGAACAGCAAAACAGCATTACAAGAGCATTGAGTAATCCTATCCCTGCAGTTAGTGTTTTGCTATCCAATTAGCTAGTCCAAGTGTAAGAGGAAAAGTCTATTCCAAAAACAGAAGATATTTTGCAAGGCATGGCCTATTGAAATAGGTGTACAATAGTTTGAAAAAAAAAATCAAAATAAAAAAATGGATACCAGAGCAATGAAACAGTAAATTACTGTACCACGACCAGAGGAATCTGTTTTTGGATTGAGAATCAGGGAATCCACATTAGCACTTCAGGTGCAGAAGAGTTTGGAAATTCCTTCTGCTGCTCTCCCTTTCCAACTCTTCCTGTTGCTGTTGGAGGCATGTGCCCCTCTTCGCTTCCCCGCCCCCCACACTTCGAAAAAGAGTCAGAAATGGTTTTAAAAAAACATGCTGTAAAATTCTGCCAACGTCTCCCTCCCTGTTCCTCATTAAAGCAGACAGCCTTGCTCACTTGTTCCGCTGCCTAGCGAACGGGATGTTCCCCCACCGCATAGTCTGGGCTGGGAAGCAGGAAACCTGTCCTTCCACAGGAACCCTTGCAAATCACAGACCTGATGCAAAACCAAGTGCATGTAAGCTTGGTTCCCCTATCTGCACTCGGTCTCCAGAGCCAGTGGTCACACTTGTCCATGGGGTAACTGCCTTGGAAGCAACGGGACTAGGGCGAATCCGTCCCCCTTGTTTCCGAGGGATCAAGCAGCAATTCCCCTGCCTAGGTCTGTGTCTCTGCAACACAACCCGGCACACTCACAGCACGGAGAGCACTATGGGATTTCCAAGGAGCAAACACGCCCGTGGAGACAAGCAGGGCTTAGCCCGACGGAGTAACGCCCTAACCCGGGCGACTCGGGGCTGCGGCCGCCACTCCGGTGAGGATGCATTAGCGGCAGCAGGAGGAGGAAGCAGAGGCTGGCTCTGCAGAAGCTGCCTCAGCCGGGCCAGACACAGACCCGGCAAGGATCGGAAACGCTGCCCCAGCCTCTCCCTTCTCCTCCCCGCGCCAGTCTGGAGGGGTAGGGGGTCCCAGAGCTAACCCCTCCGCCCCCCAAAGACATGTCCTGGCAGTGCTTACCCAGCCACTCACGCACGCACCTGCGGGGCTCCCTCGCTGCCCGCCCCCGGGAGGTGTCCGGGCTACCCACGCCACCCCCAATGTCCCAGTCCCATGCAACGCCCTCCCCCTTTCACCCAGCACCCTGCCCCTCACTGTGTTCATGATGACCCCTGCCCAGCGCCCTCTGCACCCACCTCTGTATGCCTCCTCTGCCCCCCACACAGTCGCTCCCTGCCTGCGTACCCCGCGGGGAGGAACTCACTGCCCTCGGGGAAACAGCAGCCCCTTACCCGGAGCACGGAGAAAAGTCGGGGGCAGGCACAGCCCGGGACAGGAGGCGGGGACGCTGCAGGCTCCCGCCGCCCACAGGACACACGGCCGCTGTCGCCATGGCCCGGCCTCTCTCCGGCAGCTCGGGGAGAGAGAGCTGGGCGGCCCCGCCCACTCCCGCCCCTGCGAGCGGCGAGGCAGAGGGGTGCCGCTGGGGACAAGGGCAGGAGAGCCTGAGACGGGCCTGGGGGGGCAGGTCACTGGAGAGCCAAGAGCCAGTGAGGGGAGCCGGTTACGGGGAGGTGGGGCCAGGAGGCGCTGAGGGGGACGGTCACTGACACTGAGGGAGGTGGGGCCAAGAGCGCTGGGGAGGCCGGTCACTGGGGAAGTGAAGCCAACAGGCGCTGAATGGGACTGGTCACGGAAGAAAGAGCCACTGAGTGGGGCAGGTCACGGGGTGGGGGCAAGAGCCGCTGGGGGGGCGGGCACTGGGGATGAGGGGGTGGAGCTAACAGCCGCTGAGGGGGACTGGTCACGGAGGGTGGGGAAGCTACTCAGGGGGGCTGGTCATTGGGAGATGGGGCTAAGAGCCACTGAGTGGGGCAGGTCATTGGAGGGAGGCAAGAGCCAGTAGGGGGGGGCAGATCATGGGGTGGGTGAGGCCAAGAACCACTGAGGTGTCATGTGGGGACCAAGAGCCACTGAGTGGGGCAGGTCACGGAGTGGGTGGGGCCAAGAGTCACTGAGGGGGGCAGGTCATGGGGAGGCCAAGAGCTACTGAGGGGGGCCAGTCACTGGGGGGTTGGGGCCAACATCCACTGAGGGAGTGAAGTCAGGGAGGGGGCCAAGAGCTGCAGAGAAGGGCAGGTCATGGGGGGGTTGGAGCCAACAGCTGCTGAGGGAGTCAGGCCACTGGGGCGTGGGGCCAAGAGCCACTGAGGAGGGTTGGTCACAGGGTCCAAAAGCCACTGTGTGGGCCAGGTCACTGGGGGGCCAAGAGCCACTGAGAGGGGCAAGTCACTGCGGGGGTTGGGGCCAACTGAGACGGGCCTGTCACTATGGGGGGGCCAAGAGCCGCTGAGTGGGGCAGGTCATGGGATGGTGGGGTCAAGAGCTGCTGAAGAGGGCAGGCCACTGGGGGGGCGGGGCCAAGAACCACTGGGGGGTTGGGCAACAGCCACCGAGGGGGGCCGGTCACTTGGTGGTTGGGATTGGTCATTGCTGGGGGACCAAGAGCCACTGAGAGGGGTAGGTCACTGGGGGGTGGGGCCAAGAACCACTGAGGGGGGAAAGGGTCACTTAATGTTGTTAGGGGAATACTCACTGCGGGTAAGGGTCACTGAAGGGGCTTTAGAGAGTCAGTATGGAGTTAAGGAAACTGCGGGATCAAGAGCCATTGCTGGGGAAACGGTGCCGAGTGAGGATTTGCTGCCTCGCACCACAGGCCCACCCATCTCCTTGCCTCTTGACCACGGCGCCCTGGGTGGTCGCCAATGTTGCCTGCCCCTAAGGCCGGCCCTGTGTGTGAGAACCTTTGTTTTTGCATTTCCCAGCTTTTGAGTGTTTACAGTTGTAACCTCAATGTCAGCTTTTGTATTTAATAGAGCAGGAGGGAAAGAAAGAAAACAAGAGATGTACTAAGTTAAATGTTACTTTTAAATCATGTAAATATATTATGCTAAGACATATACAAGTGGATGATTTTATGTACTGTATGTTTATAGACACAAAATAGACACACCCACATGCACAGTATTGTACATTTGCAGTCACACATGCATCTAATACGAAGTACGTCAGGGCACAGCACTGCGGTTTTCAAAGGTCTGGGGATCCTGACACCCCACTGAACACCTGCAGGATCAAAGGACTGCAGTGCTTCCACTCTCTTGCTTTTCAACCTTTTCTTTAGCCATAGCTGGCCCTCCACTCTTCCCTCACTCCCAGTCCCTACTGGCCAGCACTCAATTACTTGGACTTGCTGGCTGGAATGCAGCTGCAGTTCTTGGCTAGCCAGCTGTAGCCGCTAACCACATGCCATGCAGCTGCAGCTCACAGTATCCCAGTTTCTCCAGCACCTGCTATACCCCATGGCAGTCCCATTCCACTCCTACCCCACAGCTATCTGGGAATTCACACACATACACAAGTTTCAGTCACTTATGACCCTGAACCACCCATCCCCAAGTATTCCCACTGAACTGCTGCTGATTCTCCCCAACACAAGCGTACCTATACAAAATGTTCTGAAAAACAAAGGAATAAGGACAAAGAGACTAAACTGTTTGTGTCTGATTTGTTTCAGGGGTGCTGCTCTACATATCTTTGGGCTTTGAGAGCTAGTGATTAAAAGTATTTTAGAACAGATAGGTATTATTATTGAGATGCTGCTGTGTCCCTCCTCCTAAGTGTCAGTGCAATGGGGTGTTGTGCCTGTCCCTTCTATCTCAACCGAAAGGTGCTCTAGCTATTCCTTCTCACCAATGCAATGGTGGTGTGCAAATGTGTTCTGCCCCAAGATAAGGTGTGCTCTTGGTTCTGCCAGTGTAAATCCAGTTTGCGGAGTTACTTCATCCTTACACTGGCATAAATTAAAGCAGAATCAGGCCCTTTGTATCTAGCCTCTTCATCCCAGTCCAGAGGGCTGCTCACTCAGCTTTTCTGTTTCAGCCCCATTCAGGGGTTCACCTGCTCCAGCTGCAACACTGATGGGGTTTATCAGGCCAAAGCAGGCTACCTCAAAGCGATTCCCACCTTAGCCAGCCATGCTCCCCCTGTCTGCTTGGGACTATCTGAGGAGAAATCACGGGATGTGATTTTGGGATGGGAATTGATGAAGGGTATAATTCCAGAAGCTACTTTAAGAAAAAGATTATTCTATGAGGAATCCAAAGGGTATAAGACTCTTAGTACTCTGCAGGGTATTTACATCAGGGAAGTAAGAGAACTGGGAATCCTGTTTTTTTGCAGTTCCTTTCACACACACCCCTTCATGCTTGACTCCAAGAATTGTACTACAGCTCAAACAATGACAAGCTGTGTGGGAAAATGGGTTTTACTATCTATCTGAGGGTTTTATACCCCTGCCAATCACTAGTAATGTAACTAAGTAATGAGCCTAACATCAGATTTAAACCAGTGACTGAGATTAAGAGTCTCATGGTGTACCAACAGAGCTACCCAGAATCACTTGGTGATATAAATGTATATAGTATGAGGGGGTAGCCGTGTTAGTTACACAATCAGGAGCTCATTCACCTGCACATCTACTAATGTGATATATGCCGTCATGTGCCAGCACTGCCCCTCTGCCATGTACATTGGCCAAACCGGACAGTCTCTATGTAAAAGAATAAATGGACACAAATCAGACATCAGGAATGGTAACATACAAAAGCCAGTAGGAGAACACTTCAATCTCCCTGGACATTCAATAACAGATTTAAAAGTAGCCATCCTTCAACAAAAAAAACTTCAAAAACAGATTTCAAAGAGAAACTGCAGCGCTACAATTCATTTGCAAACTTAATACCATTAATTTGGGCTTGAGTAGGAACTAGGAGTGGCTGGCTCACTACAAAAGCAATTTTCCCTCTCTTGGAATTGACACTTCCTCATCAGTTATTGGGAGTGGACCACATCCACCCTGACTGAATTGGCCTTGTCAACATTGGTTCTCCACTTGTAAGGTAACTCTCTTCTCTTCATGGGCCAGTATAATTATGCCTGTATCTGTAATTTTCACTCCATGCATCTGAAGTAGTGGGGTTTTTTACTCACGAAAGCTTATGCCCAAATAAATCTGTTAATCTTTAAGGTGCCACCGGACTCCCCATTATAAATATATATGCATATATATAGCCTCAGGGATGTCCTGCTAAATCTTGCCATAGCCTCCAGTAGGCTGGGACCCTACAGGACTAAGAGGGTATTCTTGGGACTTGGTAGGAGTGGCATGGAGTTCCCACTTCCACCTCTCTCCAAGCCATTGTCATCTTCACATTTCATGTTTGACACAATGCACATACAGAAACAACACACAAAGAAAAGAGCATAATTCACCAGAAGAAAATATTATCCCAGAATTCTGAAAGAGATTTCTCTGTAATGATACTGCAGAGAGAACTGCAGAACTGGAATTAATTTGCAAACTGGACACCATCAAATTAGGCCTGAATAAAGACTGGGAGTGGATGGGTCACTACAAAAACTAATTTCCCCATACTAATTTCTCCCTACTGTTACTCACACCTTCTTGTCAACTGTTTGAAATGGGCCAGCCTGATTACATTGGCCTCATTACCACTACAAAAGTGATTTTTCCTCCCTTGGTATTCTACTGTTGAGAATAGCCCTCTTCCACTTTAATTGAATTGTCTCGTTAGCACTGACCCCCCCCCCCCACTTGGTAAGGCAACTCCCATCTTTTCATGTACTGTGTATATATACTTGCCTACTGTATTTTCCACTCCATGCATCTGATGAAGTGGGTTTTAGCCCACAAAAGCTTATGCCCAAATACATTTTTTAGTCTCTAAGGTGCCACAAGTACTCCTCCTTATTGTTACTGCAGATAAAGTGGCTGCTGTGCATGAAAAAGAAAATAGAAAAAATCATGGACAGGCCTATATCTGGCAGGGGTGCAGTGGCACGTGCTGAGCTCCATAGCCATAATGCTCTAGACCAGTGGTTTTCAAACTTTTTTTCTGGCGACCCAGTTGAAGAAAATTGTTGATGCCCACGACCCAATAGAGCTGGGGATGAGGGGTTTGGGGTGTGGGAAGGGCTCAAGGCTGGGGAAGAGGGTTGGAGTATGGGGTGAGCTGGTTGGGGTGCAGGAAGGGGCTCCAGGTTTGGGGAGGCTCAGGGCTGCGGCAGGGGATTGGGGCGAAGGGTTGGGGCGCGGGCTTACCTCAGGCGGCTCCCAGGCAGCAGGGCAGCAGGGATGCTAAGGCAGGCTTCCTGCCTGTCCTGGCACTGCAGACCACGCTGCGCCCTGGAAATGCCCAGCAGCAGGGCCAGCTCCTAAGCGGAAGCGCACAAGCGGTTCCACGCAGCTCTCGCCCGCAGGCACTGCCTGCCCAGCTCCCATTGGCCAGTTCCCAGCCAAAGAGAGTGCAGAGCCAGTGCTCGGGGCGGTGGCAGTGTGCAAAGCCCTGTGACCACCCCACCTAGGAGTCGGACCTACTGCTGGCCGCTTCTGGGGCGCAGTACGGTGTCAGAACAGGTAGGGACTAGCCTGCCTTAGCCAGGCAGCACCGCCAACAGGACTCTTAACGGCCTGGTCGACGGTGCTGACCAGAGTCACCACGACCCAGCGCCTTACATTCCACGACCCAGTACTGGGTCACGACCCGCAGTGTGAAAACCACTGCTCTAGGCACACTCTGAATAACAAATTTATTTCCCTCATGACCAAGTGAATCCTTGAACTAAGGGACCAGGCCCAGGGAGGGATTCATTGGGTGGAAATTTCTTACCTTTGGCTGAGTGGAGAGAGAGTGAAGGGGCTGCTGTTAGACTTCAGGCCCACTCCTACAAATGCCTCTTACTGATTCAGAAAAGCATTTGGCAAGTGCTTCACTTTAAGTACATGCTTAACTTTAATTTCCATGGAACATAAGCACATGCTTATGAGCTTCCCTGAATAGGGATGTTTTCCTGATCTAAGGCTCTGAAGTGTTTTATAACCACTGATTGATTAAATTTCACAATACTTCTCTCAGGTATTATACTGCCCATTTTACGAGTGGATAAACTGAGGCACATAGCAATGAAAGTGAAGTGGTTTGTTCAAGGTCACAGGATTCAGTGCTAGATATAAAAATAGAACCCAGGTGTCCTGACTTCTAATCTCCTGCTGTGACCACTAGGCAACACTTCCTCCCATAGAGACACGTCAAACAAGTTCAGGCACCTCTTATTATAGGTTATGGGTATATTTGATTCCTGCTTAAATTCTTAACTCAATAGAAACACCCAGATTATTTTTCCTCTCATACCTTTGAAAACAGCACTGTTGGAAATCACAAAAGTGTATCTGAAGATGCTGATTGGCTGGTATTTTGAAGTCATCCTTGCCAGAAGTACTAGTTGTCAACAGGGGAAGATGGAGGCATCCCACCAAATACATTTTCCCATGCTGGAGATTTCTGTTATCTAGTATTTCCGTGTCATCACATTTCTGCTTACAGCTGAAATAAGTGGGTCTCAATCTAGTCCTCTGTGCATATTCATCCACACCACAATACAATTCAGAAAAACAGATAGTCTGATAAGGAGGCTCAGAGCTGGAAGCATAGGGATTCTATAAATCAGAATTGAGCTGCATTGGCAGAATGGTAAGGGAGAAAATAGGACAGAATAGCAGGGATCTGGAGATAGGGTCTTCTTCAGCTTTCCTAAGCTATGTAGTCAAGGACTAGAATAGCAGTGGAGTAGTTTGGCTCAGGATGGAGGTGCAAAATCTGTATGGAGGAGCCTAGGAATGGAATAGCAAAGAGGTGCTGCAGCTCAGCATTGAGGTGTACTGGCAGAACTTCCAAAAGCCTGAGTGACTTGGGGGTGCGGTGCCTGATAGAAGGAAGTCAAAGAACACCAGCATCTGCTTTGTGGCTCAAGCTGGTATCTACCCACAGTCAGCAGTGACCAAAAGAACGGTAGTAGTATTATTCACTTTCGCACAAATCTTGTTGTCTTTTCAGCAAGAAACCTTGAGCTCTGTAGAGCTCTTCTTTCTGGCTTGATTAATGGCAAGTTGCTGCTGGGAAGAGTGTGGCAGCCTGGTTCAGATATCACCAGCACCCACTGCCACTGTACCATTATTCTCTTGTTAGGCCCTCTCCCCACAGAGTAATGTGAAAGGGCCCTTCGCTTCTCTGTAACTCAGCTGTAAAACGACGGGCGATGAGAAAAATAATTAGTGATTAATGCCCATAGTCTCCTTCTCCCTGGTCCCACTGAGCTCATAAAACAGCAATTATTCTATGCTGGGAAGCCAGCAGCAGCAGCAGCAGAAACAGTTTTTCAGAATCTGGTACTTTTTCAGGATTGGGATGCCAGGCTATCATTTAAATCACGTGAACGCGGATGAGCAAGGAATAATAATACCCACTTATTCATTGAAATGATACAAGCATAGGTCCAAATCCTGCTCTACCCAGCATGGCACTGCCACAAGGATCTTGCTAACACAGGCTGGGCTAAAGCACTACACTGTGGACAGACATTACTGCTCTATTGCGGTGAAGATACATGCATACCCACCGTCTGCCAGCCGGGCTTTTTGCTGCTGATGGGTAGCGCACACATTAGTTGGGTTGGAGGGCTGGCCATACTACCTAACCTGCAGACCACACCCCTCTAGGGATGTGATTGACACATTAGCCAAGCCAGCTTCCCAGCATGCTCCTGTGTCAGAAGGAAGGATCCTGCCCTACAAAGGGAGAAGCTGTGCCCCATGCCAGGTTTTTCTCTGATAAACTCCCCAAACCACAAGTTTAAATCTCTGCAAAGTCATTCGGCTCTTCATCCTGCCAATGGAGATTGTTTGAGTTCACTGCAGTTTGCTGTTTGAGGAGCTTCTGGATGAGACCAATGTTCTGCCTATCTGCCCTTGATTACCCCAGTTCTGTTGTGAAATGTGCTATGTGTGGCTGTTTGTTGCCCTCCCTAGAGGTGGCTGGATTTCAGTGGAGCTGCACGTAAAGTATGTTGTGTCCAAAGTGGGCACTGTGGGCTCCTCTGGAGTGAAAGATGCACATAAATGTAAGCTGTTTGTATTCCAGATGACTTAGTGGCCAAGGTGAAATGAGCTGAGTGGTCTCCATCAGATTCTTTGCAAACAGATGTTTGTACAATTGGTACTAAAGCAATCCCATTATTATTAATCTCAGCAGACAGTCCAAGGTCTGAGTGGCCTATGGAGATGGAGCTCCTCAGTTATCAGAGTTAATACACGTTACTGTTGCATGGGAGAAGCACTGACTGTGTCAGGGATAAATATAGAATTGGATAAATATAGGATTTCAGTCTTCAGGTCTGTTATACTAGCACCTTTCATCATCATTATATTCATCACAAGATAATGGCCCCAATGATTAGTATCTCTCTGTTAGCATGGAATTTGCCTCTCTTTAGCCCTTTTTATTCCCAACCCATAAGGCTGAATCACACCTCCTTGGTGAATCTGCCCTAGGGTAAACAGCAGAAGGCACTTGAGTCTTAAAAATATCAGCTTGTTCTCAGCACAATCACGTTCCATTCTGGGCTCCCTTCTCAAAGGCATTTGCCTCCAGTGATCAATGCAGCAATGTACTGCCTCTGGCACAAAGTGCACAGCAACACTGGCTCTTGGCAGGGTTAGCAAGCTGCAACTGCCTCACCAGCAGCTCTCAGCAACTCCATGCTCTCCTCAGCACAGTCTGGGGCTCCCTGCTTTCTGTGTAGCAAGGATGAGCCTCCTACCTATCAGTCCTGAATCTGGAATGAATCTCCCAGCAAGGTCACAGTTCTCAATGTCATCCAAATTTTTTTTTTGCTAGATCTATTTATATCCCTGAATCTTAAGAGCCTTTTTTTGTTTTTTTGGCACACGCTGTCCTTGATTTTAAATGATGGTCTGATTTCTCTGGCACCAATCTGAAGTTTGAAGGGGGATTTTGCATTGAAGGGCAGGCAAAAGTAGGGCAATTTGCTTGATGTGAAAGGAAAGTCTGCCACACAGCAGTCTGATAGTGTATGTCAGTTTAGAGAAGGGAGACCCATTTTAAGAAAATTAGTGAATGTACATTACAATTATTATCATACCTTAAACACAGGTTCTATTAGTCACAGTCAAAGATTGCAGCCCAGACAGTGACAATAGCTCATCCCATGAGATACATCCACTCAGCTTCCAGTGACAGCCTCTGGGCAATCTATGTTATTCTTCAATGGCTGCACCTTCATTATAAGGCTATTTTTTCCCCACAATATAAAATGGCTGTATATGCGTTGATGCCTCGCTATCTTCCCTCATTACAAAGGCTTCCACCTCCAATTCTTAATGGCTAGCTGACTGAGGTGGTGCTTAACGAAGACATCTACTAACGAGCTCGCATACACGGTACATCAACTGATAATATTTGTTTTTGAAAAGTGCAGATCAAGGAGCTGATGTGTTGTACCTTCAAGCTGTGCCTTTTGTTTTGATTTGAGATTTTTTTAATTAACAATTTGTAAAGTCAGCTTAGTTCCTCTGAAAGGTTCTGACAGCCCTAGAGAATTAGCTCTCTATTTATCCATAGACTAGGTACAGCATGAGCTCAGCACGACAGCTCGGACCACTGGAAGGAGCTGGGAAGGTACTATAGTTAATTGTCCAGGTTCATTCATTTCTAGATTCTCTGCTAAGACTGCTAATGAGGGTGCCAGTTGTGATAATGGGTTTTGTGATGTTGACCGTTATCCACAAGAAAGTGGATGGAAGCCATCAACTTGTTTTACCTAGGCAATAGATGCCATCACTATCAATTTGAGCTGGGTTTGAACTCGTGCCCTAGAATTGAAAGGCTCCAAACCCCACTAACAAAGATGAAGATGTGAAAAAATACACCAGACTTATCAGGGATTCTTGCAGCTATACACTAAATACCATCCTGCAATTTGACACAATCCCCGTTACCTTTCCTTCATAGCCCAGTTGAATTAATTTTGCATATGAGGCTTTGTGAGACACGGCATCAACTGCTTTACTAAAATCCAAATATATTACATCAACCATTTATCTAGAGCCACTTCTATCCCAATCATCGCTCTCCTATCTCAGCACCTATAGTCCCTTCCTTTCATAATTTTATAATTAAAAAAAGAAAAGCAATTAAAAGGTGTTCTTAATACACCCATGTTGCTCATGGCTCATAGTTCTGATAATCTTTAGGGTCATCACCTTGTAATCAGAACCAAACAAGTGTACCCACAAACCCATGTGGTGTCCCGTTTACTTGGGTACGCAGATGTTTAGAGATTTTCTCCCTCTTCACATTTGTTCCATTTCACTAAGGATTGAAGTTAGATTATTGTGCAGTAATTGCCAGTCCCTCTTCTTTCTTCATTGATACCTGAAACCATATTTGTTTCCTGCCACCAATCCTCTTGACTTTTGTCAGTATTACAGAGCCACGAGGCCCCAACCAAGATAGGGCCCCATTGTGCTAGGTGCTGTGCACACACAAAAATGTGAAACAGTCCCTGCCCCCAAAAAGCTTGCACTCAGATTCAGCAGACAAAAGGTGGGAAAATGGAGGCACAGAGTGAGGAAGGGACTTTTTCAGGGTCACACAGCAGGTCAGTGGCAGGACTGGAACCTAGGACTTCTGATACCTAGCCTCACACATCAGATACTTCTCCAAAGTAGCTTGGTCCATTTGTGCAGATTTTTACATCTTCCAAGCATTCCCCTCTCCTTGCTTCTTGCCATTTAGTATCTTACAATGACTTTATTACGTTTTAATTGTCCAACAAGCTTTCCTTTATCCCCCAGGTTAAAGACTGAGTTAAAAAGTAGGGCCCTATTCCTGCAGTCAGATTTATGCGGGAGGATCTTTACATCTATTGTGAGTCCCACTGACTTCCGTGGGGCTTAAGGACTACTGGGGGGATTCAATTCCATCCTGGGTTTCATCCCTTTCGTTTATCATTGCTTTCACGCTGGTATTTCTTTTCCCCCTGATGTGTCTTTTAAAATCCTTCTTATTCCCCAGCATCACTTTGGCAGCTGTCAGTCATTTTCAGCACATTGGCCTTACCCCATTGTTCCTTCCCACCTTGTCTATTTCTATTTCATGTTTTGTTCTGCGGGAGATTTCCCCATCCAGGCTGAAGTTCCCAAGGAACTCTGATTTAGCATGACTCTAGTTGCTCTAACCCACATTCCCCTCTCTTAACTTTGGAATACCCAGTGCCCCATCGAAGGAAGCTTGCAAACACTAAGGACCACCTTTTTAATGTGACATTTTAATTTGTAACAGTTTGGGAGTGGAGAATACTCAGTTCCTCTGAAAACTAGGACCAAGGTGTGTCAAGTTGAGCACCCAAAACCAGTGCACCCAAAATCAGAGGCCACTTTTGGAAATTTGGGTCTAGCTGCCAGCTATCTCAGGCTCCCATGCATGTCTTCATGCAGAAATAACAGTGAGACCAGAGCTAGGAGAAAGAAATCTGGGTGAGGATTTGCCTCCCATGGAATGAGGAATGTACTGCTTGGAGAATCTAATTCACTGAAATCGTTAGTTTTAATGCTGTTCGTTGGATATCGTAGAGGCCACTGAATGCAGCCATTATGTGACTCCATGATGTTTTGTCCTGAGCCAAGTCTGGCATGTTACGGTGTAGGATGCCTGTGAGGGACAGGTGTCAGTTGATGTCATCCAGCCATTCTGTTTAAGGTCTTCTGGGGGGGAGGGAGGGTCTTTTCCCTCCTGTTTTCATTAGGACAAAGTAAAAGATGATTCTCACAGGGACGTTAGGAGGCATTCGGAACAGGTGACTGTACGATGTTAGGGAGTATTGGGCGACCATTTGAGAGAGTGGGATCTGTTCAGTTTGAAAATGGATCTCTTAATTCAACTTGAATTCATACCATTTTCGATCATTCGAAGATGCTTCGTCTCAATTAAGTCCAACTTCTTTTCAATCTTAACAGTAAGGGCCATGTTTCGGTCCCATAGGTCAGATACTGATCACCACAGCATTATATATCTTCAGCTCCATTTCTCTACCTATCAGGGTGTTTGGTTTGCAAAAGACATTCTTAATGAGGCACCCATTACTGATGATGCTTTTGCACTGTGGATTTCAAGTTCTTTCTATAGGCTGCCCATGTTATCAACAACAGAGCCAAAGTTGCTGAGTCTTAACTGGGTGGTCAGCCACTAAGAGGCTAGAGCCTGCAGTGTGTTCGAAATCACTGACTGGAAGAATTTTGGGTTTTACCCCAACAAATTTTCAGGCTGACTTTTGCCGCTGAGCTTTCCAGGCTTTAATACTGCAACTAGCTCATCCATTGAGTCGACAACTACACAATGTTGTCAGCAGTCGATGTTGGTGAGGTTCTTATCATCAAGGCATATGGCTAAAATGCATTTACTTAGTGTCTGGTCAAACATGTAGTCTCTGACAGTGTTGGAGAGTTCTGAGGTGGCAATGCATCCTCATTGAATGCCCAACCTAATTCAGAAGATGGTTTCTTTCCCATTTACAAGAATGCAGCTTGAGGAGTTATTCTACAGAGCTTGTCCAGAAGGCCTGTGAATTTCAAAATCAGCCAAAGCAATTCCCTGTCAACAGAGTCAAACATGGCCTTGATATCTACAAATGTAATGTGAACTGGTGCTTGAATTCTCATGCCTTCTCAGTTCGCTGGGACGCTGTGAAGATTTGATCCGCCGTGGAACAGCCAGGAGTGAAGCCAGCTTGTTGTGGTGTTCTCTAGCTCATTAAGATAGCAGCAGCTCAGGCCAACAAGACAAAAACAAAAACTTTCCCAGGGATAATAGAAAAGTAATGCTGCAATTGTTGCAATAGTCTCATTTGCTGCCTTTCTGTTGCCAAAGTGGTAAAATAATGCCTTTTGCCAGTCGGATGGGACCAACTCTATTCTCCAGATGACGCAGAACAGCATCTGCAGTCACAAACGACTAGCCGGTCCAGCACTTCTTAACAGTTCCACAGGAATTCCACCAATTCCTGCCACCTTGTTTCCCTTAAGCTTCCTTACAGCTCTGTGGATTTCACCAGTAGTGAATTCACCTGGATCATTTTGTGCAGAATGGGTCAATTCAGCAGCGGCCTTAATAGCAGGGTCCAAAGAAATTGGGGGTGCATTTAGCAACTGGCTGATATGCATAGGTGGAAAGAACCATCTGTGTAACCCCCTGCTCAGTCCCCTGGCACCTCGGCCTCTGCAGATTTCCAGGAAAAGGGGGAAGAGTACCAGGGAGGTGACTGACACCTCTTCCAAGCAGCGCATTGATCTTGGAAGAATGATTGAGGCATTAGGACAAGTGTGAGATCATATTGTGATCCTTGGTCTTTAATTAGCCAGCTCCGCTAGACAGAGCCAGTTCTGCAGTCTACTTTCCTCTCAATGTGGGGATCAGGTAGGGATTTCACTCAGAGTCCCCTGAGTGCTGTGGGGAGATGACCCCTCTCTATGGATGATTTCAGCAGCACAGGGTATGGACAATGCCACCATCAGCATCTTCAGTCACAGATAAAAGGCCATGACAAAGGCTTCTGGCCCCAGTTTATAATGGCGAGGGAGACAGTGTATGTCGGGGCTAATTCTTGCTTCTGCCTATGACCGGTGTGATGGGTTCCCCCTGAGGTGCCACTTGGAATTGGGGTACCATTGAGCCTGCCTGGTTCACCTCCCTGGGTTCCCTTTCATACTGTGCTGCTGTGATAAGTTGCCACCCCCTCTGGAGTGTAAACCCAAAATTATACCATCTTGCACTGCACAGGAACTGTACAGCATAATCTCATAAAAGTTGCCCCTCCCTCAGTGTGGAGAGAGATATGCAACAGCTTTCTGCCCCAAGTTATAATTTACACACACACTGATTTTAGACAAAACAAAACAAGATTATTAGCTACAAAAGATAGATTTTAAGTGATTATAAGTGATAGCAAACAGATCAAAGCAGATTACCTTAGTAAATAAACAAACCCCCAAACTGAGCTTAACACACTAGATAGGTAGGATATCAATTAGCAAATTGTCACCCCAAGTGATAAACAGGCTGGCAGATTCTTAAGGCACAAGTTGCCTTGGCTTTCCCAGATTTTCATACACGGGCTAAAACTCCCTCTAGCCTGGGATCATCACTTCCCACAGTTCAGTCCTTGTCCCTCAGCTGTTTCCAAGTGAGTTGTTGTAGGGAGAGTGAGGTACCATCATGATGTCATTTCCCCCCTTTTATATCTTCTTCCCACTTGCTGGAAAGCTCTTTTGCTGTGACCAGGGTCAAACAGTTCCCATTGTGTAGTGCTATCTCTGAGAGGTTTCTATTGTACACATGTAACAAAGCGGCCTTTGGTGGGACCAAATACCAATACCCCAGTAAAAGAAAAAAAAGGTTCTCCCAATCCCAATGGACCAAGCCCCAGACCAAGGTCAATATACCAGTTAGATATTACCCTCAAATCACGTTGTTGCCAATCCTTTAGAATTTAAAATCTAAAGGTTTATTCTTAAAAAGAAAGAAATATAGATGAGAGTTAAAATTGATTAAATGGAAACAAATACATACAATAATTGCAAAGTTCTTAGTTCAGGCTTGATGGGATTAATGCTGATTTAAACCAATTAAGTCTCTGGAGTACAAACACCCAGCTTGGATGGGTGGTTCAGTCCTTTGTTCAGAGCTTCAGTTTCAAGCATAGTTCCTCCACAGGTCAGAAGCAGGATTGAAGACAAAATGGAGGGGTTTCCAGGGCCTTTTATATTCTCTGCCATGTGAAAGGATCCCTTTGCTCTTACTGTGGAAAATCACAGCAGCAAGATGGAGTTTGGAGTCACATGGGCAAGTCACATATCCATGCATAACTCAATTTGCAGGCAGCAGCCATTGCTCACATGCTACCTTGAACGTTCCCAGGAAAGCTCCTCAGATGTGGATTGGAGTCTCCCAAGGTCCATTATCAGTTAAGTGTTTCTTGATTGGGCACTCAGAATAGTCCTTTCTCAAGAAGCTGACCAAATGCTTCACAGATGCTACTTAGAATCAAACACATTGAGATACAAGTACATAGCCAGTATTCATAATTTCAAATACAAAAATGATACACACATACAGATAGCATAATTATAACCAGCAAATTGCAACCTTTTCATAGAAACCTTACTTGACCTCCTTTGTACAAGATTTGGGGCAACTATAGCACCTTGGGTGCAACAATGATCTATATGGTCACAGTTCATGTCAATAACGTCACAACACAGTACCTGGAGTAATCCTTGTGCTTGTGTGCATTTCCTCAATAAGCCATTAACATTGTTTGGCTTTTTTACTGTTGTACCTGAAAGGTTGCTTGTGGGTGTTTTCAACCTCACAACATGTTTCAGTAACACATACATAGCCAAACTTCATAAATTCACATACAATGATACACATACAATCCAATGAGATATTGTCTAGCAGATCAAGACTTTTAGAATGATACCTCACAAGGCATACTTTGTACAAAACAGATCCTAATTACATGATAGTGGTGAATATTGGGGTGCCAAGGTGTCACCACCAGCATTAGGGAACAGAAGCTATGGGTGAGTATTTCTTTATGTGCATTTACATTTACTAAGGAAGGGTTTCATGCGGCTGGTCCCAGCAGTGCCCCTGGCTGGCAGAAGTACCTCGCTGAGAGAGGCTACAGGCATGCCATGCCAATAGCAGCTGCAGCCACTTCCTTCCCATTGCACAGTTATGAAAGTCTTGGATCCCAGGCTACATACTTCCCAAGCTGACATAGTGGAATACTCCTGAGAGCCCTAGTTAAAAATACCTTAAGATGGGAAAAAATTGCCCCTTGAAGTTTGGGTTTGCTTTTTTTAACCTGATGGGGAGAGACAAACAATTCTTAGACTGAGAAACCTTGACTCTCTGTGGTAAAGATGCTGATGTTTGAACATGCCTCCTAGTGAGCAAGAAGTCAGAGAGTAGATGTTTATTTATTTGTATTCCAGTAGGACCTAGACATCTCAACCAAGATTGGGGCCCCTTTGTGCTAAGCGCTGTACATATCCACAGCAATAGAAGCCTAAACAGACAAGGGCTAGAAGAAAGGCTATGTTATTATTACCTCCATTTTACAGATGGGAAACTGAGGCACGGAAATGAAGGGCCTGATCCAAAGCCCACTGGCTTTCCCATTGGAGTCTTTCTATTGATTTCAATGGGCTTTGGATCAGGCCCTAAATGACTTGCCTAGAGTCACACAGCGAGTCAGAGGCAGCGCCAGCATCTGAACCCAGATCTCATTGCATACAAGGATGGTTCCTTTCTAGTCCTTGGAGTCTCATCCCTTCTTGTTGCTGCAGAGTTCATGTTGCCATGGCTGGTTGAACAAGCTGACAAAATAGTTGGGGATTTGGCTGTTCTGGCTCTCTCTGGTTTGGGGCTATCTCCCACTTGCTCTGAAGAACCAGCCCTCTGCTTCCCTCGGTACACACACAATGTAACAGGGGCAATGAGAAAATGACCCTGGCTACCATCCCCTCCCTTGCACATTTCTGAGCAACAGAACTGCAGCTTTGGGTGAACTTGTGACATTGTCTATGGTAGTGAATGTATCATGGTCTATGATAGTTCCAAAAAGGATCCGACTGACACCCCTAGTGAGTGAAGTCACCTGACCTCTCCCTCTCTGCCCATCCTCACATCTCAGCCCCTCTTCCTGCTTCTCTCCCTGGATGTGCTGCCACCAACTGCAATGCAAAACTGAAACTTATTTCCCTCCTGTCTCATCTGTACCTCCTCTCTCTTCCCCAACAAACTCAGTGCCAGGTTCAACTCCTATCCTTCTCCATATTTGTTTGCCACCCAGTTCTCCCTCGACAACATCTCTAAAACCTGCCCTATTCTCACGATCCCCATCCACAAATGCCTTGTCTGTGCCTTGATTATCTCCCCCACTCACCTCTGTCACCTCTTCCTCCCCACTTCTCCCCTCACTCTTCTCTATTCACTAATACAACTGTGAAAGCTGCATCTCTCTCCAGCTGCTCAGACTACATCTGTTTAGATCCTTCACCTTATGCTTTAAGCACAAGCATCTAGTCTTCCCCCTCCAGGACTTGCACAGCTTCACCTCTGTGGCTCTTCTCTCCTCTCTTCCCCTCTCACTTCCTTCACTTCATTCAAGCATTCCGTCTCCTTTGTCTGCTTCCTCCCTTCTCTTCACACCATCGTCCATGCTGCCCTGTGCACTAGGAGCAATCTCTCGTCTCTTGGATGCCAGCTGAGCACTCTTCTCTGCACTCAAATCGAGTTTCTTCCATGAAGACTTCCAAAGTCAGAACTTTTCAGCATAGGTGCTGGAACTAGGGGTGCTGCCACATCCCCTGGCTTGAAGTGGTTTCCATTATATACAGGGTTTGCAGTTCAATAGCTCTCAGCACCCCCACTATACACATTGTTCCAGCACCCCTGCATTTCAGTGGTGAAAAGCTACAAATAATAAATGTCAGAAGAACTAGGCAAAAACAAAGCCAAACAAGCCAAACTCTGCTAACATCTATGATCTGCTAAAAACCCAGGCTCCCCGCAAGGTCGGGACTCTCTGCTGCTGTCTCAGCCATTCCACAACCAACCTCCCTCCCTCTTCTCCTCCAGGGTATGTGATCACCCAGTCATTCTATTAGAGTGTAAGGTCACCAGGGCAAGGTCCTTGGGTCAGATCTTCAGCTGCTGTAGACCAGCAAGAAGTCCATGGAGTTATGCTGGTTTACAGCAGTTCAGGATTTTGCATTATCTGTAAAGCTCTAGGCACATATAAATGAGGCCAAGCTTCCCCCAATCCTGTGCCTCAACCCTCACCTAGGAGAGAGAAGGGAGTTCAGGGTCTCTGGTTGGTCAGTGCTGTTGGAAGCCATACTCATGCCAATAGTAACCATTGTGCAAACACTCTGCATTTTACCTCTAAGGGGTATGCTAAGCCTATAGCCCCACTCTCCAATAGGAGTGTTAAGAACTGTCCAGCACAGAAGTAAAGGCTGTGTGGAGGAACAGCTCCCTCAGGGGATTCCAGTCCCTAATCACATTGGGTCATTCCTGTCCTGGGGGAGGGGGAAGGGATTTGCGTTTGTCTTGGTCCCTCCCTGTATGTGATGCTGCTCTAGAGTTGCCATGCTCCTGTGTATACAATTGTGTGCCTTGTTCCATTGCTTCTCAGCAGTCAGTATTAAACTCCCGCTGCCCTCGGAGCCCTGTGCCAGGATTGTCCCCAGGAGCCACTGCTGCCCATCCCAGTCCTGTGCCTCTTCCCTTCCCAATGATACTCCCTTGAGTACTAACTCCACTTCCTTTGCTCCTGGGTCGTTTTCCGTTGGAGTAATCAGACTGGAGACAGAAGGAGAAGGAAAATCCAGTGGGGCATAGTGTATGATTGGGGTCAGGGCAGCTGTGGAGCTGGTCAATCTACAATCTCTCTTCCCAGGAAACAAACCATTTTGTGTTGAGAAAGGGAAGAGGAAGGGACAAATACCCTGAAAAACATATTTATATTCTCATTGTAGTTAGGCAACTGGGGAGAGAAGAAATCATCCGCCCTGCCTGGTCCAATGCTGTTAACTACATAGACAGTACAATAGGAATCTCCATTGCTCACCCTCTGCGCAAACAAGCACCATTTACGGATTCTTCAGGGAGTCTCTTCCCGCCCTTGGCCTGGTGTCCCATACTGCCATGAAACAGGTGCTTCTGTGAAGAAGGACCTTTAATGAGGGAGTTTAAATGATGGGGGTCCTCATGTCTCCATCTGGCTGGACTATAAATGATCAGTGAGAGACTCCACTGACAAAACAACCACATAAACACAGTAATCATGTGGGGACTCTGAATACATGACTAGCTGCACACAACCTCCTCCCCATCTATTCGGATATGAAGGTTCTTAGGGAAGTGACTTCCCCTTGATGTGCAGTAAGACCTCAGCTTTGCCCCAGGGTCTGGATGGCATGCTAATTGGATCATTTGTAACACACCCATTCACCAGGAAGGGGACTAATTTCATTCCTATATGAGCAATGTAAAACACAGCTGTTTGGTTTTATGGGGTCACACGTGAGTGAGGCTCAACTGCATTGCTTCCGCTTTGTTATATGCTGCTATTATAGCACATCTGATAGCTGCTTCTGCAGCATGGCCCGAAGTCAGCAAAGCTCAGGGGAGTCCCAAAGCACCCTTTTTGCAAGGACTTCATGGTGAATTGTTACAGATGTTTTAGAAACATCATGGCCAGCTCTAAAGCTCTCCAGCTTTCATTTCCTCCAGTCTCTCTCTTTCTCTCTCTCAGCAGCCTCTTTTACAGTGTTGATCTTATCATTAAAATGGGTTTACCAGCACAATGTAAGAGGCCCAAGGGCTGGAAGATGGCTGGATCACCCCTAAAGCCAGTATGTCCTTGACCTCTCTCTCCAGGTTCTGGGCTGTTTTCCCAGTGATCCAGAACAGGGAGCATCTTACAGGAGGATGGGCTCCTGTCTCCACCTGGTGGACAGCCAGGTTAGTGAGCCCAGGCTGGTGGAGAACAGCTGCTGGTAGGAACCCAGCACCCCTCAGATCTCTGATCTGGTCAGAGAAGGGAATTTATTCCAGTGAAGGGCCGGCCCCAGTCTCAGGGAATAGATCCACCAGGGGATCATCTCTCTGCTCCTTCCGCTGGCCACACACGATCAGTACCAAATTCTCTCTGTCAAAATACGGCTTCATCATGTTGACATGGTACACCCGGTGGCTGAGCCTGGTTAGACAGTTCCACTACATAGTTCACCTCATTCAGCTGCTTGATGACCTTAAAGTGCCCGTCCCAGGCAGCTTGTTGTTTGTTCTTTCTCAAGGGAATGAGAACCATCACCTGGTCCCTGGTGGCATAGGAGCAAGCACAGCAGGCACGTGCTGAGCGGTCGTACCAGACCTTCTGCTTCCCTTGGGCTCCGGCTAGATTCTCCCCGGCCAAGTCCATGAGCTCAGAGAGCTTTTCCCAGAAAGTAAGTACATACTCCACCACTGATTCTCCATCAGGGAGGCCTTCCCCTCCCATTCGTCCCTCATCAAGTCGAGGGGTCTCCTTACTCTCCTCCCATACAGCAACTCGAAAGGAGAGAACCCGGTTGATTCCTGGGGCACTTCCCAGTACGCGAACAGCAGGGGGGGTAAATACTTGTCCCAGTCCTGTGGGTGCTGGTTCATAAAGGTTTTCAGCATCATCTTTAAGGTCCGTTGAACCTCTCCACCAGCCCATTGGACTAAGGGTGATACGCTGAGGCCCAAGTGTGTCAGACCCCACACTTCTCCCACAAGCACAGGAGCAGGGTTGACATGAAATTGGACCCCTGGTCTGTAAGAACCTCCTTGAGGAACCCCACTCTGCTGAAAATGGTCAGCAGCACATCTGCCACAGTGTCTGCCTCGATTGAGGATAAGGCCACTGCCTCGGGATAGCGACTAACGAAATCTACCACTACCAGAATGTTTTTTTTCCCTGTCCTTGTTGCCTTGCTGAGGGGTCCCACATGTCCACGGCCACCTTCTGAAAAGGCTCCTCTATGATGGGCAGGAGCCTCAAAGCTGCTTTCCCCTTGTCCTGGGTCTTCCCCACCCTCTGGCAGGGGTCGCAGGACCTGCAGTACTGCTGGACGGCATCAAAGACCCCCGGCCAGTAAAAGTTCCGTAGCAGCCTCTGCCTGGTGCGTTGGATTCCCTGGTGTTCCGAGAGAGAGACATCGTGGGCCAGGTACAGTAGCCTGCAGCGGTACTTCTGGGGGTACTTCTTGTCTCCTGAGGCCCAGATGGAGTATGTCACAGGAGGGGAACAGACTGAAGGACCCATACAAAGCGGAGAACCCGACGTTTATGGTAGGGAGTGACCCAGGGGAACTTTAGAGGCAAATGGCGTTAGAGCCGCACAGCCGCTCGGCGTGTTGCGGGTGGATCCCTGCTGAGCTTGGGGCAAGGGGAACTTGCCACTAACAGGGCCCTGGGTTGGGACTCGTTGGAGAGGGCAGGCCTGGGTCCTCCACCACCCTCTACTACCCCACCTGCGAGGGGGGAGTTATCTGGAATCTGGCCATAAGGCCATACTGCCCTGACACTTGGGGCGATTTACATGGACTCAGGCCACTAGGCCACAAAGCCCTGCCTGCGATGGGGGAGTTATATGGACTCTGGCCATTGGGCCGTACTGCTCCAACACTGGGAGCGATTTATATGAACTCTAGCCATTAGGACCCACTACCCCGACCAAGGGGTGATTGTGTGGAGAAAGGCCATTAGGCTGCATCCGGCCGCCCACAGAGAGGCGAGCGTGTGAACTTGGGAGTGGCGAGGTTCCGACACCCCATCCCACCCCTGCCACAAAGGGGCGGTGTGGTGCCAGGCCCGCCACACCCCCTTCTGCACTGATGTGGGCTTGTCCCCCTGGCATTCCATTCCATATCCCGACCTGCTGTCTACAAACTCGTCAGCCAGCAGTCCCGCGTGACGCAGGTCCTTCGGCCTCTTGTCCACCAGCCACATCCTCAGGTCAGGGGAACAGAGCTCATGTAGTCGCTCCAGCCCCATCAGTTCAATCACGTCCTCCTTGGTCTGGGCCCTGGCCCCGTTCACCCACTTGCAGGTGTATTCCCCCATCAGCGTGACCAGTTCCAGATAGGTCATCCCCTCGTTCTTCTATACACCCCAGAACCTTTTCCTGTACACCTCGGGGGTCAGCTTAAACTTGCGCAGCAGGGCTTCTTTGAACTGTTCATAGTCCCCTGCTTCCACCTCATCCATCTGGCTGAATATCTCGATGGTCTTGGGACCCAGATGCCACAGCCTGTCTGCAGGGTCAACCTGGTGCACATTGCAGGCCTTCTCAAAGGCAGTGAGGAAGGCATACATATCATCCCCTTCCTTAAACAGAGGCAGCACTTCTATATCAGAGTTCCCTGTGGGCTTAGCCACCCTGGGCCCATCTCCACTCACCATGGTGGGGGTCTCTCTGCTTCTCAGCTCTGCCGTTGCCAGTTCATGCTGCCTCTGTCTCTCATGGTCCTGCCATTCCTTCTCACAGTCCTCCAGATCTTTCAGTTTCAATTCCATTTCCAACTCCAACCATCTCAGCTCGACCAACGGGGAACTCGGCCGTGAAAATCCCCTGCTGGTCGGATAGATGGAATCTTGAGCTGCCTGGCTGCTTTCAGCCCCTCCCGCATCCCCAATTGGGTTGGTGGCTGGGATGACCCCTGGTGATGCCTGGTTTCTCCCAGCCTCTCTCGCAGCACCAGCTGGGTCAGGAACTGGCTCCTTAGAATGATCATTCTCTTCCAACTGAGAAATCAGCTGTGTGTTGGTGAATTTTCCAATGCGCAGCTCTCTTTCTCTGCACAGCTCTACAATGTCCTTCTTAAGGTGATGGTTATAGGTCATCTCCACGCTGTTCCCACGTGGTCACGGACTCACAGGCCTGTGCTCTCAGCTCCCCACAATCCCTGGGAGGAACCCCTTCAGTGCAGCAGTCCGTCTCGGAGTCCACTCTCTCTTGGGGGTTAAGCCGTAGGCTCCTCCGCCTCCGGGAACTACACCTCTCAGAGCCTTCAGCACCCCCGTCTCATGCTAATCCCCCTTCATTTTACGGCTCCCCAGTCACTTACTGTAGGATGCTCTGTCCATGGGGGTGCAGTTTGATCCCACCAGTTGTCACAGAATCACCGGGACGATGCTCTGGAACTACTCCATATGAAGCCAGTCAGGACTCTGGGGGAGCATGCCTATTCTCTCTGAACATACTGTCTCCAGGGCAAGAAGCTTACACCGCTTCGACCTTCCTGGGTCTGACCTCGGAGCATTCAGCATTCCCTTTTCACACCAGGTGCTTCCCACAGCGAGTCTGCACAGGCGGGGCTCCTGGAGAAGCCAGAGGGCTCTGCACCCCAACTCCGCAGTCAGACATGACTCTCAGTCAGCCAGTAAAACAGAAGGTTTATTAGTCAATAAGAACAAAGCATAGAACAGAGCTTGCTATTACAGGAATCAGTGACTTTCAGCCAAGTCCATCTTGGGAATCCTGGGCCAGATGCCCTGAATTCCCTCTCTTCCAGTCCCCTCACGCAGATTGCTAGCTTCCAGTAACTGGACCTCCGACATCCCCCTGTTGCTCCTCCTCCTTCTCTCTGGGTATGTCTACACTACGAAATTAGGTTGATTTAATAGAAGTTGATTTTTTAGAAATTGATTTGATACAGTCGATTGTGTGTGTCCCCACTAAGTGCATTAAGTCAGCGGTGTGCATCCACAGTACTGAGGCTAGCGTCGACTTTCGGAGCATTGCACTGTGGTAGCTATCCCACAGTTCCCGCAGTCTCTGCTGCCCATTGGAATTCTGGGTTGAGCTCCCAATGCCTGATGGGGCAAAAACATTGTCACGGGTGGTTCTGGGTACATGTCGTTAGGCCCCCCTCCCTCCCTCCCTCCGTGAAAGCAATGGCAAAAAATCGTTTCTCGCCTTTTTTCCTGGGTTACCTGTGCAGATGACATACCACGGCTAGCATGGAGCCCGCTCAGCTCACTGTCACCGTATGTCTCCTGCGTGCTGCTGGCAGACGCGGTACTGCAGTGCTACACAGCAGCATCCCCTTGCCTTGCCTTGCGGACGGCAGACGGTGCAATACGACTGCTAACCATCGTCGTCGTCCCGTGGGTGCTCCTGGCCGACCTTGGTTAGGTTGGTCGGGGGCCCCCGGGCAGACACGGGTGCTCCTGGCTGGCCTCATTGAGGTTGGACGGGGGCACCTGGACAAAAATGGGAATGACTCCAGGTCATTCTCTTCTTTAAGTTTCGTCTAATGGATATTCAGTCCTGCCTGGAATATCATGCCAGCTGGAGGCTTCTGCCTCAGGCTGCTCTCCCAGTCAGCAGCACCGCGCGGTCGCACCTACCCCAGCCTACCCCTTGCTCCCATGGCTCATGAAGCCTGGACAGTAGTAAGGAGCAGTTCAACTATAGGCTGAGCAAGTGCATAATGGTGGTAGAATGTGCCTTTGGACGTTTAAAAAGCGCGTTGGCGCAGTTTACTGAGTCGGTTAGACCTCAGTGAAACCAATATTCCCATAGTTATTACTGCTTGCTGTGTGCTCCACAATATCTGTGAGAGATGTTTATGGAGGGGTGTGAGGTTGAGGCAAATCGCCTGGCCGCTGATTACGTGCAGCCAGACACCAGGGAGTTTAGACGAGCACAGCAGGGCGCGCTGTGCATCAGAGAAGCTTTGAAAACCAATTTCGTGATTGGCCAGGCTACGGTGTGAAAGTTCTGTTTGTTTCTCCTTGATGAAAACCCGCCCCCTTGGTTCACTCTACTTCCCTGTAAGCCAACCGCCCTCCCCTCCCCGCTTTGATCTCCACTTGCAGAGGCAATAAAGTCATTGTTGTTTCAAATTCATGCATTCTTTATTAATTCATCACACAAATGGGGGGATAACTGCCAAGGTAGCCTGGGAGGGGTGGGGGAGGAGGGAAGCACAGGGATAGGGTAGTTGTAGGGGCACCCCCTAGAATGGCCTGCAGCTCATCATAGAAGCGGCATGTCTGGGGCTCTGACCCGGAGCGGCCGTTTGCCTCTCTGGTTATTTGGTAGGCTTGCCTGAGCTCCTTAAGTTTCACGCGGCACTGCTGCGGGTCCCTGTTATAACCTCTGTTCTTCATGCCCTTGGAGATTTTTTCAAATATTCTGGCATTTCATCTTTTGGAACGGAGTTCAGATAGCACGGATTCGTCTCCCCATACAGCGATCAGATGCAGTACCTTCCATTCAGTCCACGCTGGAGCTCTTTTGCGATTCTGGGACTCCATGGTAACCTGTGCTGATGAGCTCTGCATGGTCACCTGTGCTGATCAGCTCGCCACGCTGGCCAAACAGGAAATTCAAAAGTTCGCGGGGCTTTTCCTATCTACCTGGCCAGTGCATCTGAGTTGAGAGTGCTGTCCAGAGCGATCACAATGGAGCACTTTGGGATAGGTCCCGGAGGCCAATACCGTCGAATTGTGTCCACACTACATCAAATTCGACCCAGCAGGGTCGATTTCAGCGCTAATCCCCTCATCAGGGAGGAGTACAGAAATCGATTTTAAGAGCCCTTTAAGTCGACAAAAATGGTTTCGTCGTGTGGACGGGTGCAGGGTTAAATCGATCTAACACTGCTAAATTCGACCTAAACTCATAGTGTAGACCAGGGCTTTGTCTCGCTTCCTGGGCAAAAGGTGTCACCTGGTTGCATCCCCCCTCCTAGGTCTCAGGTTACATAGGTGCAAATAGATGGGCAACCTCACCTGCCCTGAGGGCCTCAGCAAAAATCACACACCCAATTCCCACCACCGAAGTATTGATGCAGTACACAGGGAAACTAAGGTACATACAGAATTAGTATAGGTCAGTAAGACTCACTGATTGATTGATGATTGTTAGAGGGTTCTCTAATTTTCATGCATTTTGCCAGGAGTAGGGCAACATCCACAGACTTGAGTTGGGAATAATTCAGTGTCTCTTCTTCCCTTGAGTTTAATAACTGACACTTGGGACACAGGGGAAATCATGACTCAGCTCTGCAATCCTTGATATATTGGGAGGTAACATCTAGCCAGAATCCAGAGACTTTGGGTTAGGCTCAACCCACAGTATGCATGGAGGAGGATATCTTTGGCAGATAGAGCTCTTTTTCACCTCTAAGGCAACCAGACTGTGAGCAGTTACTGTGTGCTGAGTGGGAGCATGGCCTGTGTACTGCAGTAACGAATGTCTGCCTGTGTTTACCACCGATAAAGTTATTTTATGAGTTTTAATTACATCCATAGGCACTGACTCTGTGGGTGCTCCAGGGCTGAAGCACCCACGGGGAAAAATTAGTGGGTGCTCTGCACCCACTGGCAGCCAAGCTCCCCTCACCCCTGCCCCACCTTCTCCCCTGAGCACGCCGCATCCTCCGCTCCTCCGCTTACCTCCCAGCGCTTCCCGCTGCCAAACAGCTGTTTGGTGGCACTTAGTACTTTCCAGGAGGGAGGGGGAAGAGTGGGGACACAGCGCGCTCAAGGGAGGAGGCGGAGAAGAGGCGGGGCAGCGGCAGGGACTTGGGGAGGGGGGTGGAATGGGGGCAGAAAGGGGGCGGGGACTTTGGGAAAGGGGTGGAATGGGGCGGGGCGAGGGCGGTGCAGGGGTGGGACGGGGGGGGGGGGTCG
This sequence comes from Chrysemys picta bellii, assembly GCF_011386835.1. Classification (NCBI taxonomy): domain Eukaryota; kingdom Metazoa; phylum Chordata; order Testudines; family Emydidae; genus Chrysemys; species Chrysemys picta. Next base: position 51,270,068 of record NC_088800.1, read on the forward strand.
AGCACCCACCGAGAACAGTGGAAGTCGGCGCCTATGATTACATCCCAGCAGGGTGGATTTGATTTAAATCATGATTTAAATCACTAGTCAGGAAGACTCGATTTAATCATGGATTTCTACATAAAAGTGCATTCTTGTTGGTTAATACATATTCTTCACAACTCAGAGATAGATGTAGGTTTCATTTTTAGAAGGTACACACTATACATTTTTTAAGTGATTTATTTTGAAAACTTTTCAGATTAGTTTTACAGCTATACCAGAAAACAAATGATTGTTTGGTTATTTCATTTACCAAAGGTAACTGAAGCAGATATTTATGAAGTCATTGGGAGATGAACTATCTCCAATTCAACAGGTTGATCATTAATATTTGGAGGATTTTCTTGCCATGCTGTATTAGGAGGAGAACATCACCAAACAGAATCATAGAATCATAGAATATCAGGGTTGGAAGGGACCTCAGGAGGTCATCTAGTCCAACCCCCTGCTCAAAGCAGGACCTAATCCCAACTAAATGATCCCAGCCAGGGCTTTGTCAAGCCTGACCTTAAAAACCTCTAAGGAAGGAGATTCCACCACCTTCCTAGGTAACCCATTCCAGTGCTTCACCACCCTCCTAGTGAAAAAGTTTTTCCTAATATCCAACCTAAACCTCCCCCACTGCAACTTGAGACCATTACGCCTTGTTCTGTCATCTGCTACCACTGAGAACAGTCTAGATCCATCCTCTTTGGAACCCCCTTTCAGGTAGTTGAAAGCAGCTATCAAATCCCCCCTCATTCTTCTCTTCTGCAGACTAAACAATTCCAGTTCCCTTAGTCTCCCCTCATAAGTCATGTGCTCCAGCCCCCTAATTATTTTTGTTGCCTTCCGCTGGACTCTTTCCAATTTTTCCACATCCTTCTTGTAGTGTGGGGCCCAAAACTGGACACAGTACTCCAGGTGAGGCCTCACCAATGTCGAATAGAGGGGAATGATCACGTCCCTCGATCTGCTGGCAATGCCCCTACTTATACAGCCCAAAATGCCGTTAGCCTTCTTGGCAACAAGGGCACACTGTTGACCCATATCCAGCTTCTCGTCCACTGTAACCCCTAGGTCCTTTTCTGCAAAACTGCTGCTTAGCCACTCGGTCCCTAGTCTGTAACAGTGAATGGGATTCTTCCGTCCTAAGTGCAGGACTCTGCACATTTAAATTGTTTTATTTAACTAAAACAATGTTATATATTCTAGATTTTTTTTCTTCAACAGCAAACATATACTATTTTAACAAAACAAGCATATGAATTTTTGAATTTAGTTAAACATTCAAGTTTTTTAAAATCAGGTTTGTTTTTGTTAAAATTGTTTTTAACTAAAATAGTTAAATGAAATATTAAAACAAAAAATTAAATAGACTATGTCAGCCAGGTCAACATGAGAAACTTAAAATATTGGCTTCTGCAGCTAACTCGTCATCTTCACCTTCATTTTCCTGTTTGTTCATAATCTGGAAAAGAAAAACAAGCTTTCCTGCTTTTTCAGGTCCCAAACGATTTCTCAGTTTGGAATGAATTAGTCTAAAGGAAGAAAATATTCTTTCTACACTGGCAGAAGAAGCTACTGCTGTTAAAAGTGAGATTATCACTTCAACAGTCTCTGAATCCAAGTGCTTAAGTGACTTCCACCAGTTCACTGGTGTGACTTTCTTTAAAACATCATCAGCAAACATATATTTCTTGAATGGGTCTGTTTTATGGCCTGCTGCCATTATAGATTTCCCCTTCTAGTGAGAGAATGGTATGGTAGATCTCAAATCAATGAAGGCTACACTCATAAAGACCTCAAGACTTCTGGAATATGCTGGTCAAACAGTTTCACTTTTGTTTCTACTGCCTGTCCCTCCCTTCTCACATTTATCTCCAGACTTCTTCTCCTTGTCCAGATCTATTCCCGCCCCAACAGTTATATTCATTGAACTTTTTGAAACTTTGCACTTTTAGAGAGAGGTAAGGGATTGACTCTGTACACAAATTTGCAGGGACAATAGGGTTGAGGTCTGTTATTTCTCACCTCTATATATTATTTATTTAAAAACATTTTTGCTGTTAACAAGCATGTTATCTCTGGAGACACAAATCCACAGTTTGGGAACTGCAAAACTAAGCATCTCTGATGGTATTTTCTAGACTGAGCACTGAGTCCCATTGGGTAGATAGGAAGATTAACCTAGATAATCTATACATAAGATCCTGGAACCCCATAAGATTGGGTCCCTAATCCATGAACTATTGGAACTCATTTACAAAACTTTTCTTAAACATTACATGAATATATTGTCTCATACTATAGAATTAGAATTTATAATCCCTATTCCATGATGAGACATTATAGCTCAAAGATGTATCTATCTTTTCCTCAAAGCATTCTATCAAAAAAATCCGATTTAAATAAAAAAAAACATTGATTTTTATCCACCCTCATCCCAGTTTTCTTTTTTCTTGGTTTATCTCCAAATCTGATGTGCACTTAACTTTTATCCTAATGAGTCCAATCACTGTGGACTCTGGGTCATTTTTTCAAAGATATTTAGGCACCTAAAGATGCAGATAAGTACCTAAATACCTATGACTATCTGGCTCTTTGTACAAAAACGTGTACGGATCGCAGAAAAATATCTAACAACTACCAACTCCCTGCAAAGAATGTCTGTATTATCACTGGATGATACAGTTTCTCCTGGGTCTCACATGTGCAAAATACCATGTCATTGAAAGTACTGATAACAACTGGTAACAGAGACCATAGCAAGCTCCCATTCTACCAACAGATCCCATTGGGCTTTACATTGCGTAGATATTTTCACCTACTTGTCTTTTGTAAATAAACCTTTCGCTGATATTTTGCATGATCATCATTTTACATTTTTCTTTCAGGATTTGTGATAAGTCATGATAACCTGCATTGTTCCAGAGCATGGTATTAGGAAATGGAACTACTGTTGTAGGTTTTGATAGTTTAGAGCCCCATCCTGCAGCCCGTAGACACAAGGATTTCCATTTCTACTCATGTGACTAAAGGCTGCAAGACCAGGTCTGTAATGACTGAAGACTTATGGTTACGTGAACATATTTGATGTCTTTGCTGCATTTATCCTTAGATATCTAAAGTGAGTGCATGGAGGCTCACTAGCCCACAACTCAGACATATGGGATTCATAGTGACTTGTGGGTGCCCAGCACCTCTGAAAAGCAGGCCATTTATTTCAGTGCCTAATTATGGATTTAGGAGCCTAATTTTAAGCACCTAAATTTGAAAATTAGGGACACTGTACTTCATATGTAGTTCCACTGGGGTTTTTTCCCAGAGCTTTTTTATTACCAGGGGTCTTATGCAAAATAAATTGTTGTTCTAGGTGTTTTTTCTTGTCTCCTGATCCTTATGTTATTCAGTGTTAATTTTTCTTCTAGGTAAGGGGATTCTATAGCTGTGGATTCTTGCTTTGAATGCATGCTTTCTGTAGTCAATGTCCATTTTCATCCAGCTAGGCTAAAAAGAATCTAATATTTCTGTTTAGCTGAAACTTAGATTTTCTATAGTTTAATCCCTCTGTCTGTATCCAAGCCCCATTCAATATTTCCTACTTAGGGAAAAAACCCATTGACTAGTACAAGGAATAGAGCAGTGAACACCAAAGCGGAAAGGCAGTGATCAGCCTGTAAATGCCAAGTTGCCTGGCATCATCATCACTACATATTGTCAGAGTACGCAGGGTATAGCTGCAGTGGTGTCTAGTGTTTAGCGCAGGGAGGGAGAAGTCAGGACTCCTGGGTTCTGTTCCCAGTTCTGCAAACTGACTTGCTGTGTGACCTTGAGCAACTGTCTCAATCTCTCTGAGCCTGTTACAAAGATATACTTCATTAATGCTTGCAGGACACTCAGATGCTGTGGTGCTGGGGGGCGGTAGACAGATAGAATAAATAATGATGAATGAATACTCAGTCCAAGAGAATGACTGGTACAGGCTCAGTAATACAAGGAGTGGTTTAAGCCTGGGGCAGGCGGGGAGGGTACGCCACAGCACTGGAAGCATGAAATGTCTATCCATTCAGTTTCCCTGCTGGAATTGAGAGCTGCCATAAGGGCCTTCTATAAAACATTCTCGCAACTAATGGGAGTTGTAGTAAGAAGAGAGCCTGAGGCCTGGTCTACATTACAGGGTTAGGTTGAATTTAGCCACATTAGGTCGATTTAAAAATGAATGCGTCCACACAACCAACTCTGTTCCGTCGACCTAAAGGGCTCTTAAAATCGACTTCTGTACTCCTCCCCGGCGAGGGGAGTAGCGCTAAAATTGACTTTGCTGGGTTGAATTTGGGGATGCAAATCTACGTTATTGGCCTCCAGGAGCTATCCCAGAGTGCTCCATTGTGACCACTCTTGACTGCACTTTGAACTCCGATGCACTAGCCAGGTACACAGGAAAAGCCCCGGGGAACTTTTGAATTTCATTTCCTGTTTGGTCAGCGTGGCGAACTCAGCAGCACAGATGACCATGCAGTCCCCCCAGAATTGTAGAGCGTAGAATGTTTCTACGCTCCCCTTATCATCTCTGTCCCTGACGTTATCGCAGATTAGAAGGTGAAAAAAATGCACTCGCAATCAATGTTTTCTGAGCTCATGCAGTCCTCCCGCACTGATAGGGCACAGCTTACTGCGTGGAGGCATTCAGTGGCAGAGGCCAGGAAAGAATTAAGTGAGTGCGAAGAGCGGAGGCAGGACGTGATGCTGAGGCTAATGGGGGAGCAAACAGACATGATGAAGCGTCTGTTGGGGAGCAAACGGACGGACATGTTGAAGCATCTGTTGGAGCTGCAGGAAAGCCAACAAGAGCACAGACTCCTGCTGCATCCACTGTATAACCGCCTATCCTCCTCCCCATGTTCCATAGCCTCCTCACCCAGATGCCCAAGAACGCGGGGGGAAGGATGGGGGAGAGGCTTCGGGCACCCAGCCACTCCAGTGCAGAGGATGGTCAAAGCAACAGAAGGCTGTCATTCAAACAGTTTGATTTTTAGCGTGACTACAATAAACAATGTGTCCTTGTCCTTCCCTCCTCCCCCACCTGGGCTACCTTGTCCGTTATCTCATTTTTTTTTTATTTAATAAAGAAAGAATGCATGGTTTCAAAACAATAGTTACTTTATTTCGAAGAGGGAAGGGTGGTTGGCTTACAGGGAATTAAAATCAACAAAGGGGGTGGGTTTGCATCAAGCAGAAACACACACAACTGTCACACCGAAGCCTGGCCAGTCATAAAACTGGTTTTCAAAGCATCTCTGATGCACAGCGCACCTTGCTGTGCTCTTCTAATCCCCCTGGTGTCTGGCGCGAAACAATTGTCTGCCATTGCTTTCATGGAGGGAGGGACGACTGACAACATGTACCCAAAACCACCCATGACAATGTTTTTGCCCCATCAGGCATTGGGAGCTTAACCCAGAATTCCAATGGACGGCGGAGTCTGCGGGAACTGTGGGATAGCTACCCACAGTGCACCGCTCCGTAAGTCATTGCTAGCCACGGTAGTGAGGATGCACTCCGCCGACTTAATGTGCTTAGTGTGGACGTATGCAACTGACTGTATAAAATCAATTTCTAAAAATCGACTTCTATAAAATTGACCTAATTTCGTAGTGTAGACATACCCTGAGACATAAGTCCTTGTATCAGAGCCCTGGTATGAGCAGGACCTGCTCACAGAATCTGGAAAGACCATTACTAGGAAGTGCTAAGCACAGAGTACTCACGCAAACTCATCCTGATATCAAGTAGTACCAGAACATCCCGATATCAAGGATGGTACAAAAACATTCCCAAGGGATAACAGGAATAACCAACCTCTACTAAAAGATAAGGTTAGGATGACAGTACGTAATAAAGATGTTTTAATCAAACCAACATGTACAAGACGATTGGTAATAACTAGCCACATCAGGGGGCAGTAACTATGTCAGAGGCAGTGCTAACTTGTTTGTATCAGAGTATACAGATGTATCTCAAAGGGAGTATCTTTGTCCAGCTGAGGAGGGGAATGGAAAGTCCCACTATTCACTGAGCTGTGTCCATTGTCACAGGCATACATGTCTTACTATCCTCATCTGCCAGGTGCTATTACCGTGCGTTGTTGACAATAAACCTGGCCTGGCGCCTTTGTCCCATAACGAATCTTGTGGTCATTGGGCAGTTCACTCGAAGTCTGCTGTGCCGGCCGTCTGTGCAGAGCTGGGGCAGCACACAGGAAGAACACACACAGGCAGCTGAACATCTAACCACTGGAGTGCTTCCTGGATCAGTGCCACAGGCCCTGTAATCTGAGGTTCTGGAGGAGTCACACACCTGTCCCAGATAGTGCAGAAAGGAATTTGTTTTACGTTTTTGGACAGCCAAGGCTTGATCTAAAACCCATTGAAGTCAATGGCATAGCACCACTTAACTTCAATGGCTTAGGACCAGACCCCATATCCATTTCCTAGATTAAAGCAATCCGGTCTTTTTTTTAAATGCATAAATGTCAACAGTTTCCAGGTGTGTATAACAGGATCATGTAATCCTTTCATCTTCCATGTAATGCTCTTGAATACAATTGCCATACAAAAGCACAACTCTGTTATAAGTAGAGTTTTGCCGTCTAGTGGATTATTATAAAATTGCATCCAATGATAAATCTCAACCAGACAGAAAATGTGGCCTTTATCTGTGCCATAATGGCACACTGTATCAAGATATGCTACGTAACTTTCCCTGCCTCGCTACTTACCCTCCACCCCCACATCCTTTAACCGAAACTACCATTTAACTTTTTTTCATAAGAAATCCATGTCAATAGCTCTGCCAAACAAAAAATGTCATTCATCTGGCGTAAAGGTTGACAATCTATAACTTATTTCAGCAAAAAACATCTTCAGGGATAATTGTAGTTTGCGCCAAAACCAGAATTTTAGGTCTCACAATTCCACGTTAAGGCCTTACTTGGCCAACAAACAAACTCACTGGAAACTGTGCATAAGCAAACTGCAGTTTTACTGAGAAAAGCAGCTGTGTCAAAGTGGCACCTTCTTGCTCCACCCATCCGCCCCTACCCATCCCCCAAGTGTGTTCACAATCATATCTGCTGACTTTGCTGACTAAAGTAAGTTTTAACTATTTATTACTCCTGTTAACACTGCAGAGTCTATATGGTCATGAGACAGTAAGCTGGATTCTATATAGGCACATGCATCACCAGCAGAATGGCTAACAGAGTTCTGATTGCTACTGTCTTTATTTATTATTACTGTCTTTATTGTTACTGATGCACAAGCCAGGAACAACCCAGCATGACTCTCAATTCCTAGGGTGAGTTTGCAGAGCTAGGAGTTAGCAAAAACAATCTTTATACTTGTACCTGGAGCAGTCTTGATCTGGAATCCTAAAATGGGGATAATGGTGTTGCCATCTCATGTGATTTTATTGTGAATCTCATGATATTTTGTGGTTCTCTTAAAACCCCAACTCCTGGAGCCATGTGATTATGTGAGAATCTAACTTTCCTTTTACACACACAAAGAAAGTCTCTAGCCTTTTTGGTGCAAAGAAACCTTGGAAATGTGAAGTCTGGAGGCTCAAACACTAGAAGGCAAAGAAAAGGAACCTAACATTTAAAAATTTTTAAAATCTCATGATTTTTCAGCCTATCAGGACTTTTTGCTGGGCCTGACTCATAGTTTTTGAATGCTTGCAGTGGGCCAGACTGAACAACCAACATTAGTCACTATTTGGATTAGCACTGCACTTCACTGCACGCTCCTCCATAATAACAAACACATTTCTAATAAAAACCCAGTAGCAAACTGCTATGCAGAGTGACTGCTGTGAGGTGAAACCCGGTCCCCTCATATCTTAAACCCACCTTCCATAGGCCAGAAAAGAGGGCTCTGAAGAAGAAAAGTAACTAAGTGATAACTGGCTCAATTTCATGAGCTTAAGGCACAGAGGTCAAGGGAGCTTAGAATCAGGGACAGAACAAGGCTTCTTCCTGTCAGTAGTATTCTGATGCACTGAGGGGTGCAAATGCAGTTCACAAACCAGAGTTCCTCCTTACGGGTGCTGAAGAACCCACTGAGTTCTGTCCCCTGTTCTACTAGCACAGAGCCCTCTAGCAGCTCTACCAGGGCTCCCTGGTCACTGATGCACAGCTGATCGTAGGGGTGGCCCTGAAGCAGCCCTTACCCAAAGTTTTATTCAGCATAGCCACTCTGATTGCCACGGTTTCATTGTTAGCCGTGCAGCCACTACACTTGGGTGCAGCATGAGGCCCTAAAGAAGTTTTGGCTTTTCCAGCCATCCCCAATTCATTTGATTTGCAGCAGGGAAGTGGCACGCTGCTCCCAGCCATTGCTGAAGTGACTCAGATTCTCCAAGGTATTTAGGTATCTAACGCCCATAGAAATTAATGGGAGTTAACTCTTTTACTTCTGACACCACGTTAAGAGCCGATGGAAAGAGCTGCACCAAGTGCAGTGCACAAAAGCAGTCCTACAAAACCCAGAAGCTATGCTACATATTCTTGTGGGCCATCTCCTGGCCCACAAGACTAACTATTTACATATAGACAGACACAGAGCACTCCCATAACACTGCTCTACAGCCAAAATGCTTCTGAAATAAATGTAGTCAAACTTTACTAATTCTGTGTCACTGAGAATGAAAATGATGCTTAACATTGTTGATTGGCTCTAGTTTTCAAGATATGCTATTGGGTTAGTATATACGACCCTTGACTTGGGAATGGCGGAGGATAAGTGAATTATAAAGGGAAGGGATCTTAATTTAAACCAGAAATGACTAAAATACATCTTTGACTGGATCTATGAATAAATCTCTGACTGCATTTGGACAGTACTTGCTTTTTAGGCAAAACAATGAATGATGCAATCTGAAGCTGGTATTACGTCATACATTATATGAATTGCATCATGTTATTCCTAGAAGTCATGGATGATGCAATCATAACGAAGCTTCTTCTTCGAGTGCTTGCTCATATCCATTCCATTAGGTGTGTGCGCGCCGCGTGCACGATCGTCGGAAGATTTTCTACCCTAGCAACACCGGCGGGTCGGCTGTGGAGCCCCCTAGAGTGGCGCCTTCATGGCGCTGAATATATACCCCAGCCGACCCGGCGCCCCCTCAGTTCCTTCTTACCGCCCCTGATGGTCGTTGGAACTGTGGAGCGCGGCATAGCTGTTCTCCACTCTCCCTAGCTTAGTTAGTTATTCGCAGTTATAGTTATAGTTATAGTTCTAGTGTTTATAGTTAAATAGTTAAATAGTTTTTAAAAGTTGTTCTGGTTGTTATAGTAGTTCAGGGGATTAAGGGGGTCGTCTCCCCCTTTCTCCCCCGGCCGCGGGGCCGGGCTCATGCCCAATGCTCCCGGCTTCAAGCAGTGCGCCTCCTGCGCTAAGCCTATGCCCACGAGCGACCCGCACGACTCCTGTCTGAAGTGCCTGGGAGAGTCCCATCAAACAGATAAGTGCAAGATCTGTAAGGCCTTCAGACCAAGGACCAAGAAGGAGTGGGACTTTCGGCTCCGGCAACTCCTGATGGAGGCGGCACTTAGTCCGGACGCTCCATCTACAAGTCAGGCCCCGGCACCTAGCGCCTCGGTGCGCAGTGCCCCGGCGGCACCGGCCATGCCGACCACGCGAGTGGCGTCGGACAAGCCTCCCCGGCACCGGACCTCGTCGGCACCGCAAGCACAGCAAGTGCCTCGGCGCCGGTCATTATCCCCGGGGCATAAAAAAGCCCATAAGACGGGGACCTCCGTGCCGAAGACGCCGGCTCCCCCAGTGCCGGGGGTAGAGCCGCGTCCGCCGGTGGAGCACCGGAAACAGGTGCCTCCAGCACCGTCGACTCCGGCGCCGAGGCCGTTGAGTCCGGTGCAGATAGCGTCTCCACCGAGACCGGCGGTGATACAGTGCCTCCCGTCGACTCCAGAGACCTTCGCGGCGGCGAGAGACTTAATAGCTCTCACGGAGCCGGCACCGCCCCAACCACCGGCACCGACGGCACCGTTGACTCGCCCGGTCCAGTTGAGGGGGAAACCTGCCTTGATGCGCCCTCCATCGCAAGGGCTGGAACCTCGGCACCGATCCAGGTCCCGAAGCAGGTCCCCACGCCGCTCGCAGTCCCGGCGCCGAATATCACCTCGGCACCGGTCGTACTCGCGGCCAAGATCTTCTTCGCGGCACCGCTCTACGTCTCGGCACCGCTATGATCGTCGGCACCGATCAACGTCGAGACGTAGTTCTCGGCACCGCTACGGTCGACGCTCGACGTTGAGAGGCCGCTCCCGGCACCGGGCATACTCCAGGTCCTCGTCGAGGTCCAGATCCGACTCCCGGCACCGACGAGGTCATCGGCACCGATCGCGGTCCCGGCACCGTTCGCCGGCACCGCGTAGAGATAGATCATCTCCGGACCGGCACCGTGCGGCACCGCAGCCCACGGGAATCGTCTCGACTCTCTCGGCACCGCCATGGCCATCGAGATCGGTGTCTCGCTCCTCGGAGGACCTATCGAGATCGGCATACCCCCCTCAGGGGCAAGCCGAGGAACAGGACTTGGGCCATTGGCAGGAGATAACAGAGGACCATTCTCATGCCCCATCTCACTGGTCGTTTTGGACCCCGTGGGCGTACCATCAGGTGCAAGGGGCTCCAATAGCTTCGACCTCTCGCTCGGGTCACTCCGTTAGAAGGGCCCCGGAGTCCACCATCTCTCGGCCTCCGCCAGGGGGCATGGAGGCTTCCGTGTCCGCACCACCTGACGCCCTGGACCCAAGCGCAGGTGACGCTCCGGCCCAGGAGCAGGGAGACCAGGACCCTCCCTTGGATCCTGTACCACCGGAGGCATCTTCCTCTTCCTCTCCGGATGAGGCAGTGGCGGGCACATCGTGCACAGGTCCACCTCCAATAGATCTTCGGGCTCACCAGGATCTCCTGCGTAGGATGGCCCGTAATATGGACCTGCAGGCGGAGGAGATAGTGGAGGTGCAGGACCCCATCGTGAATATCCTCGGAGCGGATGCCCCATCGAGGGTGGCGTTACCCCTGATCCGCACGATACAAGCCAATGCAACTACGATATGGCAAACTCCTGCCTCTATCACACCCACAGCGAGAGGGGTGGAAAGGAAATACTTTGTTCCGTCCAAAGACTACGGGTACTTGTATACCCACCCCCAGCCGTGTTCACTGGTGGTGGCCAGTGAACGCAAGGGAGCGCCACGGTCAGCAGGCCGCAGCGCCCAAATCGAAGGAGGCTAAGCGCCTCGATTTGTTCGGCCGTAAAGTTTACTCAGCCGGAGGGCTGCAACTTAGAGCGGCTAACCAGCAGGCGCTCTTGAGCCGCTATAACTTTAACTCCTGGAACTCTATGGGGAAGTTCAAGGAGTTGGTTCCCCAAGAGTCCAGGGAGGAGTTTGGAGCCCTGGTAGAGGAGGGTAAGAAGGTGGCTCGGACCTCCTTACAGGCCTCCTTAGACATAGCGGACTCTGCTGCGAGAACCCTGGCCTCAGGTATCGCTATGCGGAGGATCTCCTGGCTCCAGGTTTCGGGCCTGCCTCAGGAACTGCAGCAAACCCTGCAGGATCTGCCCTTCGAAGGACAAGGGTTGTTTTCAGAAAAGACGGACTCTCGCCTGCAGAGCCTCAAGGACTCCAGGACAATCATGCGTTCCCTGGGGATGCATGTTGTGGGCACTCAGCGCAGGCCATTTAGGCCGCAGCCTCAGCGCTTCTACCCCCCCCCCCCCCCCCGCCTCGTCAGAGACAGGACTCGGCCCGGAGGCGAGGGCGAGGTGGTAGACGAAGGTGGACCGGCCCTCAACCCGGTCAGAACCAGGGGCCACCTAGACCACCTTCAGGCCCCAGGCAGAACTTTTGAAGGTGCGGTCGAGGACGGCGCCCCAGTCATCCCCCAGGATCCAGCCCCCTCCTTTCGGGATCGCCTTTCCCATTTCCACCGTGCCTGGTCCCTTATAACTTCGGACCGTTGGGTCCTTCGCACGGTGGACAGGGGATATGCTATCCAATTTTCTTCAATCCCCCCCTCCTCCCCCCCTTCCCCGTCCCTCTTCAGGGACCCTTCTCACGAGCAACTTCTTATACAGGAAGTTTCCACGCTCCTTGCTATGGGGGCCATAGAGGAGGTTCCAGTGGAGTTAAGGGGCAGGGGATTCTATTCCCGTTACTTCCTCATTCCCAAGTCCAAAGGAGGTCTGCGACCCATCTTGGACTTGCGCGGACTCAACAAATTCGTAGTAAAGTTGAAGTTCCGCATGGTCTCTTTGGGGACCATTATCCCTTCCCTCGATCCTGGAGACTGGTTCGCCGCCCTCGACATGAAAGATGCATACTTTCACATCGCAATTTACCCGCCTCACAGACGCTTCCTGCGGTTCATGGTAAGCAAGGTGCACTACCAATTTGCAGTCCTTCCCTTCGGCCTATCCTCGGCCCCAAGGGTGTTCACGAAATGTATGGCTGTCGTGGCAGCGTACCTTCGTCGGCAAGGGATACAGGTGTTCCCGTACCTAGACGACTGGCTGGTACGCGGTCGCACCAAAGAGCAAGTTCGAGCTCACGTCCACATAATAGTGCACACATTCAACAAGTTGGGCATCCTACTCAACAAGGACAAATCCACTCTAGAACCTACCCAGAGAATAGAATTCATCGGCGCAGTTCTAGACTCCAGACGTGCACAAGCCATCCTGCCAGACAACCGCTTTTGCACCATCGCGAGCCTCATTCAAGGACTCAAGGCCTTCCCAACTACCACGGTGAGGTCGTGCTTTACCCTGCTGGGTCACATGGCTTCCTGCACGTACGTAACCAGGCATGCCAGACTTCGGCTTCGCCCACTTCAAACCTGGGTGTCATCAATATACCGCCCACATCGGGACAGCCTGAACATGGTGGTCACGGTCCCGAACTCGGTCCTGACCTCCCTCACCTGGTGGCTAGATCACAGTGTGGTTTGCGAGGGGATGCCATTTCACGCCCCACAACCCTCTCTGCACCTAGTCACGGACGCTTCATCTCTGGGTTGGGGCGCCCATCTCAACGAACACCATACCCAGGGCCTGTGGACTGCATCCCAGCTAGCCCTGCACATCAATGTTCGGGAACTGATGGCGCTGCGCCTGGCGTGCCAGGCATTTCTCAACCTCCTACGTGGCCGCTGTGTGTTAGTTCTCATCGACAACACCACAGCCATGTTTTACATCAACAAGCAAGGAGGAGCACGTTCGTCAATTCTATGCCAAGAGGCCATTCGCCTGTGGGACTTCTGCATCGCCCACTCAATCCATCTCACAGCATCGTTCCTCCCTGGAGTCCAGAACACTTTAGCGGACCGACTCAGCAGGTCCTTCCAGACGCACGAGTGGTCTATCCGTCCGGACATCATACATTCCGTCTTCCAGAAGTGGGGGTTTCCCCAGATAGACCTGTTTGCATCTCGAGACAACAGGAAGTGCCACGCGTTCTGCTCCCTGCAAGGTCGAGCTCCGGGCTCCCTCTCGGATGCGTTTCTCCTTCCCTGGAAAGACCACCTGTTTTATGCCTTCCCTCCGTTTCCTCTGGTCCACAAGGTACTGCTCAAATTGCGCAGAGACCAGGCACAGGTGATTCTGATCGCCCCAGCGTGGCCGAGACAACATTGGTACACCACGCTGTTGGAGCTCTCGGTTCAGACACCGATCCCGCTTCCATTATGCCCGGATCTCATCTCTCAGGACCACGGCCGCCTGCGTCACCCCGACCTGCAATCACTCCACCTCACGGCGTGGCTGCTCCATGGTTCACCCAGGCAGAGCAGCAGTCCTCGCACTCTGTCCAACAGATTCTGCTGAGCAGTAGGAAGCCCTCAACACGGACCACGTACTTGGCCAAGTGGAAGCGGTTCTCCTGTTGGTGCGAACAACGAGCCACGTCCCCGTTACAGGCACCTATTCCTCTCATATTGGAATATCTCCTCTCCCTAAAACAGCAAGGGTTGGCGATATCTTCAATTAGAGTTCACCTGGCCGCTATATCGGCTTTTCACCCAGGGGAACTCGCGTCTTCGGTATTCTCTAACTCGATGGTCGTTAGATTCCTCAAGGGCTTAGACCGGATGTACCCACAGCAACGTCAGCCCGTTCCGACGTGGGACCTCAACCTGGTTCTCTCCAAGCTCACAGGTCCTCCATTCGAGCCACTGGCCACCTGTTCACTTCTGTACCTATCCTGGAAGACAGCCTTCCTCGTAGCCATCACCTCAGCAAGGCGCGTTTCTGAACTCAGGGCGCTTACATCTGAGCCCCCTTACACAGTTTTTCATAAGGATAAAGTGCAGCTTCGTCCACATCCTGCCTTTCTCCCTAAGGTGGTTTCTCCTTTTCATATCAACCAGGATATATTTCTCCCGGTCTTTCATCCTAAACCACATGCCACTCGCCAGGATCAACGTTTGCATTCCCTGGACGTACGCAGGGCCCTGGCCTTCTATATTGACCGCACAAAGCACTTTAGAAAGACGACGCAACTCTTCGTTGCAGTGGCTGACCGAATGAAAGGCTCACCGGTCTCCTCACAATGCCTATCCTCCTGGATTACGTCTTGCATCCGGACTTGCTATGACCTGGCAGGTGTCTCAGCACCGCACCTCACCGCTCACTCCACGAGGGCCCAGGCTTCCTCGACGGCTTTCCTGGCACAAGTTCCGATCCAGGACATTTGTAGAGCAGCGGTTTGGTCATCAGTCCACACATTTACAGCTCACTATGCACTAGTGCAGCAGTCCAGAGACGATGCTGCTTTCGGATCAGCGGTTTTGCACACAGCAATGTCTCACTCCGACCCCACCACCTAAGTTGGGCTTGGGAGTCACCTAATGGAATGGATATGAGCAAGCACTCGAAGAAGAAAAGACGGTTACTCACCGTTGTAACTGTTGTTCTTCGAGATGTGTTGCTCATATCCATTCCAAACCCGCCCCCCGTCCCCACTGTCGGAGTAGCCGGCAAGAAGGAACTGAGGGGGCGCCGGGTCGGCTGGGGTATATATTCAGCGCCATGAAGGCGCCACTCTAGGGGGCTCCACAGCCGACCCGCCGGTGTTGCTAGGGTAGAAAATCTTCCGACGATCGTGCACGCGGCGCGCACACACCTAATGGAATGGATATGAGCAACACATCTCGAAGAACAACAGTTACAACGGTGAGTAACCGTCTTTTACATCACTCTGCTGAACAAATTGCCCTATATCGGCTCTAGAAATCATACAGTGTCGTGCTCTCTTATTTGTCAGTGTTTGATTTTGCAAAGGGACACATTTCTGTTTAGCCAAAGTGAGCAGAGATGCCTCGTACTTGTGTGAACAGTGCAGATAACTTCTGCTATGTTTGTGGTGAAGTGACTTTTGCATCACAAAAGCGCAGTATAACCACTATGGTTAAGAAAGCCTATCGCCTTTATTTTGGCTGCAAAATTGGAGATCAGGACAAGAGGTGGGCCCCACACATGTGCTGCAACACTTGTGCAACAAATCTTCGCCAGTGGTTGAACAGGAAAAGGAAATCTATGCCTTTTGCAGTGCCAATGATTTGGAGAGAGCCAACAGATCATACCAGCAATTGTTACTTCTGCATGGTGCCTCCAGTTGGGAAAGGTGTGTCAAAGAAGAAAAAGTGGACTGTGCATTATCCAAATATTCCATCAGCTATACGCCCAGTACCCCACGGAGAAGGACTGCCGGTTCCTGATGCACCAGAATCATTCTCACTTGAGTCAGACGAGGAAGAGGAAGAGGATGAAACTTCTGGTCCTGAACCATCAATGTCACAGGACCCATATTTTCTCCCATCCTCCTCCTCTGAACCACACCTCATAACACAAGGTGAACTGAATGACCTTGTCAGGGATTTGGAACTACCCAAGAGTAAGGCAGAGCTGTTGGGCTCCAGACTACAGCAGTGGAATCTCCTGGCAGGTGATGTTAGGGTTTCCACGTTCCGTGACCGTCAAAAGGATCTTGTCCCATTCTTCTTCATGGAAGGTGATCTTGTAGCCTGCAACAACATCGATGGTGTGATGGCAGCCCTCAACATCGTTCACGATCCAGATGAGTGGAGACTGTTCATTGATTCATCGAAGACAAGTCTTAAAGCTGTTTTACTGCATAATGGCAATGTTTTGCCATCAATTCCAGTTGGTCATGCAGTCCATATGAAGGAAACCTTTGACAACATGAAACAACTTTTGAGGTGCATAAACTATGACCAACATCAGTGGCAGCTTTGTGGTGATTTGAAGGTTGTTGCTCTCTTGCTTGGTCTGCAGACTGGATACACAAAGTACTGCTGTTTTCTCTGTGAATGGGATAGTCGTGCAAGAGATTCCCACTACATCAAGAAAGATTGGCCACTCCGACAGTCATTGGATCCTGGGAGGAAAAGTGTTCAGCATCCACCACTTGTTGAATCAAGGAAGATTTTGTTACCACCCTTACACATCAAGCTGGGTCTGATGAAGAACTTTGTCAAGGCCATTGACAAAACACAAGCAGCTTTCAAGTACCTCCGTGGAAAATTTCCAAGGTTAAGTGAAGCTAAGATCAAGGAAGGTGTCTTTGTTGGTCCTCAGATTCGTGAATTTCTTTGAGATGATGCATTTGACCATGCACTGCGTGGCAAGGAAAAGACGGCATGGAAAGCCTTCCAGTTAGTGGCAATAAATTTTCTCGGAAACAACAAGGCAGACAACTACAGGTTGTTGGTGGAAAATCTTCTCAAGGCATACAAAAGCCTTGGTTGCAACATGTCACTAAAGATACATTTTTTACACTCACCTACGGAGCAGTGAGCGACGAGCACGGCGAGCGATTTCACCAGGACATTGCAACAATGGAGAAACGCTATCAGGGCAAATGGAGCCCATCAATGCTTGCAGACTATTGCTGGACAGTGACAAGAGATGCTCCATTTAATGAATACAAGAGACAAGCCAAGAAGCGCCGAGTAGACACTGAATAGGACTAAACTATGTACATAATAGTTTTTTGCCTTTTGGTTCATAATAAATTTTATTTATATAACCCTTCTGCTGATTTTTAAAGTGTTACATAAACAGGACAGATGAAATATTATCATGTAAAGCAACCATAAACACATGAAAAGATCTAGGTTTACAATTTATGATTAAAACTCTACTATCTACACAATATACATAGACATAAAAGGTAAAAACTTAAATATCTTAGAAACAGTAGCCAATCAGTTGTTTTAATTGTCATATTTCAATTCAGCATATCAAAATACATAATAAATAGCACATTTGATCTCTGAAGCAGACGTCTTCTCAAAAATTGTAGACCAGTGTAATCGGTGAGGGCATGGTTTGGATCCTCTAGTTATTCATTCAGATTAGAGCAAGAAAGGGCACTCTCACTCAACAAGGATGCAGAGCTGTGCGGGAACTGCTTACCAAAACCAGGGGTGAAGCGGGGAGCGCTCTCTCTGCTTTTAGGAAAGGATGGAGAACTGGGTTTTCTCCTGCTCTTTTTTGCTTTAACCCCTGGCACTTTCTCCACCAAGCATGGTGGGGTGTGTGCTCTAAGACCATTAGATGGGAGTAGCAGTCGTAGAGTGATTCCACAGCCTAGCAGTAGCATTCCTTCATCACGGCATTTCCCTAGCACCAGGCCCAGTTCTAGGTCAGGGCTCTAGGAAAAGGATTTTAGCCCAGAGAGCATATTACGATGCCACAGAGAAAGCTGCTCTATCAGTCATTGAAACATAGCAACTAGTGGTATTGAAGGGAACAAAACTGCCCTTTCCTGGCTTGGCTGGGTTGGCTTAGTGAGCCATAGGGGGCCATATGCTGAGTGGAGGGTGGCTTGGGCCAGCGATCCGTTCTTTGACATGATGCTCTGCTTTGACATGATGCCTGCAAAACTAGTTTGTCAATGGTTAGGCTGCTGGTGTGTTGAGACCACGGCCCATCCTGGGAACCAACACTGTTGCGTAGTTTCCTTGTGCTCCCTGTCTGTCTGTATCCATATGTTGTTGTCTCGGGTCTTACACTTAGATTGTCAGTTTGCTGGGCAAGGACCAGCTTTTTGTTCTGTGTACGTACAGCACCTAAAGCGATGGGTCCTGGATCACGTCTGAAGCTCCTAGGCGCTGCCACAATACAAATAAATAATAATAATAAATAGCAGCTGGGGAACAACAGGACAGCTCTGTGCAAGGGGTGCAGCAAAGCCTGGCTTTCTGAGTTCCCTCTGGGTGGCCTGTGCAGTGACTCTTTGGGCACAGGGCAGCTGCTGGTGGTTTGCGTACTGGGAATCCTGCTGCCTTTCAATGATGTGGGCTGGCTGTGCTGGGGGGTTGGCTCTTTCGCATGGGGTTTCACGGTCAGCGTTTCCTCTAATTTTTCCCACCCATGTGCAGAATGAATTTTGTTTTGTGCACCAATATGGAGGTGATGTGTGACACGTCACCTCCATATTCATAGAATCATAGAATATCAGAGTTGGAAGGGACCTCAAGAGGTCATCTAGTCCAACCCCCTGCTCAAAGCAGGACCAATTCCCAGCTAAATCATCCCAGCCAGGGCTTTGTCAAGCCGGGCCTTAAAAACCTCCAAGGAAGGAGACTCCACCACCTCCCTAGGTAATGCATTCCAGTGTTTCACCACCCTCCTAGTGAAATAGTTTTTCCTGATATCCAACCTGGACCTCCCCCACTGCAACTTGAGACCATTGCTCCTTGTTCTGTCGTCTGCCACCACTGAGAACAGCCGAGCTCCATCCTCTTTGGAACTCCCCTTCAGGTAGTTGAAGGCTGCTATCAAATCCCCCCTCATTCTTCTCTTCTGGAGACTAAACAATCCCCTGTACATAACAAAATTTATGTGGGCCGAGGGGTTCAGAGTGTGAGAGGGAGCTCACAGCTGAGACAGAGGGTTGGAGTGCGGGGGGGTGAGGGCTCTGGGGTGGGGCAGGGATGAGAGGCTCAGGGCTGGGGCAGAGGGTTGGGGTATGGGGGGGTGAGGGCTCCGGATGGAGGTGTGGGCTGTGGGGTAAGGTTGGGGATGAGGGGTTTGGGGTGCAGTGGGGCTCCCCAGAGCTAAGGTGGGGAGAGAGGACTCCCCTCCCCCAAGCTCTCTCTCCCCACAGCAGCACGTGGGCTGGGGGGGAGAGCTGCCTCTCCACCGGCCGTGGCAGGTCCAGGCCAGGCTGGGTTGTGGCCAGGGGAGGGGCGCCGCTGCAGGTCCAGGGCTTGGGGAGAGGCATCTCTCCCTGCTGCAGCCCTGAGCACCTGTATGCAGGGCCGGTGCAACCTATTAGGTGACCTAGGCGGTTGCCTAGGGCACTAGGATTTGAGGGGCAGCATTTTCTTCGGTGGCGACTGCGGCAGCCGGATCTTCGGCCACCCCGGTTATCGTCGGCGGAGGGAGCTGGGGCAGGGGGGTGCGGGGAGGGCCGCCTGCAGCAAGAACTCTCCGCCCCAGCTCACCTCTGCTCCGCCTCCTCCCCTGAGCACGCCGCCCCACTCTGCTTCTCTCCCTCCCAGGCTTGCCGTGCCAAACAGCTGATTGGTTCCGCAAACCTGGGAGGCAGGAGAAGTGGAGCAGCGACGGCGGGCTCAGGGAGGAGGTGGAGCAGAGGTGAGCTGGGGCGGGGAGCTCCCGCCCGGCTCCCCGGGCGGGGGGGGGGGAACTGCCACGGGGGAGGTGCCTCAGGGCAGAGGGGGGGTGGGGAGCTGCCGCAAGGGGGGCACCTCAGGGCGGGGGGGGGGGCGCGGAGCTGCCACAGGGCTCGGGGAGGGGGGGAGGGCACAAGGTGGAAGTTTCGCCTAGGGCACGAAACATCCTTGCACCGGCCCTGCCTGTATGGCACTTAATAGGCAGCCAAGCAGCTTACAGGGAATTTAACTCACAGTGTATGGCAAATGCATGGCCCTCTTATGGGAGTCAGAAAGCCCCGCTATATCAGGATGGGGCAGCCCTGCCATGCTGTTTCAGGGCTGGTGCAGGTGGTGCCAGGGCTCCATCCTCATTACTGCATGGAAACAGACTTCTGATCTGGTGCTAATCAGGGCTTGTTTACAAGGAGACTCTCTGGAAAATTAATCCCAATTAACTAGAGGTGTAAATTTAAAGCAGATTAGTTAAACTGTATTAAACCCTATAGTGAATTAAGCTAATTGTGAATTAAGACCTCTTTAATTCCAAATAAGAGCACCTACACAGGGGTTTAATGTGGTTTAACCAACCCATTTTAAAATTCACACCCTTAGGCCATATCTACACTACAAAATTATATTGACCTAACTTACATTGGCATATAGCCACCTCAGCCATTAAATTGCTTGTGTGTGCACGCTTGGCTCCTAGTGTCAGCGGTGCGCGATCTCACCAGGAGTGCTTGTTTCCATTGTACTGTCAGCGTAGGGTATTGTGCACTCCTGAAAGCCAGTAACAGTTGACGTAAGCAACACACTGTCTACACCAAATTTTTTCCATCATGCCCTCCTTACCTGTAATGAAACCTGTCTACATCATCCTCCCCGGGGAACAGAGGTTGGGAGCCATGGTTGGGGCCCAGAGCAAAGGCCAGGGCTGCAGCCAGGAGTAGAGTTGGGCCCAGGACCCCAGCTGCAGCTGGGAGTGGGGCTGGAGCAGAGCTGGGGACAGAGCAGAGCTGGATGGCGCTGCCTTCCTGCCCCCTGTGGGGCTGACCTGGGCCTCACCGCAGCCCTCTGACATTTCTCCACACCCCCCAGTTTGGGGACCACTGGTCTGCAATGACACTGCGTCACCCTAACTACATCAACGTTGACTCTACACAGCTCGGCAGGCAAAGGGGTTGATACTGGGGTTGAGAGGCACTTATAGCCGCTACCACGACTAGGGGCTTATCTACACTACCTTGCGGGGTCGATCTAAGATACGCAAATTCAGCTACGTGAATAGCGTAGCTGAAGTCAACGTACTTAGATCTACTTACCAGGATGGCTTCACTGCAGTAAGTCGACAGCAGACACTCTCCCCTCGACTCCGCTTGTGCTTCTCGTTCTGGTGGAGTACTGGAGAGCGCTCAGCGGTCGATTTATCAACCCCGCTGGATCGATCACTGCGTGCCAATCCGGCGGGTACTGTAGACAAGCCCAAAACGCAAGACCACTTACATCGACCTAACCTATAGCTCAGTAAATTCAGAGTCACTCCCCTACGTGCCCCCATGTAGACGTACCCTGGGTGGATCCCCGTGGCACGGTGCTATAGGGCGATGACCTTGCCCCCGGACCAGGCGCCCCTGCTCCCCGCGGCCCTGGCTGAGCTGGCATAGTGACCGGCTCCCGGCCCGGCGAAGGGGACACGGACACTTGTGGGCGGGGAAGGCAGCGCGCAGCTGCGGCCCGGCCTGCGCTAGGCAGGGCTGGCCCGGCGGGGCGGAGCTTGTGGCGGCGGCAGTTTGCAGGAAGCAGCGGAGAGCGCGAGGGGTGTCCTATGCCTGCCCCCTGCCCGCCCCGCAGCATGCTGCCGGTCGGCCGTGCCCGCAGGTAGGGGCGTGCGCGGCCCCCCACAGCTTGCACCCCGCGACTCCGGGCCGCGGCTGCGTCTCCTCCCTAGCGCTGTGGGCAGGGCCGGGCCGGGCCGGGCCTTGGTGTGCAGCTTCGCTGGGTGAAGGGGGCTGGCAGGGTCTTGCGGGACTAGCTAGTTGCGGGTCCCCAATGGAGAGGTAGGGAGGGGGGCTGGCAGGGTCCTAGGGGCTAGCTAGCTGGGGTCCCCAATGGAGCGGTATAATGCAGGTGGTGGGAGTGGGGATGGCAGGCTCCTGCGGGGCTAGCTAGCTGGGGTCCCCAAGGGAGAGTGAGGGATGGGGTGTATTGTGTTCCAGGGCTGGGCTGATGTAGATTGAATTGGGATGGGGAGTTCTTGCTGCACCAGGTGAGGAGGGGGGCCTTGTGGATCTCTGTACCCAAGCGGGGATGTGGGGGAGAGAAAGAACCACCTCTGCTTATAGCTGTATTCCTCCTTCTTTAATCACTATGGAGGTCCCTGAGGGGAGGTGCAAACCCCCCATTCTTCCCCCCACATTTGAAGGCTTATAACAAAAGCCTTGCTCTCCCCTCCCCCTCCTTCAGTATTGCTATCCCCAAGTGCTGAAATGCCATGAGCCAGGCCTCAAAATCATGCGACTGGCTTAGAAATACCGAATTTGGGGTTCTTTGCCCTCTCGTCACATTTCCAAACTCCTCTCCACACCTCTGAAGATTAGAAGCTTTTTACAAAGGAAGGCTGTGATTCTACTGAGGCTGGGTCTACACTACCCGCCTGAATTGGCGGGTAAAAATCGACCTCTCGGGGATCGAGTTCGACAGGACGCGACAATCGATCCCCGAATCGACGCTCTTACTCCACCAGCGGAGGTGGGAGTAAGCGCCGTCGACGGGAAGCCGCAGAGGTCGATTTTGCCACCATCCCTACAGCGGGGTAAGTCGGCTGCGATACGTCGAATTCAGCTACGCTATTCGCGTAGCTGAATTTGCGTATCTTAAATCGACCCCCCCTGTAGTGTAGATGTAGCCTGAGAGACAGTAGGGCCTCACAGGCAGGGCCGGCTCTGGCTTTTTTGCCGCCCCCTGCCCCCACAGGGAGCGCGGCAGGGAAGGGCGCCGAGCCCGGCCGCGGCTCTGCTCTCCCTGGCGCCGAGCCCGGCCGCGGCTCCGCTCTCCCCGGCCGGAGCGCAGTAGAGAGGGCGGCGAGCCCAGTCGCTGCCCCGCTCTCGGGCCGGAGCGCCGCGCCGCCCCCCACTCCAGCCGCCCCAAGCACATGCTTGGTGGGCTGGTGCCTGGAGCCGGCCCTGCTCACAGGAGAAAGGGAAGAGCTGAGGGGGCGGGGCTGTATATTGCAGCTGGAGTGGAGTCCTTTGTACCCAAAGAATTCAGGAATAGTGCATGCTTGTAGAGCCTGATGCTGCAGCCCTTCCTTGCTCAGTGGAACTATGTGTAGGGGGAGGGGGTGGAGGAGGGCTGCTCGAGGAAGCCTTAGGAGTCTGGTGGCACAGCACCTTAAAGACTAAGGCTGGGTCCCGAATTGACGCTCTTACTCCACCAGCAGAGGTGGGAGTAAGCGCCGTCGACAGGAAGCCGCAGAGGTCGATTTTGCCGCCGTCCTCACAGCGGGGTAAGTCGGCTGCGATACGTCGAATTCAGCTACGCTATTCACGTAGCTGAATTTGCGTATCTTAAATCGACTCCCCCCTGTAGTGTAGATGTAGCCTAACAGATTTATTTGGGCATAAGCTTTTGTAGGTAAAACCCACGTCTTTGTTCCTAGTGGTTATAGCAGGGTGTTGCAAGCCAGGACCCTGATCCTTCCAGTGGCCCTGAGAGATTCATTGATGTACCAAAGATCACACAGTGCATGGAAGGTTGAATTCACGTTCATACGGTCCTTGGAGAGGAGCAAAGCCCTGTTGTTATGGTTAAAATGTTTTGTATTTGTTTTCAATCCACCCAGAAGGACTGCCAGTCCATGGTTTCCCCAAGTGCCTAATCTGGGGTGGATGCAGATGGGTTAAAATATAGCCGTTCTGGTAAAGCCGTGTGCAAAGCAGGAGGCAATGGCATTTGTAATGCAATAGGATGAAAGGAAAACCTAACTGTGGTTCCATTTCCAGGCTGGCTTCCATTCTCAGTCAGGCCCTGGAAGACTGTGCTGAGCAAAAGAAGAAGCTAGAGGACAATCTAACCCTGTGTCGGGCCCTTCTTGGAGACTGGTGAGTCGTCAGTGGGTGGCAAAAGATGACTGAAAGCTGCTAAAGATGCCTGCATTGCTTGATGTCTTGTAGAGGCAAGGAGAGAACATAGCCTAGTGGCTAAAACTCAGGAGCAGGAGTTGGGAGAGCTGGATTTTATTCCCAGCTCTCCCATCGAGACTCTGTGGGGTAACGAATTGTGTTTCACCGGTATACTG
Organism: Chrysemys picta bellii; assembly: GCF_011386835.1. NCBI lineage: Eukaryota > Metazoa > Chordata > Testudines > Emydidae > Chrysemys > Chrysemys picta. The sequence continues at coordinate 51,294,122 of NC_088800.1, forward strand.
TCTCTGATGTCGTAATCCTAATAGCTTTCTGGTTGTCCAGTGTGTCTCCTAGAAAAACAGGGCAGACCTTGATGTCTAATGTAAGAATATAAGCTGAAAAAAAATTCTTAGAGAAGGTCATAAAGGGTTGGGGTTGTTTGTCCATCATAAACAAGAAAAAAAAGTGGGCACAAACCTACTTCCTTCTTCCCTTAGTGGGTTCCATTTTGGTGCCCTGGGTCATGGCAGGGTGTGCAAGACTTGTGCTCAAAAATCCTTTGTTCTTTCTTTCGCAAGCTGCTTTAAAAAAAAAAAAATCCTCAGCATTCCAGTACTGATCTCCCAGCGTCTGACTTCCTGTGAATGGGGCACAGCCCTATGCTCATCATGTAGCCCTTTTAGTTGCTACAGTACCAGGTAATAATCCCCTACTCTGGAGCTGTGCTTTTCTGTTTTCATGGATATGCTTTTTGTGCTTGTGAAGGGATTGCTCTGTATTGCTAGCCTGAATGAAGCATTAAGCAAATATCTCCCTCCGCAGTCCTGACCTGAAGCTCCTCCTGCTGTTTGTGTCCTATGTCTTTTCTCAATGCAATACTCAAAGCTCTACCAATGCAATACTGCCCAGTGAACGGTGCCTCCCTGCAGAAGAGAATGGAGGACTGACTAAAGGGTTGTGTGTGCTTTGGGCTGTCTAGTGTCCCCTGAAATTCTCCTGCTGGCCAGGCCCTGCTCAAAGGATAGGGGGCACTTATATCGTTGTTAACCCTGGCTGTCAGAGTACAGTCACATCCTTCATGTGTTCTGTGTTTGTTTCCCCCTCCCCAGGAAAGTGCAAACTCCTGAGAGTCCAAAGCCAGAGAATGTCCGAAAGGGTGACCAAGGTGAGCCTTTTCTTCTTGCTATCTCTGTGTTGTGTCCGTGCTCAGTCTGGTCGGTGATGATCTAATCTGCTTCCTGGGAATTCCTTCTGATGTTCCCTGCTAACAAGGGGCCTGATTCTCTTCTGTGCCTCTGTTGACTTCCATGGATTTAATCTGGATTCACACCTAGGTAACTGAGAGCAGAATCCAGCTACGGGTCTTGCCACCACAGGTGCAAGCCTGAAAGGGACATCTGTGAATGTCACCTGTTTGTGGAAGGGTTGGTCACTGTGGAGAGATGTCAGGTTCTGCACGGTTGCCATCCATCCTGACTCTTTGAGGAGTTTTCCAACCTGAGACTGCAGGAGTGTAGTGAAAAGTCCCTCTGCTTCCTTGTTATAGACGATGGTCTCCTCTGAGAAATCCGGAGGAGTGAGCCAGTATAGTGAGAAATGGGGAAGGAAGGGGCTTGGTCATTATGGCTTCCTGATACACCTTCTGCTCTTGTAGAGAGTGAGCCTTCACCCAAGGAACTGGAGGAGCTGGAGCTGCTGAACAGAGCCCTGGAGAGAGCATTAAGAGTCCGTAAAAGCACCCTGCGAAATCCTTCGGCGGCCCTAGGAGCTGCAGAAGGAAAGAAGGCAGCAGAGAAGAAACCTGCTACCAGCGCTGTTAGAATGCAGCAGGCACCCTTGTCTAAAGAGAGTGTCCCTAAGACCATCAAGGTGACATCTGTGTGCAAAAAGGCTGCCTCTTCCAAAAAACTCTCAGCCTATATGCTGAAAGCTCCGTACAGGACTGATCCTGTGAAAGCACCCACCAGTCAGAGCTCCAGGGCTCCAAAGGTGGCTGGGAAGGGCTCGACTAAAGGGGCTGCCCTCCAACAAGTGAGGAAGATTGTGCCAGCTGCCAGTGTGATTCAGCAAGAGTTCTGTGCTTCTGCAGAACCATCTGGCTCGCCCAGCTCTCCCCTGCACCAGCAGCAAAGCTCTTCTTCCTTTGGAGGCTCTGCTAGTGGGAAAAACTCGGTAGCTGTCATCCTACAGGGAATTGATCCAGAGAATGATTGTCCTGGTTCCTTGGCAGAGTCTCCAGTGACACAGAGCCATACAGCAGGAGATATCCCTGTGGGGAGTACCACGGCCCGCACATTCACCCTCCAGGAAAAGGGGTACGTTCTTTTCAGCAGGCGCTAGTAATCTTAGTTTGTTCAGTATTCAAACTCCATTTCTCTTCTCAGCTCGTCCACACAGGAGCTGATCTTTCCTAGCATTCACTGGGGCCTAGTTCTGTGTCATTGCTGCCCCCAATGTTGCCTTTAGAACAGAGATGGGCAAACTATGGCCCACGGGCCACATCCAGCCCGCGGAACCCTCCTGCCCGGCCCCTAAGCTCCTGGACCGGGAGGCTCGCTCCCGGCCCCTCCCCTGCAGCCTCGCCCCACCGCCCGCGCAATGCTCTGGGCGGTGGGGCTGTGAGCTCCTGGGGCAGCCATCAGGGGGCGAGAAGCGGGGCGGGAGCAGATAGGGGGTGAGGGCCGGGCCATGCCCCCCTAACCAGCCCTCCATAAAATTTCCAAAACCTGATGCGGCCCTCAAGCCAAAAAGTTTGCCCGCCTCTGCTTTAGAATTATCAAGGAGGCCCCTATTTTTAGATGCTTATAACTATGCTTGGCAGAATTCAGTTTTTGTTGTTTTTATAATTTTGAAGGATAATACCAATGTTTATTTTTAAGTTTTTATTTTTTTTTATTTTTATTGACTTAAATTTTCATAGTTACACAAAATTATGTGTTTCAAACTTTATTTTTAAATTTATCAATTTAAATTTTCACAGTTGGTGGAAATTATTGGGGGGGGTCAAACTAATTATTTAATGACAGCAGATACTGAGATTCAAAAGGTTAAAGCTTTATAACAGTTAATATACAAATTGTCAAATCACATGTCAAAATATACAGTACAAAGGAAGTAGCCTTCAATCCAACTCCAATAAGTTCTCAAGTAGGATTTTTCTTACTTTGCCTAGATGTAAATTTCTGTAATGAATGGACGGTTTTTTTCACTGATTTGAGTGTCTATGGTGAAATCGACCTGTATTGACATTTACTGATAAAAAGTTAATTCTTCCAAGCCTACATATAACTTTAACCAAATTTAATAAAAATAACCCCTTGGATGATGATTCTTAGCCCAGCTGTGACTATTTTCCAAAGTTTGCTTAGTAAAATTCCCTTGGACCTTTGTTTTATTTTAGATCCTCTCTTTCTGTCAGTTAAATGTTTTGAATTCCATATTTTATACTCCCCAAAAATGGCTTCACACTTAGCAAAGCTGACATAGACTTAATCCCAACTGGTGCCTTTGATGTATTGCAAAAACATATGATTAATGAAGAGCATCCTGATCTGTACAGAAGTGTTTCTCTTAGGAATATGATACAGTGACCACTACAGCCTGGGAAGATTCTACCTGGATTTAACATATTTTGCCCATTGATTTCTCTGGAGTTATGCATGGGATATGTGAAAACTGAATTTAGTTGATGCTTAAATTTTTCAAAAGTGCCTAAATCCTATTAGAAGTCAATGGGACTTAGGCGTCTAAGTCACTTAGGTGCTTTGGAAAATTTTGGCCAATAAGAACACTGTCAAATCAATCAAATCAATCAGTGTCTTGTTTTCATACAGTTGTACTCAGTCTGAGGCTCATGAGCTGGAAGTGGCTCTTTAATGTGTCTCCTGTGACTCTGCAGCACATGATTTTAAAACCATGTGATTGGTTAATAACTTGGATTGGTTAATAATTAAATCAGGATGCTTTTACTATGTTAACCAATTGTAGTTGATAAAATAATACTTGAGTAGTCATTTTGCTGTGAGAATAATATATAAAATAGTAAATGAACCAATGGCGTCACACAACTGTGGCTCATTTGGGTAATGTTGATCGCTAATTTGGCACCTGATCCACTGAGGTCTGAGTATCACTGTTTTAATATATAATGTTTAAATACAAAAAAGGGAAATACAAAAACCTGTTACTGGAGCAATGCAGTTCAGGTGTGACTTGCACCCAAACCAGGAAATGCAGTTATGATTGCTGCTGCTGCTGCTACAACTTATCTGCCTCATGTGTCTGCATGAAGGCAAAAGATAACACCATTCACATAGCAATGCAGTGTGCACAAGGAAACTTAATTAGTGTTGCTGGGGGAACCAGCATTTGAATATGCCAATTTGTTTAAAATCTTTGTTAATGCAGCACTGCAGTGCTTACTGTGTGTGTGCATGTGCTTAGTTAGCTATAAACTGGCAACCCAGGTTTTTGCAAAAGTAATTTATGAGAGATTCCACTCCACAATTCAGCTCCCCTAGTCTCTTCTATGAGGAAGAGAAAGATAAAATGCCCCCCATTTTTCTTCCACTTCTTCACGTGTCACTGACGCTGCCTTGGAGCAATGCTGCTGGGGCTGCTGAGCCTCGCTAGGCACAGTCATGATGATGGTTGTTAGTAAGGCCTGGTCCCCACTAAGCCCCCACTTCGGACTAAGGTACGCAAATTCAGCTACGTTAATAACGTAGCTGAATTTGAAGTACCTTAGTCCGAACTTACCGCGGGTCCAGACGTGGCAGGAAGGCTCCCCCGTCGATGCCGCGTACTCCTCTCGGCGAGCTGGAGTACCGGCGTCGACGGCGAGCACTTCCGGGATCGATTTATCGCGTCTTAACCAGACGCGATAAATCAATCCCAGAACATCGATTGCCTGCCGCCGGACCCTCCGGTAAGTGAAGACGTACCCTAAGAGATTTCAATGTGTCTAGCCCTCATCAACCTGCAGTGGCAGCTCCCTTTAGCTTGGGCAGCCTTCACCCTGCAGCTGCTGGTAGATCCTGCTTCCAAGTTTGTGTTCCAGCTTATGGGATGGGATTGCCATGGGATTTGGACACATGCACAGAACCTCTCAGCTCCAGGTGGCCAGCCCCCTTCTCTCTCAGAGTGATGGTGATGGATAGTTGTGGCTCTTCTCAGGCTGCTCCGTGGTCACTCTGAGCCATGCAGATCCTATTCCTTCAGGGCTCACTGGAGATGGTTGATTGGGCAGCTTGGGGGATGTTTCCGCTGGCTGGTGTTGTAGTTCAATGCATGGAGGATTCAGTCTCCAGAGCGGTCAGGCTGGCGCTTTTCACCAGCACTAAATTTGTTGCAAATGTAGACATCACTATCCTCAAATAAAAGATTAGGAACAGGGTACAGTGTCCTGATCCTGCTCTGCTGCTCTTTGGCAGTTGTTACTGAAATCTCTCTTCTTTGCAGGTCTTTGTTGAAGCTACCGCTTCCCTATAGGAAAGCCTATTCCAGGAACTCCAGGTAAAGCTATGACCACCAGTCCTACTTGGGGTTCTTTTCTGGTGGCGGGGGAGGTGTAAAGGGAGGGGCCTGGGCTTTGCAGCCTGATGGAGAGGAAGCCTAAAAAATGCTGCAGCATTTGAGGGGCATTGGCAGAGCTGTGTGGAAAGCCTGAGACTGGAATAGCAGGGATTGCTGCAGATCAGACTTGAGGGACCTTGGCAGAGCTGTGCATGGGAGCTTGCATGGAGCCTGCCAGTGGCAGTACACTGTCACTTCCAAAGGCACGAAAGCTTACGAAATTCACCCCAACATTTTAAAAATCTGAAGAATTCCAAGGAAAGTCATGGTCTTTAGCCTGTATATAACTTTGCAGTGGTGCAAATGTATTTCCAAATACTCTGTCATAGAAGTTAGAAACCAACCCCTGCCAGTCCCAGTGCTTTTGTTGGTCTGATTTTCAACTTCCCAAACAATGGGGCTCTGACCCACTTCCTTTGGGAGATCATTCCACAGTTTAGTAGAACCCACTGGGGTGATGTCTGTCTTGATGCTCAGCATAAGTAGGACTGGAAGAATCACCGAGTCCAGTCCCTTGCTATTGCAGGCCACCTGTCATGTGAATCTGTGAATTTATCAAGCTTCATCTTAAAACTAGTTAGGTTTTTCCAGAACCTCCCTCTTCTAAGGGTTAGAAACCTGTAATTTCCAGTCTGAATTCAGGGCCAGATACACACGTTTGTTCCTAACGTTGCACCTAGCGAGTGGGTAGTGTCCCAAACAATTTCTCCCCTTCTTGGGAATTGGCACCTTCCAAATGCTTGCAGATTATCATCAAGTCACCTGCTAGTCATCTCTTAGCCAAGTACATAGATTTCTCTGATTTTTCTGTGCAATTTTAGTCTCTTTACTGCTTCTTTGAACTTACATGGCAAAGTGAAAATAACCTACCAGTTTAGCTCTGCGTCCCCAAAGTTCCCTTACAGGGGAAATGGATCTAACAGGGTAATATCTATTTTTTCCTATTCCATTAACCTTGCTGTTTCGCATTACAACTTTCCTCTGACAGTGCAGTTTTAAAATAATCCGTCTTGACAGAGCTAAAACTTAATCTAGGAGTGGGACACACTAGCCCATGGTTCAGCCAGCCACATACTGGATAGTTATTTTAAATGTACTGCTGCTATCCCTCATTTTCTGCTATCCCTCATTTTTTTTGCAGTAGGTTTCTGGAGTGTGGCTGAAATACTTAGTGTCATGTGGCCATATTCTTGTAGGTGGTTGGGTCAGTGCAGAATTATGGAGACCTTGTGTAAGTGGAACATATCCCACTGTCAGCTCTCCTCCTCCATTCTTTGTATAAGGCACTGTGTTCCCAAGAGACCCCTCGAACACAAGATTCCTGGGATCTGTCTGCCCACCTTGCTGACGTCCATTAGAACGTTCCTGGAGCACCCTAGTGGAGAGGTGGCACCATCACGCCTCTTCCCACACATGCTGTCCTGCCACAACACGCTGAATTAGAGAAACCTTGGAAATCTTTCATCTAAGGAGAAGCTGGTAGAAATCATACAGGTTCTCTGGGGAATATTGTACCCGTGTGCAGGAAGATCTGTTGCCTCTGTGTGTATAATTCTTCCCTCCCCGCACACCCCCCCTCCGCTTGTCTTGAATTTTCAGACTGTGGGAGAAGTGTCATCTGTGCCAAAGCAGCTCAGCCACAGCTGCTGCAAGGAGTCGCTTTCTAGAGAGAATGCAGGCGACCGTATCCTTTTTTACCTCTCCTGTCCCTTTAGATGATGGCATGCAGCCACATGGGGCAGCTTGATGGGCATCCTCTTCAAACCATTGGAGAGGTACCCCGTCTCCAGGAGCTGTGCCTGTGACAGAAAGAGTTCCATCCAGAGCTTGTGGAAAGGGTTCCATTCCCACTGCAGATCTTCCCTGTTTGCAGAAACTTGGGTATTTTAATGCAGACAAACAGAGCCATTAGTAAACAACACATTTAGACATCCTTTCTTTCCCCCACCACCTCCATCCTCTGCAGTGTCATCTTGTGTGCTGCTTGCCCTTTACATCTGTCCTGGAATCCCAAAGAACTAAGCTCTGGGCATGAGGGTGGTGACTGAAGGAAGGGGTTTGCCATGCTCACACCTGGATCTAAAGGAAATGCTCCTTAAGCTGCTATAAGTTTTGTTCCTCTGCACCAGCCTTTAGTCCTGCAGAGATAGAAGAGGAGGTGATGGTCCTGCGTGATGCACATTCTCTCCTGGGCCAGTACATGGAAGCTGAGACCACAGGTAAGAAATGCACTAATGGCAGCTCAAATTATTTCCCCACCTGCTTGTGTCTTGCCAGGTGTACTCAGCTGTCTGTGGCTTAAGGAGACCAGAGCAATGGATGAGACAGGTGATAGTCCCCTTCCCTGCTTTGGAGTAGTCAGATATGGTACCTTTCACTTGCTGGTGTGGGCTTGGGAAGTAACAGAATTACTGAATCGTGATGGTTCTGTGTAATTTCATATCTCTGGGCCTGCTAGTTTTCCTCTCCGCTTCTCCTCCAGGCCACCCAACGTGGGAGAGAGAGTACAAATGTCTCCTGACCCTGGAAGGCCTGCAAGACACAGCATCCCAGTGTTTGCACAAGCTGCAGCTGCTGCGAGCAGGTGAGGCCAATATCTGCTGTAATGGTCAAGTGTCTAAGCAGCCTGCCCTGTTTGAGCAATAGTTTGGTGCTTGTGATTAGCCGGAGACCCATGTTGTTAGATAAAATGTCAAAGATGCAGCTGAGAGAGGGGGAACTCATGGACAGGGTGTGTTAATATTACTTGTGGGTTAAAGAGACTAGTCTAGTATTATGGATATGATTTTGTCACAGTAAAATTATGCATAATTTACGGCACAGTCACAATAAAAAAAATTCATGCTATGGTCACAGCAACAAAATAATTGTGTAATAAGGGAATGTGAACATAAATATGCATTTATTAATACAACAAGTTATTTTGTTAATTTCCATTTACACACGGCTGTGATTTTGGTCCAAGTTATATATTGAGTGTGTCACTTTTGATGCGACATCTCTCATCCCTGAGCACATTATTAAAGATGAGAATGATCTTTCTGTGTCCACACTGTTGACTGGTGCTGTTAAGCATCACAGGGTAGCCACTGCAAGAACTGGAAATCAGGGTTTCATGCTTCTCCAGACCTGTAAAATGTCATCACTGCTCAGTTCTTGAAATGCTTCCCAGTAAGTCCAATATACTCTCTGTGCTGGAATATTGTCTTCATACAGTAGGATATTTTCAAATGTTGTGGCCTCAAAAATGTTTCGGTGTTTTGCTTGATGTGGCTGAAATACATGGCATGTCCTGAAAGAAGCGTCAGCGGGTTGGCAAAAGTGGGATATTGAGTCAGTTTCCACGCATAACTTAATTTTTTTGAGTTTTCTAAAGGTGCAGGTTTTGTTGCTGGATGTTGGCATGTTTCAGTGCAGCTCTTGGCCTCCAGCGCAAGATCACAATTGCCATTTTTCACTTAATGAGCACGAACTGTGGGCCCTTCGTAAACCATGAGAGTATTCATGATTTGGGATGCAGACTTCTTAAGAGCCTCCAGTTCTTCAATAACTGCTGCAGATTGGCAGAGATCAACAATCTCTTCAACCTGAACTGCTCTGACCAGTCTCCTTTGTGTAAGAAACAAAACAAAAACCACACCCCACAAAATGAAATCCTCAGCATATGCAAGGTTATAAAGACCTGCTTTTAACCAGCTGTTCCATATGGTTATTATTGGGGCTGGTGGGATGCGAAGACATTTCCCTTATTCTATTAAAAACACATGAAAGCGAGCTTTCCATGCAGGGCAAGCAGGTTTATTTCATTTACTTTTAAAAATATTTTCCTTCACAGTTTGCCAAAAGGTTAAGCAAATGTTTCCATGCATGTCAGGTGTACAGCATTTAAAAACAAAGGTTTCAAGCCTTGACTCCAAGATTTCCCCATGTTTTTGGCATTATCTGTCACAACTGCAGTGCTGCGATCAAATGGTATTAGGAATTTCTCAACAGTTTCCCTTATTGCGTAGCTTGCTGTTTTAAAATTAACTGCTTCCAAAACCTCACAATTCAGCAAAGAACCTTCCAGCTTGTGTTCACCTTCAGCTGAAGTATCCACTTTGTCACTGCTGGTTTGGGAAGGAGAGAGCAAGAATTATAAGCCCATATCTGTCTTCAGCATCAGTAGTTTCATCTGCTACAATGCTGATTCCTTCAAAGGCTTGCAGCTTTTCTTTTAATTCTTGAATGTGATAGTCAAAAACCTTGGGTAAGTAAAACTTTTAAAAACTGGTCTGCACTAGAGCAAGTTGAATACTAAAAACCTTCTAAGTGTTGGATTGTCAAGGGTAAGGAAAAGGCTTCTGTTAATTTTAACAGCTCTGTAACTGTTTTCTTAAGTTTTGTTTTCTGTTTTCCTCCACTTCTAAGGACTCTCATTTGTGCTTATGTGTTGCACTTTCCAGGTGCTTGTCACAAATAGTCTTTCTGGTAAAATCAAGCCGATTTGTAAAATAATTTTTCTCCACTTACCCCAAAACATTTCATGAATTTCACTGCTCATTGCTTAGTTTTGCCATTTTACTTGTATTTTGTTGCTGTTGTCCTGTTTAGTGTTCACGGGTTCATCTGTTCCAACCACTTTGACTCCTTCACTGCTGCTGACACTGCCAGTAATTTTAAAGCCATGATCATTTCCTGTTTATGCAAGACGTGTTCGCTGTCTTCATGGTCAAGTTGAAATACATGGCAAAATTCACGGGTTCCGTGACAGTGGTGACCACCTGTGACATCATTGTATCCTTATCTATCATTAGTGGAGACGAGGATTTAAATCTCTGGTCACAATTGAAGCCGTTGCAACAATTTGTCACAATCATCATCTCTGTTTAGAAAGGGCCTGGGACTAGACTAGTAAGGGAGGTTGCAAGTCAGGAGGGAGGTGCACTGGCCACCCTGTGTAGCGGAAGCTTGGCCTGTGCCTGGTTCTATATATAACTACTAGTCCATCACTTTCAATTTTTATGAACACTAAATTCATCCCAAATTCTGGAAGAGCAAATGGCACTTGCTGATTTTATTTGTACCCTCCCACCCCAATAGCTGCGGAGTTCCAGATGGTGGTACACCCGGCAGACTGTACTCACTGTGCAGGGACCTCCCCTGCAGATTGCGCTCCACTCAGAGGACGAAGATGTGGGGACACGGGTGTCCTGGCAACACCTCTCCTTTTTTACTCCAGCTTCCAGGAGCTGAGGGACATGGCTGCCTTGAAACTGCAGGTGCTGATGCTGCGCCAGCAAATTGACATACAGAAGGTAACTCAACAGCAGAAATACATGGTGGGGGAAAAACAGCAGCAGCACAGTTAGTTCTCGCAGCAGCTATTTCCCAAGCCATGGGGTTTGCTCAGCATATCCATGTCCTGTCACACTCTGATTCATTTCAAAGATGCATACATTGTTAAGGCCAAAAGGGACCCTTGTGATCATCCAGTTTGCTCCTGCATAACCCAGGCCATAACTTCTGATTGAACTAGAGCATTAGAGAGCAGAGGTGGATGAGGCAATTATTGGACCAACTTCTGTTGGTGAGAGAGACGCTTTCGGGTTTACACAGAGCTCTTAGTCACGGCTGGGAAATGTACTCAGACAGTCAGAGCGAAGTTACAAGGTGGAATGGATGGTTAGCATGAGTAGTTAACACTCAATTAAAGGGACCATTCAAGGCAATGTCCCGTTAACACCTCTCCGGTCATTAACTACTTGTGCTAAACAATCTGTTCCACCTCGTGTTACTGTACCTTTCCCAGGCCTGAAGAAGAGCTCTGTGTAAGCTCAAAAACTTCTCTTTCTCACCAGCAGAAGCTGGTCCAACACTGCAGGAACTAGACCATGTTTATTAGACTTAGTTCTTTTTTTAGTTTGTTGGGGTGGGTTTGTTGCCCCCCCCCCCTTAATACTGCTATTGTAGGGAGAACATCCTAGTCTATTCTTTGTCACATTAATAGCTAGAGACCCCATTGGAGGCTGTTGCCTCAGTTGTGCACCTGCATTGTGATCTTCCCGTGTACTACCCATCAGCAGTCTAGCCCCTCCCGTGGGGCCAGAGAGGAGCACTATATTCACATTCCTTCAGTCTCAGGCTGCCCTGCTATTGACCTTGACCTTGCTGGTCCACCAATAAGAATGAGAAGAGAGATCAATCTCCACACCAGCTCAGAGCTGGGTGCCTTCGGCACAAAGGATTGCCCATTGCCCTGAATTATTCGCAGTGGTTTAGCCGTACGGACTCTACTCCCTGGGACTGAACTCTCGCTTAGAACCTCCAGACTGGGCTAAGAGCCCTCCAACCGGAGGTGAAGTGTGAGGGTTTAGCCATTAAGGCAACCCCTGTGCCATCCAACTGCTGCACTTTGACATGCCAGTCACCTGAACTGAGTGAGGGACATGTTGGAAAAGAAACGCTAGCAGCGCAGGAAACCCTCATGAGCAAAGGGAGAGTTAGGCTGTGTCTACACTTGCAGAGTTTTTGCGCTGTCAGTTTCAACAGTGATAGTGAACTGGTGAAAGAAGAGCGCTGGTTTGTGTACTAGCTTCTACCAGCGGCGGAGAGTGTTTACATTTGCAGCACTTCCATCGCAGATGAGAGCAGCACACTGAGGGCAGCTATCCCACAGTGCAGCTCTCTCCATTTTGATGATAGGTCTTGTGGGAAGGGGAGGGAGGTGATCACGGGGCATCCTGAGTCCCTGCACAGCCTCCTCTCCCCAAACACTGATCAGCTCCAGTAGCTCAGCATTGCTCCAAGCAGGGGATCCTTTGCTCCGTGGAGCAGGCCTTGTCACCTGGCCAGATGATAAGTGGGCACTTGCCAAGAAAACAGGAAGGGGAGTTTCAGAGTTCCCAGGGCTTTACATGGGGAGGGGTGGATGTCTGTTTACCTGGCATCAGAGCAGCAGAGCTGCTGGCCAGAGTGGTCACCTAGGCACTGTGGGATATCCTGCGGAGGCTAAAAGCTCTGTAAACAGGAAGAAGGTGTCTTCACTTGCACATCACCGCAAAAGCATCACTGGTAAGAGCTGTATGCCTCTTGTGGAGGTGGCTTTTTGTGGCGAAACTTCTGAGTTTCACCGCAAAAAGTCATGGGCAAGTGTAGATGCTTCCACGGTTTTTGCGCAAAAAAGGGACTTTTTCCACTTTAAATGGCAAGTGTAGACATGCCCTTACTGTTATCTAGCTGCATGTCTCTCACTGCATGCCCTGGCTGTTGGCAAATCCCTCTGCACCTGCTGTCACACAATAGACCTTCCTGCGATTAAGTCCTGTCTTTAATGTCACTTAATGTCAGGCCTCTGTTTATGGCCTGTCCCAGTGCTCCTTACAGAATGGTGGTTGAAACCTCCTGCCTAGATATCAGGGTGACCACTGGGGCTGGAACACTTGTTATAGTGGGGATGCTGAAAGCCAGCTAACGAAACTGTAAACCGTGTGTTTTCAAAAGCAATGTGAAAAAATGTGATTCCTGCTTACACCACATGGGTGCAGCACAGCTCCAGGATTCTCAAGAATCACATAATAATGCTAGCTTCGTTCTGACAGCACCAGCAAACTTTTCACCATGAAACCTGCGGGTGCTGCAGTACCTGCCCCACCTCTTGTTCCCACGCCTATGCAGGTGACTGCCCCCTAAATAGATAGATGTTTTATGTAGGGTGAGTTCTGGGAGTCCAGAGATAGGTGAAATACTTCGCAGAAGGTGAATCAAATAAGTGCAACATAAACTGGCTCCTTCCAACTCGCCAGTGCCCATATGTCTGTGGCCCAGGCCTAACCATTTGCTGCTGGGGCCTACATGGTGGGAATGCCAGATCCTGTTGGGTCACATTGCCCTTCTGCCTAGTGAGGCAGGACTGTTTCCCAGTCTTCTTGGATATTTGAACTAGTCTAGTTTTGAATGAATCCGGTGGAAAGGGGCTTCTGTCACCTCCTTTGGGAGAAGTGTGAACGCAGCTGTTTATTTTAGCACTCCCTCACATACTTCAGACCTACCATTTGCATAGCTTTGTACATGGGTGGATTTCAAAGCTCCTTCCAAAGGCTCAGACATTCTCACTGTAATGGATGGAGGCTGAGACACAGAGGGTAAGTGACTTGTGTAGGGTCAGACAGCTCTGGGGCTAGAATCCAGGAGAGGGCCATCGCGTGGGAGTGGTATAGCCATATGTGGTGAAGGATAAGTAGTATTATCTGTACCATGCTGCCCTACAAGGTGTGTTAGAGATAGGGTAACTGTGGGTTACTCTATGGTGCATCCCCAATGAACAGAGAATAGACACTTTGATAGTTAAATCTGATGAAAGAAATCCATCCTTCAGCAATTTGGATATTATTACCCATAATGCCCTGACTAGCTTTTGCTGCTTCATACAACCACTTGGAGGCCCTAGAAATGTGCTCTGCCTTTCAACCTGCTGATGTGGTGTTTGCTTCCACCCAGGTTTTGATAGCCGAGCTTCTCCCCATTCTGGAATCCAGGCTCCCTCATGATGATTCTCCATCTCATCTGTACCGCTCAGTTTACACCCAACTCTGTGAAGGAGGTGAGCGGTTCCCTGTACTGATGAATGATGAGCTGCCAGACTGACCCTGAATCCAGCCTGCTATCCTGCCAGCCGTCCCCACGCCCAGAGAGAGAGAGCCAAGAAATAAACTTTTCCTAGTAATTTTTTTCCCTCTGCCCACTTGTCAAACAAAATAATTAAATTTTACACTGGTTTCTAACTCCATTTCTCTCTTAAGTCATCCAGTCATCTTCGCTACCTGATAGCTGAGGGGTTCTGAAGACAAGGGCTTTGAAGTACCTCTACCCTGGGGCTTACCATCCAGCGGGTTATCATGGATAGTGCAGTCCTTTACCTGGATCACCTCCAACTTTGATCCTGTCTGATCCACCAAGCTAAGAAGGGCTGAGCCACATGGGTGCTTAGATGGGAGATGTCCATGGAAAACCCAGGTGCTGCGGGAAGTAGTGCTGCTGGGATGGATCGCTAGGTAGTGCTCTTCCCCCTCAGTACTGAACCAGTACTGTGTGGTGCTGGAGGAGCTGTCTTTCAGAGACCAATCCAGTGTCCGGTCCAGTCCTATGGCACTTGTCCTAAGAGTAGTAGTTTTGACCCTGGTTCCTGGCCAAATTCCAACATGCGTAATTGCATTCTACCTCCCTAGCTCCCCCCTGTATTTTGATTCAGATATGATATTCTTTCCTTCCTGTCTCTAAACTGGGTGGTGCTGCTGTGCACTGATTTAACAGTTGCACTCTAGCAAAGGGTGACATGTCTCTGGGTGTAAGCGCTTTGTGATCTAATTGGATGAAAGGAGCCACCATGGATATTGTAGCATTATCATTGCTTCTTAGATGGTCACCGGTTCTTGTTAGTTTAGGGCATATCATAACAGAACATAATCTGTTTGCTGTAGGGTGTTTTCAGTCCTAAAAGAATGACTGACTGCAGTGTCTTCTCCAGCATTGAGAAACTTTGGGCAAAATGAGTGTATGTTGAATCCGCCCTTCCTAAGACCTTTTTACCCATTGCTACTGTAGTCAAAATTCACTAAAAATCAGAATTTTGTGTGTTACATTTGGATCTTTGGGAATAGTATTTTATCTCCCATGGGTTCTGAGCTCCTGGACCAGCTTTGGAATTAGTGAGAGGAACATCAGCCAAGAACTGCACTGCCAGTGGTTGTGATCAGTGTTCCCTCTAATTTTTTACGTCCATGTGCGGAATGAATTTTGTTATGTGCACCAATATAGAGGTGATGTGTGACACATCACCTTCATATTGATGCACATAACAATATTCATGTGGTGGGAGTGGGGCCAAGGGGTTTGGAGTGTGGAAGGGGGCTTAGGGCTGGGGCAGAGTGTTGTGGAGGGGAGTGTGAGGGCTCTGGGCTGGGGGTGAGGTGTTTGGGGTGCAGGAGGGGGCTCAGGGCTGGGGAAGAGGGGGGATGAGGGCTCTTGGGTGGGGCTGGGAATCAGGGGTTTGGGGTGCAGGGGGGGCTCAGGCTTGCAGAGGGTTGGGTGCAGGGGGTGAGGGCTCTGGCTAGGAGTGAAGGCTTGGATGGGGCTAGAGATAAGAGGGTTGGGGTGCAGAGGGTTGGGGTGATGGGTTTGGGGTGTGGACTCTGGGGTGGGGCCAGGAATGAGGGGTTTGGAGTGTGGGCTGCCCCAGCGCTGTTGGGGGGAGAGAGGATTCCCCTCGGCCCTCTCTCGCTGCAGCAGCTCAGAGCAGAGGGAGAGAGGTGCCTCTCCCTGGCTGCGGCAGCTCCAGCAGGCCTGGGCCAGGCCGAGGAAGGGGCTCCTCTCCCCCTGCTGTGGCAAGTCTGGGCCGGGCAGGTTGTGCTGGGAGAGAGGCATCTCTCCCAGCTGCAGCCCTGAGCCCCTGCGTGGGACTTAATAGACAGCTGTGTGGCCATGCAGCTTAGAGGGACCCTAGGTTGTGATAGTGGGAATTTCTGCTTGGGTGTCTCAAAGCATTTTACATAAATAGTCTTTCAGTCCCCATCTTCCCTTGCTCAGTCCCCACCACCCTCCTTACAGAAACCATTCCCCACACCATTATTTTATCCTTCTGTGACTATGGTTGCTGGAGCGGCCACTGTGAGATTGCTCAATCAGGGCAAACTGCAAAGAATAGGGAAGACAATCCCCAAAACTGGCAGTTTATTCTCATAATTAGATTCACCACACCAGTAACCAAACAGCTTCTGTAATACCTTACTGGTTACCAAGAAGCTAAAATACAGTTCACTTTAAGCAATCCAGCCTTTGGCTCCCATCCAGACGGCCACATCTATATAGTGAGGGTTATTGAAAAACCTTATTCACCATATATAAAGTTCTACCAATCCCAAGAGATTGGACACACACTACCCACCAGGTCAAAAATATTTCAGATCTTACCTAAATATACGCATACAGGCAATTCTTATTAACTAAATCTAGAATTTATTTAAAAAGGAGTTACTGAGATTAAAAGATCGTTATACATACAGAACTGAATAACGTTCTTAGGTTAGTTTCAAAGCAAAGATGGTGAGCTGCTGATTTGTAAAAGTTCTTCCAGAATCAGTTCAATAGGTTATAGTGCAATAGTCCATATGTAGAGTTTGTTCTAATTCTTTCATGAGAATTTGCAAGGATAATCCAGGACGCACCAGGAGGCCTCAGGTTTGTGAGCTGAATTTCCCCTGACAAAAGTTTAAGCAGATCTGAAAGGGTAAGGACCAGGCCTGAAGCTTCCTTTACACTTCTCTAGCAGGCTAATAGCCTCTTAACAGCACACATCTCACCAGGGGCCTGCCTGGATGAAGAATAGGCAGTGTATATTGTTTCTTTGAGGTAAATCCCTGTGTCCTAGACACACAGATAACTAGTTCCATTCATTAGCACAAGGCACTTAACCATTTGAACAGTTCACAGGTAGTTGATTACAAACTTCAAAGAGAAATAAAGACAATATTACACCACTAGTTTCATCTAAATGTTAATATTCCTCTTTGATCTCTGAATCAATATACTATAGTAATGAAACATTACAGACAGGAACTGAAGTTTAGCATCTATAAGCTAATTGGATCACATTGTTAAACTTCTAACAAGATATAGGTAAATAGACAAATACAGTTAGTATCTATTCTTAATCCCCTAACAGTACAGGCCTACATTTCAAAGGCTTCATTCTATTTAATGTGGCTTTGCTACCTATTTACCCAGAGGCAGATTAGGAGTTTGTGGGGCCTGGGACCCTGGGCCAGAGCAAGTGGGTGCCCCTTCCCACCCCTTCCTCCTGCAGTCCCCCTTTTCCTCCCCACCCTCCTGGCGCTCCTGCTGGGGAGTGGGCTTGGGGCACAGGGGCCTCCTCTGCTCACTGGCAGGAGTGCTGGGCAGGCAGGCAAAGTGGGGCAAACCCTGCACCCTGACCCCACTCCATGGCAGGAGCACCAAGTGAGTGGAGTGAGTCAGGGCATGGGGGTGCCCATTTTTCTGTGGGCCCCCCAATTGGCTGGGACCTCTGGGCATGGGCCCCATTGGCCCAGTGGCTAATCCGCCACTGTGTTTACCATTTCAATACTTTTCTAATATGTCCTTAAAGGTTGATTTTTTTGGTCACTTAGCCTTCTGGTTGCTTAACACTCACTGGCTCAGTGTCATACCTTACAACTGTTTGTTCCACTTTCCTGGCCTTTTCAAATTGATGTGGTTTTGAAAATGGGGCTGGTGGTGATGGTGGTCTTGTCTAAGTAGTTATAGCCATCTTGTTTGGGTAGTTCTCATAGTCATTTTAGCCAATCTGACCACTCAGATGGCCCAAAACATTTTTGAAATGGATGCTCTCCAAAGATCCCTGCCCTGCATACGTCCTGCTTTTGGGCTGTCTGTGCTTGTGGCTCAAAGCCCTAGATCTCTCTGTGTTGCCTGCCACCTCTGCAGTGAAGTCACATCAGTTCAAAGTGGAAGAAAGACATTTGAAATGGCAGTGGGGCCAGTGATTGATCAGGCGATCAAAAGTCTAGAAATCAGTGGCGCTGACTCCGTGGGTGCTCCAGGGCTGGAGCATCCACGGAAAAAAATTGGTGGGTGCTCAGCACCCACCGGCAGCTCCCCGTGGCCCCATCCCGCCCCCCTGCTCCAGCTCACCTCCGCCTCCTCCGCAAGCGCGCCGCTGTGTCCTGTTTCTCGCCCTCTCTCCCAGCACTTGCGCCACGAAACAGCTGATTCGTGGGGCAGGGAGGAGGGGGGACGCGGCGTGCTGGGGGAAGAGGCGGGGCCAGGGTGGGATTTGGGGAAGGGATCCAATAGGGATAGGGAGGGGGTGGAGTTAGGGCGGGGACTTTGGAGATTGGAATGGGGCGGGGCCAGGGGCAGGGATGGGGTGGAGTCAGGGCAGGGCCAGGCTTTTCTATAGTCTTCCATCTGAGGATCATGAAGCCCTTTACAAGTTCTAATAATAGGCCCTATCATTCAACCCTTACAAAAGCTAAACCTTGAATGGGATGACTTGAATAAGCAGCCTTTACTCGCTTGAGTGATACGTGGTGAGGCCTTCAGTCAGCACAGTATCCTGGGAGGTATTATCCCCATTTTACAGATCATTTGAAATTCTGCGTGTGATGGTTGCACATTGCATTAATTTATAAAGCAGCACTAATCCCAGAAAAGAAGCTGCTTTTGAATGTATTAAGATCACTTTTTATCTACTAACATTTTAAAATAATGTACCTCCTCTGAGTCATGCTGAACTGTGCCTGCATATTCATACTGCACGTTATTTGGTATTTTAGATTAAAAAAGCAATATCACACTAATTGCATGCTCAAAATCAATAATACTGTATATGCCAATAACCTCTCTCTATAATGGATTCAGTTGTGGCTAGCTGCCTGTGAGTTTCTGTAGCTTAGCTTTGTTGTTTGCATTTTAATTCAATTCTGAATTTGTAACATTGAAAATAAAATTAGCAATTTTTCCCTTGATGCCATTTACCCAGTTCTTTCTCTATTATTTTTATTCAGTATTTAGTGACTGTTAGGCTGTAATATTTGGTAGTCAGACAACCAGAAAAAAAAGAATAGAAAATTTCTTACGGGAAACAGTGGACAGCTCTGTCACTTGCTACATTTTAATGTAGCCTGGACAAGGCATTAGAAAATATATAGCAGGATACAATTTAGCCTCAGGAAGTCAGGCTGGATCACTTAATAGTTCTTTTCCACATCTAATTCCTGTGATTGCAAGAAAAGTGGATATGTCCTTTCTCTATAATGCATGAATCCATCTTTTCAAAGGCCATCACTAAGTCTGGAGTCAGACAGCCTCTCCCAGTGCTTGGCAATCTGGCACTGGGTTACTCTCCCCATTATTTTCTACTTCACTGTGGTGCACAGTCAGCGATGCTGACAAACAGAACTAGAGATGCTCCGATAGAGCTAACCAAGGAGTGTGACACAGAGCTGAAAATAGCAGAAAGATGTCACCTAGCAACTTGTCACCATCTCAGAAGCCTTTGTTAGAGTGGATAAATGTGACACACCTGCTATTTTCAGATCCGCATGTCCTGCTGCTGCTGTCTGATTAGTGTGATTTTTCTTCCCCTTTTCCAAATCATAGATATTAGACATGGAAAAGACCCGTTAGGTCATCTAGTCCATCCCACCGAAGACAAGTCCAAGATTGTGCCCAACAATATATTCTGCTATGCTTTATCCAGTTTTAAATGGCACTAAGATACCAAGGTGGTAGGCACTGTATAATAACCCGAATAGAATACAATTGATTAGAAAAAGCAGCCTCCTCTGCTTCTTTTAGGAGGCTATTCCACTCTCTCTAATCAATTGCCCTGTCAGAAAATTTTTCCTGATATCCATCCTACATTTTCCTTTGCTCAGTTTCATCCCACTTTTCCCTAGTTATATACTTGCTTGGACCTCCCTATACAATTGCTCTTTCCTCATGGTGTTTTCAACCTTCAGGTACTATAGACAGTTGTTCTGTACCATTTTGATGAATTTTGCCAACTTACATATATATTATATCCCAAAAACTATGTTAAAAGAACATTAAGTTGGCAAAGTCAAGCCCTCAAAAGGTAGGAAATGTCAGAATTAAGGTTGCCTGTGCAATCTCAGTTTGGTCCCCTTGCGCAGATGCATTAGGATACAGTCTTTATATGACCATATACTATTTTTCCCACAGGATCTGTGGCTCATTCAGTGCACAGGCTGGGTGGAGCTCATTGAATGGTGAATTATTTGTATCCTTCTTATTCAGTGTGTGGCCCCATGCATTATTTACTGCCTGCCAATTAAACCCTGCCCTGAATACAGGATTTTAATTTCCTCATGGGCTTTTCTATGATACCTTACCACTGTAGCTTAGTTCTTTACAAACATGAATGAATTTTTCTTCACAATACCCCTGTGAGATAAGGTGATATTATTATCCCCATTTTATGCATGGGGAATGGAGGCTAAAATGGTCAGAAGTTTCCCTAGGGCCTGGTTTTTCAGATTACTTAGCATTTTATAGCACTTTACATGTTCAGGACACAGCTCCCACTGACTTCAATTGCAGTTTTGAGTGCTCAGCACTTCTTCAGATCAGACCCCGGGTCTCAAGTTGGATACCCAGAAAAAGAGAGTCAAACCATGGCCACTTGTGAGTGTTCTTGGTTTACATTGCCTGCCTAGTGTCTCATAGGAACTCTGTGGCAGAAGCGGGACTAGCATTCAATTCAGGATGGCATTCAACTGCAGTAACCACAAGATCGTCCTTTCCCTTCCTGCGATCACCTGCCTCAGTCACCACACACCATCCAACTTCTGCCACAAATAAAGTAGGGATTCCGCAGACAACAGCCTTTTTTTCTATACAATCCTGATTTATTCCGGAGCCCAGACCATCCTGTTCACTGAATGAGGCAGGGGCCTGTAGAAAAAATGGTGTGTGATCATGAAATTAAAGACTCTATCATAATATATAATCACAAGGGAGCCAAATTAAGGGTGCAGCGGCATCCTTGTGATTATTAAATTAAGGGTGCAGAGGCATGCTTAATTTGGGCATTTCTTAACTGAATGCTTGACTTTGCAGCTTTAACATTAATGTAGGTTTTTTTGGATGTAATTTCCTCTGCTGAAACCCCAAGCCCCAGTGCCCTCTGTAGGGCTAAAACTGAAGTCCTGAGTCCCCTGTGAGGCTAAAATCAGAGCCCTGAGCCCCAGCACCCCCCACGGGGTAAAGTCCAGACCCCTGTTGAGGACCACTGCTCTAAAACTCTATGCGGAGAAAAAATTTGGATCCACATACAATCTGCCATCCACAAAGATGGTAAACAAAGAAACGCAGATATAAAGGGGTTATCCGAAGATTTGCAGGGCTCTCCCCATGTTGATCATGCTCAGTTGCCCTGTGGGGATGGTGTATGTGCAGTGCAGTCCCACATAGGGGCTGTGAGGGATGGAGCAAGCTCAGTGCAGATGGAATCTTTGGAGAACTTAGCTGCTGACAAGCCTTTACTGAGCATGTGCAAATGGCAATTTTCCCCAGGCTTATAGCTAGCCAGATATGGGAAGATTTTTATAGGAATGGCAAAAGGCACATCCCTGACAACAGGGCCACCTTCCTGCCAAATTTTAAGTCCTTGCTCCAAAGCTTGGCTGCACCAGAGCTCAGTGAAATGTTGTAAGATTTTTTAACATGGGCAAAACAATATATTTCCCCCCTAATCTTGTTCTCAGAAAGAGCTGGACCATTTTGCTGTAAACTTTCCAAAAAAATTCTGCTTGATGTGCACATCTGCCATAGAAAATTTCAGCCTCAACTGTTTGAGTTTGGCAAAATTATAAGCAACTGAAAACAGAATCTTACAATGGAAAGTGTCAGGCAACCTTAACTCTAGGAGCCTATCCCTGCACCACCTATAATTTATATTTTTAATAGTTTTCACTCGCTAATTCCCTATAGCTCCCTGATCGTTTCAGCTTGCTGTGCTCTGAACTCCTGTAAATTTGCCAGTGTGCATTATTCTGTGTCTTCTCACAAGGCTAAATAGTGAAGGACTAAGCAGTTGCCTGTTCTGTGACATGATCTGGCTGCATATGAAACCCGAAATCACATTAGCTTTTATTGCCTTTATCTACTTTATGCTTTACAATCACCCTTGTCTTTTTGCATTATCAGTACTTAATAATAACATTTAGCCCTTGACATTTTCAAAGCTATTTATATACATTAACTAATGAAACTTTCCAGGTTGGGCAGACATATATTTTATCCCCATTTTACAGATTGGAAAACTGAGGCACATACAGTTTAAGTGCCTTACCGTAGGCCACACAAAAAGTAAGTGGCAGATCCAGGAGTAGAGCTGAATTATTCCTAATTTCTGGCCCTATATAATCCTGCAAAGCAAATCACTTATTATTACTTGCCTGAGGATCTCCTACCAGGTGTCTGTTCAGTATCACAATATTCTTCTATAGCATGTATCTTTCTATATTCAATTTTACTTACATAAGAACAACCAAACTGGGTCAGACCAATGATCCATCTAGCCCAGTATCCTGTCTTCTGACTGTGGCTGGTACCAGATGTTTAGAGGGAATGAACAGAACAAGGCAATTTATCGAGTGATTCATCCCCTGTTGTCCAGTCCCAGCTTCTGGCACTCAGAGGTTTAGGGACACCCTGAGCATGGGGTTGTGTCCCTGTCCATCTTGACTAATAGCTATTGATGGACCCATCTTCCATGAACTTATCTAGTTCTATTTTGAACCCAGTTATATTTTTGACCTTCACAACATCCAACGAATTCCATAGGCTGATTGTGTGCTGTATGAAGAAGTACTTCCTTGTGTTTGTTTCAAATCTGCTGCCTGTTAATTTCATTGAGTGACTCCTGGGTCTTGTGTTATGTGAAGGGGTAAATACTTTATTTTTGTATTTTGAAATCAATTGACTCAACCATCTCAGAGTCATCCTGGATTTCATCCCCCATCCTCATTCATTAACAGGCCTATGCTGAATCTAAATATTTCTCTCACTTACTATAGTACAAGCTTTTCTTTGCCCATCAAACCTTTGTTCAGCATTAACCCATTCTGCTCTGTTCCTACAAATCTTATCTAAGTCTGTGCAGCCTGCTTGGCTCTCACCTCATGCCATTTCCAGCTCAGAGTTTTCTATCCTCAGATCTACAAAAAGTAATTTTCCCTCTGTTGATACTCACACCTTCTTGTCTTGTTGAGAATAGGTCACTTCCACCTTGATTGAATTGGCCTCATTAGCACTGACCCCCTACTTGGTAAGGCAACTCCCATCTTTTCATGTGCAGTAATATATATACTGCTTACTGTATTTTTCACTGCATGCATCTGATGAAGTGGGTTTTAGCCCATGAAAGTTTATGTCCAAATACATTTGTTAGTCTCTAAGGTGCCACAAGGACTCCTCGTTGTTTTTGCTGATACAGACTAACATGGCTACCACTCTGATATCCTCAGATAGTTGCTTGGTCTCTTGTGCAGCCACACTGGCTGCTTTCTGTTCCTTGGATTTTGCTTTTGCATTCATCAGGTGTAGGTTACTCTCTAAACCAAGCTCCACCATCCTGAGCCAAATCAGGGAGATTATCAGGAGGTTGAAGAGTGATTTCAATCAGGGAAGGTGCCATAAAAAGGCCATGGCCACAAACAGCTCTATCGCTGCACTTAATTCCTAATCTGTATTTCCCCTCCAGTTCTAGTCTTGTCCCACCCCAGTCTAACCAGCAGTACACCTGTCACTAGAGCCAGGCATAGTGCAAAGAGACACCATCTGAGTTTCTGTAAGCACAGCCTAGAATGACCCCACAGGGCTTGAATAGGGGTTCGGTGGGGTTCCTAGTTAACTGGCACAGCCCTGCTCCCATTGAGTGGCTCACTGTTATGTGATTACATAGAGAGACTGTGAAACCTGAAGCTGCATCATGGAGGCCTTCCCTGGCCCCTCATTGGAGGAATGCCGGGACCTCTGATTGGTCAGAGCTTCCTATTTAAACCCAAAGAGCGGAACAGGAAGTTGTCTAGAGAGCTGGGTTCTACCTGGCTGGTGGCTGTATTGGACTTTATGTTCTTGTCTGACTCCTGGTGCCTGCTTTCCAAGGGCAGCAGGTTTGTATAATTTTTGGTGGTGCCCAGAACGGGTCCAAGTCCCACCCCCACACACCTGCTTTGTAAGCCAATATATATATTTTTAAATAATGTAAAAATGGACTGGAAACATTAAGCATTTAACAGTTTCCCTATATTGCACAATATCACTATCGTAAGAAAATTATTTAACTAAGAATATCAACTTTATTAATACTCTTTTGAATACGAAAACAACCAAGCACTCTTGGAGCAGTAACCCTCAAAAGCAAATACTTTCTTATTAAATTAAAACAAAATGTAGCCCCTTCTTTTGCGATGTTCTTCAGGAGGCAGCAAACATTTTTTGTTGTTGTTTGGTGGGGGATGGGGCTGCCCCTTGCCCAGCGTGGGGCAGGAGTGGTGACTGCAGACGGGGGGGCAGGGTGTCACAACACTCACCCAAGCCCCAGCTGCTCAGGTGCAGGAAGCCCCCTCGCCTCCCGTGTGGTGAGTGCCGGGGCGGGGGCTGACATCACATGTGCGCATCCTTTCTGCTGCTGCCCCTCACCGTAGCCTCACTGGGGATGTGGGATGGGATTGCCCCTTGCCAAGCAAGGGGCAGGAGTGCTGACTGCAGGCGGAGGGGGGACAGGGTGTCACGAGTCTGACACTCACCCAAGCCCCCAGACTCCAGGAATGTTACCTGGGGTTCTTTCAACCCAAAGCTCTTGGTAACTTTTAGTGTGTGGGAGGTAGTGTCAGGAAATAAATCAGGGGAAACCCGGCCGTCCGACCGATAGATGGCTGGCACAAACAGGACAACACAAGAGTGCTTTCACTCAGGGCCGGCTCTAGGCACCAGCAAAACAAGCTGGTGCTTGGGGCGGCACATTTTTAGGGGCGGCATGGCCGGCGCCAGAATGCCGCCCCTAAAAATGTGCCCCGGCCGCCCTAGCTCACCTCCGCTGCTGCTGCCACGGCGCGCGAAACAGCTGATTCGCGCGCCGCTACTCGCCCTCCCTCCCAGGCTCTCAAATGTGGGAGGGAGGGGGAGCAGCGGTGCGCGAATCAGCTGTTTCGCGCACCGCGGCGGCTCGGGGTCTCCCCCTCCCTCCCAGGCTCTCAAACCTGGGAGGGAGGGGGAGATCCCGAGCGGCCAAGGCGCGGCGCCGCTTCTCCCCGTCCCTCCCTCCCTCCCTCCTAGGCTTGAGAGCCTGGGGGGAGGAGGCAGGGCTGGGGATTTGGGGAAGGGGCGGAGTTGAGGCGGGGCCAGGGGTGGGGTAATTAAATAAGGGGGGTGGGGGCGGCCAAAATTGTTTTTGCTTTGGGCGGCAAAAATCCTAGAGCCGGCCCTGCTTTCACTTAAAGCTAAACTTTACTTAGTCTCAAGCACTTACACACGTCCACAACAGGTTAGTAAAACACCCTCAATAATTACCAAAGCTAAGTGTGGTTCTCAAGTGGCACAGCGGCAGCCTTCCGGTGGCCAAATCTGATGGTGAGGAACACAAGATGCATCCAGAGGGAGAGTCCAGTCCAACTACCTCAAACTTTTCCCCCTTATTTATACATTAGTAATACAATGACATATCCCTTAAAGAAAACTTGTTAAGCAAGCAGTTTCAACTGTCAAGTAAGAGGTTTCCTTCTGATTATTGATTAACCAGGTGTGTTTTTTTCCCAGAGTTTGCAGCATTGATGCCCTAACAGACATTCCTGACGGCAAATCCTGCTCTTCTAAAATGCATGTATCAGCAACTTCACCACAATTCTTATCAGAAAGGACGTGGGGTCAAGCTGCCCTTTCTGTGGCACCCAAACCCTCCTCCCCTCTTGCCTTGGTTAAGCTGAGACTGCTGCATGGCCAATTTATGGCCTGCTGACTTAGCTGCTTTTAGCTATAAGAAATAGTGGTTTCAGGCACTATACTAGTTTGCTGAAATCTCCCCATACAGAAAGTCCCCTTGGAGTTGGAGTCATCTCGTGTGCCCCTCCTCCATTTGCAGGCGCAGCAGCCACCTCAGCCCTCTGCCAGCACCACTCCCTTTGTTGTAGCCAGCAGCGGCAGCGGCCGGTGAGGGAACGCAGCGCCGAGTGGAAGGGCAGCTGCCTGCTGCCCAGGGTGTAGGCAGGGACGCTCCTGGGGAGGCGCACGGGGAAGGCAGGCGGGGCCGGGGGAGAGACCTGGCCCCGAACATTGGTGGAGCCGGGCCCCCGGGCCCTGAATATTTCTGGAGCCTGGGCACCACTGGCCCATATAACTCGCCACCTCAGCTGCTTTCATGACCTGTCCCTGGTTCCTGATCCTTGCCCCTGGCTCTGACCTTCCTTCCTGACCTGCTTCCCTCTCTTTACTATCTAGTTGGTGTACTTGCTAGAAGCTTCAGCAGAAATGCTGAGGACTGAATAGGCTGCACAGACTGAACTTCTTTGTCACCCATCAAGGTGGTTGCAGCAGCTCAAGGTGGAGTAACATTAATAGGGCAGTGTAGCTGCTGCCTGTGCCTGTTTGGTGGGCAGAAAACTTAAATCTCTTGGGCTGTCAGTGCAGTTCCTTTGCCAGGCACTAAACTTGCTGCTGTGAGCCAATTATGTGTCTTTCAGAGATGGGAGTGGAGGAGGAGAAATCATACTGCCAGTGACCAGCTTTTAGTGCAGTGTTCCGTCTGTCTAGGGGTGGAGTGGAATGGATCTGAAGATTTCTAGGTTCCATAGTGAAATTTGATTAGTTTTGCTGATAACAGGAAATACTAACTTCCTCTTTATGCCGATAAGTCAAAATTACCTTTCCCCACCCATTCAAAATTGGAGATAGAGGACTGGATTCTCATCTCATTCCCATTACTTTTGTACTATTATCACTCCATTGACTTAAATGAACTCACTCCTCATTTACACCAGTGTAAATGAGATGAGAATCAGGGCCATTGTTACTGACTCAGCTGTAATATAGAATAATGTAAGTAAAGTGAGAGTAAAATATTGGTTTTGCTTGGAAATTAAAGGGACTCCAGTGGTTTTGTTTCTCTGTTAGAGAGCACTGCTGCCCTGCTAGGTTTCCTTTGTCTTGATGCTTGTTATCCTTCAGCATCCTCCCTGCGTGGGTGTGGAAGGAACAGTCCTGTAGGTCCATCCATCACCATGGCAGATGGGTCAGTGGTGTGGAGGGGCAAAGTACTATCTCAGCTTCTGCAGTGTGAGTCATGCAGTCCCAGCTGCACTCTTCTCTCTGTGGGAAGGGGGAGGAGGACATATGAGAACATCAGTCTATTTATGCTGCTAAAATTACAGCCCTATGTTGTTGCAAGAGGGGGGCCTGGAGGAAGTTGGCGGAGGGCCCACATAGAGCAAGCACATACAACCCATCTGGGGGATATTCAGTAACTTGGAGATGTTCTTGAGGTGGGTTTTCACTTCTGTGGGAGAGTTGCCTGAGGAAGAATAGTCCATGTGTGCAAACTTGCCATATCAGAGTGGTGAGCCAAACCCCGAGAGATATCCTTATACCAACCAATATGTGCTCCAAGAATGCATTGCACCCACTGTGCTGTTTTAGTAGTCAGTCCTTCCCCGCACTACACAATAGCCTAGACTTGCTACTCTGTGCCTTCCTTTGTGACTGACGCTTTCCATTCTGTTATCTCATATCCTAAACTTGTCTGTCCTGGCCCCATATCAAGACTTGTCAATTCATGCCCTTCCCTCACCCCCAGATTTGAGAACTCAGTTCACAGGCATGTGCTCACGTGCGGGCACACACACACTCTCTCTGCTGCATTCCAGAATGGGAACTCCACTGTCCATTCACTTATGGAGACAGGCAACCAAAGTGCACAACCAGTTGGAAAGGATGAAAGAAACATGGGAAGCCCCTCTCCCACTTTCCCCTCCAGGTGCAGTGCATTGTCGTCCTCTGGCTGGCTCTCTCTCCTAAAACTCCTGCATCGGGGAGCTTGGGGGATGGGCCGTACTCCAACCTCCTGATATCACAACCTGAGGACATGGCATCAAGATGCAAACTGAAAACAATGGTTTGCAAAGTCACAACTTTGCAGTGCAGCAGCATGGTGTCCCTCCAGAGCTTCACGATGCCTGGTGTCCCCACAAACCCCCCTGGAGTTATTTAGGCTTTCTGCACACTGACAGATCCTAACTTATCAATTATGGGATCATCCCAGAAAAATAAGGCTGGGTGACAACCAAGCCAATGTACACTTTCATCCAGCTTAGGGGAGTTTCACTCGTTATTTTATGTGAGGCAGAGGTTTGGTTTTTGACATCTATTCATGCAATATTGGTGCTGCTTTTGGAGCCTGTTGGATGACCTTGGAGCCCAGCACTGAGAATCAGGAGACCTGCATTCTGGCCCCAGTTTCTCCACTGACCCATTGTCTAACCTTAAGTCATTTAACCTCTCTGGGTCTTGCTTTTCCTATCTGTAAAATTAAGAATACACAGTTTATCCGTTTCCTGCTATCTCCTTGGTGTGTCATGAGGCTTAATTAATTAATGTTTGTAAAGTACTTTGAGATCCTTGGATGAAAAGTGTTATAGACACATGAACTATTACCATTATTATTTGAGTGTGTTTCTCTCATTCCCTGCTGATCCTAGGAACAGATCTAGAATTACTAAAAGGGGGAAAGAAAGTAATTGTTTCCCTTTGATAGACCCAAGGGAGTAGGGGCAACTTGGAAGGTGCATTCCATTTCAAGTAGGAAGGTATTCCATAGAAAAAACATGAAGTATGATCCTGCTAGGACTAGGATATAATCAGTTAGCTGGCTTGGTTTTAAACATGATTTGTCAGCATCATGTCAGCTAGCTCGATTGCTGACAATGTCTTCAACCCCAATACAATTTTATGACATGCACAAGCTCTTTATGGCTCTGGGGACTTTCACTCAGGGATGAAGAGGTCATATCTTTGGCCTCATTAGGGATATTTAGACAAACCTAGGAGTGTTAGCAGATCCCTAGTCACGCACGGAGGGACCTGAACCTTTTGATCTCAAACAATTAGAGCTTTAGCCTCTTGCCTTTAGGAGTCGGGACAATCTTGGGACTCATCAGTTGGTGCCAAGGGGTGAATATACCTTCCAGTTAGCTGAGCTGTGGTTCTGGCAGCCTCGCTAGCCCTCTTTCTCCCTACCCCCATCCTTGGGATTATATAAAATTCTCTTTGTAAGAGCAGGGGCTGTTCCAGAGCCCACTCAACAATCCTTAAGCCCTGCAAGAATTTCCCTGACTAGTTTGAATCTCAACACGTAGTGGCAGCCATAGGAGGTTGTTCATGAGTCTCCAGAACTGAGTGTGAAGAATGGAAACGTCTCCCTGATCACAGGAAGGAGGCTCTCTGTCTGTTTTGGATAGAGATGTGCTGGCAGCAAAGGAGTCCCTGAGAATGTGGAGTACAGAAACCTGTCCCTGATACCAGGGACCTCATCAGTTGAGAGAAGGGTGTGCTATGCACAGCAGAACTGTGCTGAAAACAAATGTCCCTTTGGTGCCAGCAGGGGGTGCTCTCCCCAAGTGGTGCTGTGGTGCTCTGGGAGCAGAATGGGCGAGTGACTTGAGGGTGTGGATGACAGTGATGGGAAGGGGGGAGCACAGCTGGCTGCTGCTGCTGAAACATAACTCACAGATTTTCCTTCTTTTCAGTTTCCCAAAATTAAATTCAGAAGTTAAATCAAGTCAGGATTGTGGCAGTGAAAGCTGTGGTGAAGAGGGAAGGTGCAGGAGGTAGGGTTTTAGATCTGTATTGCTGCCAGCTCTCTCTTTCTCTCTTTCTCATGGCCTCCCTCATATGTTTCCTATCACAGGGTCCAATGAAAACCCACTGAAGTCAAGGCTCCCATTGATTTCAGTGGGTTTTGGCTCAAGCTGTTTAACACTCGTTGGGATTACCAGGGCTGCTGGGGCAGCCCTGTAGATAAGAATCACTACAGAATCCAGCTCCCTTCTCTTGGAAGTATTATTAATTTGAGAGCATTTACCCTTGTGCTATTAAAACATAGGGGCTGAACTGGCTTAACGTGAATACCTGTTAAGAACAGCCCAGCTCCTCTAACAATGCATTGTCCCTGCAGTGAGCCCCATGCTTTTCCAGCTTGGGTTCTGTCCAGGGAAATATAACTCTTATGATTTCCCTTCCCCCAGCTTGAACGGATCCAATTAAGACTGGGATTTTTTCCCTTTGTGGCATCAGGGATATTGATGGTTTTAGCAGGTCTGTTCCTAGCACGGTGCCTCTCTACAAAGTTAGCTGAAGGAGGCTTCATTCTTAGAAAGAGAAATCACCGCCATGAGGGGTTTGCTTCCTATGGCACTAGAATCCATGACCCCACAGAGACTTGAGCAGAGCGTCAGAGAGTCTCAAATTGGAAATACAGCAGCCATTGTGCGTTCAGGGATAGCTCAC
This sequence comes from Chrysemys picta bellii, assembly GCF_011386835.1. Classification (NCBI taxonomy): domain Eukaryota; kingdom Metazoa; phylum Chordata; order Testudines; family Emydidae; genus Chrysemys; species Chrysemys picta. The sequence goes on from NC_088800.1 coordinate 51,324,471, forward strand.
AGGCAGCCAAGAAGGTTACAGAGTGAGAGAGGGAATAGGGTTTCATGAATTATGTGCTGCCACTGGAAGGTGCCAGACTGGCAGGCTCGGAGGCGGAAGTTCTGTGTTTATTCACAGAGCAGTTACATTGTGGGCATGGGTAGTGCAAACTTCCCCCCACGCTGCCCCATCAATGTGACTCGACACTGAACTGGAGGGACTGCCTCTCTAGGGCGTGAGGGGGCAAGTCATGCTTCAGGTCCAGACACTCCTTTGTCTCTCTGCAGAGACGGCCTTTAAGTCTCATGTGTGATGTCGATACTTGCCCACTAGAAACTGCATTGATAACAATCAACTCATTTCACTGTGACCACCAACAGCTGTCATCTAGCAACTCCTGGTCACTGCCAGCCTGGGCTGGAACCAACATGGTGCCCTGGAGGAGAAAGCTCTGTATCCCATTACCAGTCAAATCCTCTGAGACACACAATCCCCACAAGAGAGGAAATATCGCCCAGGCCACTGAGGTTACCCTGTCCTCTCTTTAAAAAGTGCCATGGGAGGGAGCTATATACAGCAGATTTTTTTTTAAAACTCTCCTCTAATTTTCACAGCTGTTAATGAAGTAGCTGGTGGCCCCTTATGCCACAACAGGATGTTTATGAGGTTGCTACAATAAAACCACCTAATCACATCAGTAGTGCCAACTCTGAGCGTTCAAAAGGCATGAGTCAGGCCTCAGAAAATTAGAAGATTAGATAAAAAAAAAAAGAAATAAAAAAAAATAATAACTGTTGGGCTCATTTTATTTGTCTCCTGGTTTCTGAGTCTTTAGTAGGGTGACCAGATGTCCCGATTTTATAGGGACAGTCCCGATTTTGGGGTCTTTTTCTTATATAGGCTCCTATTACCCCCCACCCCCGTCCCGATTTTTTATACTTGCTGTCTGGTCACCCTAGTCTTTAGAGACACTTGGAGCATGTTTTTAAGCTTTCCTCTGCAATTCTGAGGGCTAGAAATGTACTTTAAAAAGAAGGAAAACTGAGATTCCGATTTAACCACTTGAATTTAAAGCCGGGGCTTTAAAAAAATCCCATGTCCTGAGACTCATGATCAAGTTGCAAGAGTTGACAACGCTTCACATCAGTATGTGTGGTGGTTTAATTTAGAGGGGTTGCAAGATCCCTGATTTCTTGGATTGGAAAACAATATGAAACGCGCCACTATACAGTGGCCAAATTCTGCTCTCAGTACAGCCCATATCCCCCATTGACTGCAGGAGCTGCACAGCCTGGAACAGAGCAGAATTTGATCTATTGTGTATCTCCAATGCCTGCTGTATTATGTCTCTGCTTCGCTCTTTGCATGCTAAGCTGTCAGTGAAAATGACTTATGTCTCTAAGCTCAAGTAATTCAAAGATGATGGGGAATGGAGACGGGCAGAGAGAGATACAGGCAGGCTGTTCCTGGTGACAGCAGTGACAAAGGAGAAGGCTCTTGCTCCAGATAGGGAGAAGGGGCACTGTAAAGACAGGCTGGCTGAGGACAGAGCAGAGAGATGTGATCTATGCAAGCTGGAACTAGTCCACAGGGAGCTCAAGTATGTTTTTAAAAAGCATATAAAATGCTACTGAAAGAAAACAGACCATATAAAATATAGCTCCTTCGACAGCACAATCCTTTCCACATGGGGGTGGGGGGAGGAGTGCAGATCCCACTGCTTTCACAGACGATTCATTGCTAAGATCACTGCAGGTTAGAATAACAGTGGGGAAAACTGGAAGGTCTCGTTTATGCTACACGTCAAGCTATACCAGGAGACCCAGTAACAAGATAATTGTCTCTCTGCTGACTGTTAAAGGCTGGTTCCATTCCGTAGAGTAGAAGGATCTTAATCACATCTCCTAACTGTGCAGGAGTCTTGGATTGGTGTGATCTGGGAACCCTGACGGTCCTATCCCACTACCAAATGGAACTGTTCTTTAACTGCTTTGGGGCACAGCCTGTTATAACCACTCGCCCAGATACACTGATGGAGATGGGCCCTAAATCACTTATTCCTGGCATCACTCTGACCAATGACTGCATCTCCCCTTGCCTGGCATGTGCCTCTCTTATGTCCCGCTTTCTCATATTGAGGTGAGTTGCTTATTCACCAAAATAGGGGCCAGATATATAGAGGGAAATACAGGATGTGGTGCCTAGGTGCTACAGTGATGGGTGCATTAGACACCCGTCATGTATAGAAATTGTCCAACTATGGCCTCTTCTTAGAAGAAGGCAGCTGGCCATGAGAGTTGCATCCAGCAGCCTCTGATACTAAAGGGGAGAGCCCTCCGTGAGAGGTAGCATAATCCAAAGGATAGAGTCTGGGACTGGAAGTCAAAAGAACTGAGTTGAAATCCTGGCTCAGCTGAAGTCCATAACAAAACTAACATTGACATGGGGCCAGGATTTCACCCCCGGATTCTAGTCCTGGCTTTGCCGTTGGTTTGCTCCTTGGCCATGGACAAGTCACGTTCCCTCTCTGCATCTCACTTCTCATATCTGTAAAATGAGGATAATGATGTTTACCCTCTTTGGCAAAATGCTTTGAGCTCTACCGATGAAAAATAATATATAAATCCTAAGCGTTTTAAATCGTATGATTACCTGTCTACCTATAGATTACACCAGGTGTTGGCAACCTTTGGCACATGGCTCGCCAGGGTAAGCACCCTGGCGGGGTGGGCCGGTTTGTTTACCTGCCGCATCCGCAGGTTCAAGCCGCGTGCCAAAGGTTGCCGACCCCTGGATTACTCACACACAACTATGTTGAAAGAACATTATTACAATCGCAAAGTCAAGCACTCAGTAGTTAGGGAATTCCCAAATTAAGCTTGCTTGTGCAACCTTAATTTGCACTGCCCTCCACCCCCCACTTTGTGCATATGCATTGTGATACACTCTTTAGCTACATGATCACATATTAGTTTTTGCACAGAACTCCTGTCTTGTTCAGTGGATGGTTACTGCTCAGTTAATGACTGTGTCCCGGCCTGGAGCAGTTGGATGAAACATGCTCTGTGGGGGTGGCATATACATGTGGTATGGGCAGATTTTCATGGGGATGGTGTAAGGCACATCCCTGACACAAAGGCCAACCCTCTGCCAAATGTCCAGTCCCTGCTCCAAAGCATGGGGACACTGAGCTGTTCAATGAAAAGGTTGCCAGTATTTGTTAACATGGACAAACAATGTATTTTCCCCTCGCCTCAGTCTCAGAAATGGCTGAATCAACTTGGCTAAAACGTTCCAGAAAATTTCAGTGTAAGGCAGACACCTGGCATGGAAAATTTCAGCTCAAATGGCTGAAGTTTGGCAAACTTATAAGCAACTAAAAACAATATTATAATGGGAAGTGTCAGGCAGCTTTAATTATAGGCAGTGCTACCAATCCCACCTATCATAAAAGTGCATTGACTTGTCTGTTTTGCTATCTTTTTCTTCACTGGACAACCAACAGAATTAACCCAAAACCAACCTCTGCATTCCCGGAGAGACTAGCACCCATTATATGTGATCTGTCTTCCTGTATGAATTGTTCCAATATGATTTAATTTTGGAGTCATACCAGAGTCTAAGCGCCAGAGTTCCAGCCTGCACAGAGCTGGATGCTGTTTGTTCATACTGCACAAGCCTACTGGAGTTAGACAGACCCATGGGATGATTTTATATTGAATTTCAGCATGTGAACATGAGGTGAGCTCCTTTTTGTGACTGGTAATATTCATCCAGGTCTAGCTCAACATCCACCCTGTCCCCTGATGACTCATACAAAGATATTCACCTAGGAGTAAATTCTTCCAATAGCTTGTTTGATTTGAGGGAGTCTAACGAGCCCTCTGTAATGCTATAGAGGAAAGCAGTATACAGATTTTATTTGCCCTGCTTGTTACAAAGTTGTAGAATTGCAGGAACAAACAATAGGGGAATAGGGCCAGTCTGAGCTTTTAACAATCGTTTTCCCAGACATAAAGATCTGTCTTGCAATTAAACATTCTGATCCCGGTTACTGGGATCTCCTTAAATGAAAGCATAGAGGCTCAACAATGGAATACAGAACTAGTGGCCTGATTCTCTGCTGACTAGCGTCTTGCGGAGTCATTTACACCTGTGTAAAGTAAGTGTTCGTCATCACCATTCAGATCTGAGAGGGTTTTCTACCCATTTTACACAGCTAGAAATGATGATGGTGCAGGTCAGCAGAGAATCAGGCCTCCGGAGTCCTGCCCCTGCATGCCCAGCACTCACTGCAAAACTAGGATGGATTCTCAGGAGAGGCAGCTGCCTCTTTGATTGTTCCAATATCCTGCTCAGGAATCTGGCCAGAAGGTGTCCAAAATATTACAGTATCTCTGAATCTTTTTTGACACTAGTGACCTTGGCCAAGGTTCTCCAGGCCAACAGAGTTGTGCTCAGCTTTAAGCTGCCTTTCCTCTCTCTTGCTCCTGGAGTTGGTTTGTGATTTGGCCTGGGGAAGTCACAGCAGGCTGAGGGGTCCAGAAATAAATGGGAAGCCAGTGGAGTTGTTTGATGTTGTGTGTCTGTGTTTGGGAAGGAAGGCAGGGAAGGGAGCGCTCCAACATGGCCCAGCATTCCCATTCACATGCGGCTCTCTCTTCTGTACCATCTCTTTCTGCTTCTCTCCCAGGAAAACACAGACTAACCCAGTGCCCCATTAGCACAATGCACCTGAGAATGTAGCAAATAAAAATACAAATAAGATCCTGGTTCCAAACACACTAACTGGGTGGTCAGGCACCCTAGTTCCCCTAGTTCCAGTCTATCGTTCCCTTGTCCCCTCAGGTGAGGGAGTTCCTTTTTCCTGGGCACTCTCCCAGCTCCATCGTATTGTTTTAGGAACATGATGGATCAGTGGCTTGGTAATAAGCTTATGCAGCCTCTCACCTCTGGGGTCCTGGGTTTTACTCTAGTGCAGGTGGTAGTGATCCAATGTTGATCGCCTTCTGGTGGTGCGTACGTGTGCCATATGGAGTCAGACAGGGAAGAGGTTAAATTTGTTTGAAGGGAACAAGGAAGCAAACCTGCCCTAGGCTGGAGGAGCTGCTCAGCCTGCCAGCTATGAAGAAGCTGAGCAGGTAACTGAGCCAAGGTCTTAAGTCCTAGGCTAGTGCACTAACCACTGTAACATCCTTCCTCTTCCGGCATGGCTCTCCACCTTTTTGTACCTTCTCCTGGTTCACCATCTGCCTTCCCCTTCCTCTGTGCTCTCCTCCCCTTCTCTGCCCAGCTCACTTTCCATTGCCTCCGGCCCAGGCCCCCTAACTGTTCTGTTCGCTCCCTCCTTGTATTTGTCCTCTGACATTTGATTCCTGTCTAGAATCCCCTTTGAGCCCCTTTGAACTTTGGGGAAGTTCTGATCTAGATTCAGATCAAAATCTTCCAACTCACTCCTGTCTCTAATTCTGCTCCTTGATGATGATCTAGTTAAAGCAGCTGCTTAGGAGAAACAGATGGAGGTGAGATGAACAGTCTTTTCTCTGCTCACCCCAGCCCTGGCCCCATTTCCATTCAGAAGAAAAGGAAAATACCCTGCCAATGAGGACGGCTCTGTCCACAGCTCCTCAGATGGGGAAGGTTGGTGAGAGAGGGCAGGAGGCCTCTATTCAGAGATGACCCACTCACCCCCACCCCTAGCCTCCCCATCCCCACCCCCAGCCTTCATCCCCTAGTGAGAGCGGAGAATCACTGAAAACGTGGCAGGAATGCAAAGGAGTCCAAGGAAAGGAGCTCTGTACTTGGCTCTCCTCTGTGCTGCTGTCCAGTGCCAAGCTGTGTACAAAGTCCCTTCACTCTTTCATGTCTCTCCATCTCCTTCTGTGCCATGCTTTTCCCGTGACCCACCTCCCTCCTACTCCTTCTCCCCATCTTTTCTCTGCTCTCACTTCCCCCTCTCTTTTCCTCCCCCTCCATAGCCCTTCTCCTCTCTCCTCTCCCCTTTTCCATGTCACCTCTTTCTCCAGCCCTTGTTTTTACCTTTCCTTCCCAGAGTTCTAGGGGTTCCTCAGACATGTTGAGCAGGGTCAGAGGGGAGGGACTGTTCTGCCACCAGCTTATGCATTAGTAGGTCCCACATGCAGCGATTGTCATTGAAAGGGCATGGCTCAGTGCCCTCACACTCTAGGGGAGCTGGGATCCTTTATGTATTTTTTAAACTGATAGTAACAACATTTTACTTAAGATTTTAGCACTCGAGAAATGAAGACTAGGAACATTGATCCAGAGATACTGCTGGCAGGCACTTGGCAAGTTCCCAGTGTGTCGCTCTGTGTGGGCACCTCACTTCTTACCATCGACAATCCCCTGCTTTTCCCATCCTGATTTCCCCACACTCAGCTCTGCCAGGGCACCTGAATCTTTAATTATTGATTTATTTGTATTATGGGAGCACTCAGAGTGCCAGCAATGAGCCCTTCGTGGGAGGTGCTGTACAAACACAGAACAACCTGTAACACGCCAGGCTGCCTCAGCTCTGGGCCTCCTGAGAGGATTCCCAGTTGTGAGTTATATGAGGCGGTGTGATATGGACAAACCTCCCCTAGGGACTGGTTCAGTCTTCCATTGCCTGGTACTTTTGGTCTTAACATATGGACTTGCCTGCTTGAAATCCTACTTGGAACTGCATCAGTGTCAGAAGATTGTTTTCTGCTAGCCCAGTTCACGAGTGTGGGGCTGCTGATAGTGGAAGGAGAGGGCGGGGGGAGGGGATGGACATGGGGAACACCAGTCCCTAGAGGGAAGACTGCGGGCCTTGTCAACCCCCAAATGCTGTGGTGTGGAACAGGCTCCTGGTGGCACCTAGCAGGAGGAATCCCACATGCTGGGCTTGAACACTGGAGGGCCATAGGCATTGATTTCACTCCCTCCTCCGGGGGCTGCCCTTTGCTAAGTGCCCAGCAAACGATTAGAGTTGTACAAGCAACTGAGAACTGTGAAAACTCACTCTAAGATGAGTCCCTAGAACCATCCTAGCCGGGGCTCCGGGCAAACCCCTGGCCAGAGCCCCTGAAACAGTTAACGGCTACACAGGCTCCCTCCCACAGGTATGATCTCACCCCTCTCATCTGCCAATCCCCGCTCAGCGTTACAGCAAAAGAGCCAGAGCCAAAGCTCCCAGCAAAAAGCGAGAGGCAGCCAGCGAGCTGCTAGCTGTGGCCCTGGGCGGAGGGAGCGAGTACTGAGCTGAGACAAAGGCAGACCATGTAGGACCTGCGTCTCTGCTTTCATTCACAGAGCAGCCCAGCAGTGGTGGCGCGGGGTCCTCCCACGCCCGGCTCTCCCTCCCGTTGTTTTCTTTGCTTTTGCTTTGCTTGCCAATATGATGGGCTGCAAGTCCAACTCGCTCACTTGTCTGCAAGGAGGGAAGCCAGCGCTGCCTCTGACCACCACCACGGACTCCACGGCTACACTCAATAAGCTGGCTCTGGCCACGGGGGGCACTGAGAAATCCTGGTACCGGTGCATTTTCCCCTTCGGCATCGTCTCCCTGGTCATCGGCGTCGCAGCGACGTGCATCACCTTCATCATCAATGGGCCGCAGATGGACATCGCCAAGGCGGTCTCGGTGGCCACCCTGATGTTTGGAGTGGGCCTGCTGGTGGCTGCTTACATCTGCTGGCGGGCCAAGCGGGAAAGGCAGCGGCAGAGGCAGCGAGAGGAGCCGCTCTCCTTAGAGCAGGGAGCCCTATGATGCGGGCCTGGGGAGGTGCGGAGACGATACCCCAACCGGTAGACCCAGGCTGGTGACATCTCCCTTCTTCCTGCGCCCCATGGTGGAGGTGGGGGGCTCTGTGGACCACACCAGCACTTGAGAGCCTGGCTCCTGCCCGCCCTTGTTTGCTGCCTGAGCCGAGCCATGTCACCGCCAGTACAAGTGCAGCCCCGGTCCCCAGGAAGGATTATAAGTCACCTCTGCAAGCAGCAGGGAGGCGCGGCTGGCGACACAGCAGACTCTCCCGACAAGCTCACTTTCGAAGAGCAACAGGCTCTGGGTGGAAGTGTTGGAACTAGCTTGAGAAAGTCACCGGAGAAAGCGGAGCTGCCAGTCTCCGCGTCCACTCACAGCACTTCTAAAGAGCGGCTTTGTCTCGAGCTGAGAACCGCGGCACTGGAGATCTGACACCTGCAAGGAACCTGGCTCCATCCAGCTGAAATTTTCCAAGAAGCTGCTGAGCTGGGGCCGAGTTACAGAACTAGTGCCCTATGTCTCTGCCTTTGTCTCTGGTGCATGGCGGGGGGAAGAGGGCTGAAAGAGCCTCGAAATGCTTGGATTGGTGTCAAAAAGACATTGGTCATACCCCTTCTCCAAGAGAACCACGATGCCCCGGACCAAAGGCCATTATTGGATTTTCAGAATGAATGTATGCAACGTGGGGAGTTCCTAGGAAGTTTTAGGGCCAAGCAGACGCCATCTCTGTGTTTAGTGGAGACAGGGAGGAGCAGTACACTTAATGAGCAATGGGGGGGGGAGGCAGTGAACCCCAAAGAGCTAAAGGAAAAGGGAGCACCTCTGATGTGGGATGGGATGGTGGTAAGCGAGGCTGAAACTTGAGGTAGCAGGGTGGTGTGACCTCCTCTGCGGAGCATGGCTTAGCACCGAGAGGAGAGGCTGGTGCCTGGCTGCCGTGCCCTCCTTGAGGAGTGTGACTGGGGGCACAGGTAGCAGGGGAAGGTCAGAGGAGGGCATGCCCTCCCACTAGATGCATTGCACAGTAGGAGAAAATACCAGGTTGGTCTGCCCTTCACTGTGGAGCAGGGCTGGGCATACAGAGAAGGCTTAAAAGCACTGGATCTTCAGCCCATGGTTAATGTGTCTGTGCTTCACACTGGATGTCTCTCTACCCTTTGCTGGGCTGGCCCAGCCACAGGCAGTCTGCACCAGCATGATGTAGCTGAGCTGGCACTTTATCCTAAACCATTAGGCAGGGAGGAGAGGCTACAACTGCCTGCAGGAGGAAGAAAGCTGAGGATATCCTGGGGGAAGGGGGCATTTGCTAACATGTTCAGAGTAGATCTTGACAGTGGTAGGAGAGTGAGTATAAAGGGGATATTGACTCCCACTGGTACAGAGCAGTGGCTAGATTGGGACCTGTAGCTGCAGTCAAAGGGGGCAGGAGGAGAAGGGTATTTTACAAACCTTTTTTGAATTAAGAAGCAAGGGACCCAACTCCAACCTGTAGCCTCAGCGCTATAAATCCCTTTAATCTAAACCAACCATTTGTCTTCCCTCCCCATCACCTTTCTGGGAAGCATCTTCTGCCCCACACACTTAGCCTAGTCTTTCACTCTGATCTGGTGGGATCTCTGGGGCAGGGTCTGGCCAGACTGCAACAAGGAGGACCACAGTATCAGCTGCCCTTCTGCTTCCCATCTACAGATGGGGTCACCCATCCTACACCAACCCCAGAGGGCACGCTCCTGCAAACAGCCCACTGCAGACTCCTTCCCTACAGAGACGTGCCAGGAGCTACGGAAAGCGGCTGCTCTCCTGGCTTTGCAGCAGCTGGAGCCTTTCCCCAAACACAACAAAAATGGAAAAATGGAACTAATAAGGACAGGAGCCTAGAAAGGGGGCAGGCGGGGCTAAGGAGAGATGGGGGAGAGAACCCATGGTGGCCTTCCTGTGCCTTCTTTTATACTTCCTTCCCAGAAAATCTTCAGCCAAGTTACGTTCCTTTGTTACCTACCCTAAAGATGTTGATGATGGACAGTAGTGCAGGTTCCAGTGGGAAGGAGAGAGGACTGGGAAGAGGACCCTGCCTCCCCAGCATACAGCTATTTTGCAAAGGCAGAGAAAGAGATGGTGAATTTTAGAAAGTCTCTTGTGTGTGGGTAGGAGGAGGAATGGAAGCCTGCTGGGTTAACCCCTTCTTGCTTGGCTTCCTCCCAAGAAGTGGACAGGCTTTCTATAATTAAGCTCCTAAAGGCATGTCTGCTTTCTCTCTTTCTGTGTGCTGTAATCAAATAGCCCCCAACAGCCTAGTGAAATCCCCGGCATTTCCTGGGCTGCCGGATTGTGTGTGTGAACCACGTCTGTTCTGCTGATCTCTGGAGTGAGCAGCAGCTTTTAGATTCAGATCTCTTTCCCAAAGTTTGAGGGTGTTTGGATGTGGGGTTCCAGTTTGGGCCCATTATAAGAGCTATAAAGTTTGGAACCAAATGTCCACAAAGTTTCAAGGGGGTGTGGATTCACTCTCAGATCCATCTCTAACTGTGGCTTCATTCTGGTGAGATTAAAGGGGAGGTGGCAAAGCAGTAAAGGGCAGTTCAAGCTTCTTCAGTGGGCAAGCTGCTGAAAGGTAGCAGGTGCCCTGGCCTCAAGCATTCCTACCAGGTACCATTCTTGCCCCAGCCTCTTCATGCATCTTTAGGAGTGAACAAAGTGATGGTTCCAACTACACCAGACTTTGACTGTACCTGCTGCCTCCTACTCATCTGTGTGCAGTGCGCTAACCCTTTCCTGGAGCTTGCAAGAAGAGAGTCCCTTGCAAACTGGAGTGTGCCCAGCTGAGTGAGAGGCTGAGGCCCAGCCAGGCATGATGCAGGAGAACCTGGGCTCGAGTGCCTGGGAAGTACCACCCCAAGAAAGTGTGACTTGTATGCTAAGTGTCCCCCTTCGTGCCCCTCTGAATGTGGTGTTCTGAGTGGATCAGAATAGCAGTGCTCTATGAGTGAATTTGCTCCTAACCCACTCATCCCTCTCCCTCCCCACACACAGAGTTCAGGGAAATCCTAGACCACGTGACTTCAGTACTATCCCTTCCCCATAACCTAATCCAGCTGAGAGTCCATATTTTAAAATGTTCATAAAATAGTGCCACCATCTGTGCATGAAAACAAAGCCAGGGTTCTTCTGACACAGACTAACCCCAGGCAGGAACCCAAGAGTCTAGGTAGTGCAGCACCTGGGGTACGTCACACTGTGTGCTGATCTTGCCCACTTGTTCCAGGAGCACCTCAGAGAGCACACCCTGTGCATTAATTCATGTGCACGAAGGATGGAGCATCAATCTTAAAAGGCCTCTGATGCCACTGGGAAAATATTCCAAAGAAGCCATTGGCATTAACCCAGGAAGTCAGTGAAGTCTCAGTCACTTAAGTTGAGGCAGAAGTTGACCTCTACTGCTTAGATGCAGTTCTACTTCTGTATCATGCCTTTTCTTGAACTCTAATAAACTGTGAAGCTCAAATCACTGTGAAGGGCAGCTCTAGCTACATGCTCACTATTATTATTACTATTTTTCCTTGCTCTTTAGTGGTAAGGATATTTCTGCAAAGAGGGTCTGTGTTGCTTGCAGGTTCATCTGCACTTGCTCTATATGCCTCCCATTCAGAGCCACCCTATTATGACGACATCTCAATTCTTATGTTGCCATCCAGGGGAAATCAAGGTTTTGACTGAGTTGATTCTGGCTGGCATTTCAAATTGTGATGAATTTGAATTTTCTTTAAAAAATTCATCCTCTAACCCTTCTAGTTTCAGAGGAAGGCTTCAGAATATGACCCAATGCAGTGTTGTGTGAATCTGAGAAATGTGATTGTCATTAACTCATTTGTCATTAAATGTGAAGCCTTAAAACAACAATGTAAATAGAAACATTGTTCATTATTTTGCCCTGATCATTTCAGCAGAAACATGCAGCTGCTCTTGGGATTTTGGGAGGAGCCTGAGCAGAGTGTGTTTACCAAGCTGCCAGTTGTGCGGCATAGATGCTGTAGGAGCAGATGAACTCGCAAGCATCTAAAGATCCATTTTGCCTGAAGTATCCTTGGAAATTTGAGAGCACGCGCGAGAGAATAACACAGAGAATGGAGGCATTGTGCGCAGAACTGCTTCTAAATGGAGTCAGTCCTGAAGTATTCTGGGCAGTCAGTGGCAAATTCCTGGCTTTGCTCTTTTGTACGTCACACTCTTTCTGATCTTAAGCTATGGCTCCCTAGTGCTGAATTTCCTCTCCCTTTCCACTAAAGGAAAAAAGATTGTCTTTGAAGGCTGCAAGGAGGGGATCATTTACTTGATGAAGTGGAACAGTTCTTGGAGAGAGAGTGTGAGTGGGACCAAAAAAAGCCAGTATAAAAGATAAACATTTTCCCTCCTCTCTCTGCAATTGTTTTGTTCTCCTGAATGCTGGTGGCTCTTCCCCGGGGCTTTGAGTGCTGGGCTGTATTAGGCAGGACAGGGAAACTTTCTCCCCTTTTGGTTGATTGATTTTGTGGCCACAATAATATGTGACTGGGGAGGATTGTGTTAAGCACTTAGGCCTTCCGGTGTTTAGCAAAGACATTGGAAGCTGGAATGTAAGGGGCATTTGGCCAGCCTTAGGCATGGACAGTGTGATAGCACAGGTTCCCCTCATGCTAAGGGTGCCCCGCCCACCAGGAGCTTGCAGGAGCTATCTGGCTTGTTGAAATCTGTACTCTAGGAACACCCATCCCTGGGAATCGGGGAAGGGTGAAGCTAGTTGGTTCCATCCCCATTGCATATGTGCCTGCCTTCCCCAAATCTCTGCCAGTCACATCACAGAGGCTTGGGTGGTCAGAGTCCACTGACTGACTGCTTCCCTTTGCAAGTGGAGGATTCTGCCTAGGGCCTCCAATGCCTGCCTTTGCACAGGGAGGGCCCTGTCTGGGTATTTTTCATGCAACCTCAGTCCATGTGAATCCCCTTCATCTTCCCATCCCTCAGCTGCACAGGCATGCGTGTGCACACACTCATACACCCTCAACCAGGAGCACTGGTACTGACTGTTGCTGGATGCATAGCTAGGGGGCTGGTTCTTTCAGTATAGAGCATTTTTGGATGGAGGAGGGTGCTTGTGTGCGCTGTAATCCTGTTACTGACACTGAAGGGTTGGAAAGCCTCAGTCTGGAGGCCTGCGTTCTATGGCTATGACACAGCCCACGTCACTGTGTGAGCCCTACGGAGGAAACCAGGGACATGCCCCATAGAGCACAGTGCACGCTGCAGGGTGTTGGGTAGAGCCTGCTTGGTAAAAGCCAGGATTAACCCCTTCTAGATCCAACAGCACTGAAAAGATACTTTTTAATAATAAAGAAATAAAGCTCATGGTTGCCCTGTTTGCTCATTCCCACCCCCCACCTCCCCATACCCCATAGTGCCTGGGAAGAGGACTGAGTAATTTGCACTGTCAGGAGAACAGAGGTCTCAATTTCTCACACTTTCTGCTCTAAATCCCAGTTATGGGGATGCGTTCTAGTTCCAGTGTGACTAGCAGCCAGTCAGATCACTCTATTGGAAAGTTGTTTAGAGAGGAGGGATGGCCCAGTGTTTAGGGTGCAAACCTAAGATTTAGGAGACTAGGATTCAAACCCCTGCTCAGTCACAGACTTTCCTATGTGAGCATGAGTATGCCACTTAGCCTCTCTGCCCTAGTTCCACCTGGGTGCAGTGGAGATAATACTTCCCCACCTCCCCTTTTTCAGGATAAATATATTAAAGATTGCAAGGTTTTTGGGTACTACTGTAAGGGGGGGGGGGGAGAGGCAGATAAGTACCTCAGCTCAGTGGAATTATCTCTTGGCCTTACACCAAGATCTGAGTATCTGATACAATCTCTAGTGAGCTCAGCCTTTAGCAGGAGGAAGCAGATTAACAGAGTAATGACACAGCATGATGGATAAAGACAGCATCCAATTTAATATGTAGGCAGCGCACTGCCATGCTTTGTCAAGTTTTCCCTGAGGTGGAGGAAGGATCTGCTGTTCACATGCTACTTGGTTTCTACTGGGGGTTGGTATTTTTTGCAACTATCCCTGGATCCTATGCCAGTACTCTAGTCTTATCTTTCAGAGCGGGACACACATGCACATTACACAGAGACGTACTTCCACACTACTTCCTGCTTGCCACTAGTGACTCTGACCTGCTGACCCATACCTTGCCTTGCAGCAGCTGTTCTTCCCCTGAAGTGCTACATATGCCATCCGAGATCTGACAAAGAAGCCAGAGAAGTTCAAAACTGCAGAGGAAGAAGTGTGGTCTCATGGTGAGGAACCATGGTTATAGCATATCAAGGGGGCTCAGGATGCCAGATTCTGCCATGCACTTGCAATTTGAGTTTGTACAAGCCACTGAAACTCTCTGTGAGCTGTTGTGTTCATGGCACACACACACAGACACTAGGTAGAAGAAACATGCTGGAAGGCTGCTATGTAATATTGCTTTATTTCTTAGAATTCAGAATGATAAGCACACAAGAACCCCAAAACAGAGCAAGACAAAGTAGGCTGCTCTTAAAACAGAGAGGAACACACCACCCAACCTTATTCCAGGCTATCTGCAAACTGAGTGTTTCGAGGCTCAGATAAGACGGTTACTCACCGTTGTAACTGTTGTTCTTCGAGATGTGTTGCTCATATCCATTCCAATTAGGTGTGCGCGCGCCGCGTGCACGATCGTCGGAGAATTTTCTACCCTAGCAACACCGGCGGGTCGGCTGTGGAGCCCCCTAGAGTGGCTCCTTCATGGCGCTGGATATATACCCCAGCCGACCCGGCGCCCCCTCAGTTCCTTCTTGCCGGCTACTCCGACAGTGGGGAAGGGGGGCGGGTTTGGAATGGATATGAGCAACACATCTCGAAGAACAACAGTTACAACGGTGAGTAACCGTCTTTTCTTCTTCGAGTGCTTGCTCATATTGATTCCAATTAGGTGACTCCCAAGCCTTACCTAGGTGGTGGGGTCGGAGTGAGACATTGCTGTGTGCAAAACCGCTGATCCGAATGCAGCATCGTCCCTGGACTGCTGCACTAGTGCGTAGTGAGCTGTAAATGTGTGGACTGATGACCAAACTGCAGCTCTACAAATGTCCTGGATCGGAACTTGAGCCAGGAAAGCAGTCGAGGAAGCTTGGGCCCTCATGGAGTGAGCGGTGAGGTGCGGTGTTGAGACACCTGCCAGGTCATAGCAAGTCCGGATGCAAGACGTGATCCAGGAGGATAGTCGTTGTGAGGAGACCGGTGAGCCTTTCATTCGGTCGGCCACTGCAACAAAGAATTGCGTCGTCTTTCTAAAGTGCCTTGTGCGGTCAATATCGAAAGCCAGGGCCCTGCGTACGTCCAAAGAATGCAAACGCTGGTCATGGCGAGTAGCATGTGGTTTAGGATGGAAGACTGGGAGAAATATATCCTGATTCATGTGAAATGGAGAGACCGCCTTAGGAAGAAAGGCAGGATGTGGACGAAGCTGCACTTTATCCTTATGGAAAACTGTGTAAGGGGGCTCGGATGTAAGCGCCCTGAGTTCAGAAACGCGCCTTGCTGAGGTGATGGCTACGAGGAAAGCTGTCTTCCAGGATAGGTACAGAAGTGAACAGGTGGCCAGTGGCTCGAATGGAGGACCTGTGAGCTTGGAGAGAACCAGGTTGAGATCCCACGTCGGAACGGGCTGACGCTGTTGTGGGTACATCCGGTCTAAGCCCTTGAGGAATCTAACGACCATCGGGTTAGAGAATATCGAGGACTCGAGTTCCCCTGGGTGAAAAGCCGATATAGCGGCCAGGTGAACTCTAATTGAAGATATCGCCAAACCCTGCTGTTTTAGGGAGAGGAGATATTCCAATATGAGAGGAATAGGTGCCTGTAACGGGGGCGTGGCTCGTTGTTCGCACCAACAGGAGAACCGCTTCCACTTGGCCAAGTACGTGGTCCATGTTGAAGGCTTCCTACTGCTCAGCAGAATCTGTTGGACAGAGTGCGAGCATTGCTGCTCTGCCTGGGTGAACCATGGAGCAACCACGCCGTGAGGTGGAGTGATTGTAGGTCGGGGTGACGTAGTCGGCCGTGGTCCTGAGAGATGAGATCTGGACACAATGGGAGCGGGATCGGTGTCTGAACCGAGAGCTCTAACAGTGTGGTGTACCAGTGTTGTCTCGGCCACGCTGGAGCGACCAGAATTACTTGTGCCTGGTCTCTGCGTAATTTGAGCAGCACCTTGTGGACCAGAGGAAATGGAGGGAAGGCATAAAACAGGTTGTCTTTCCAGGGGAGGAGAAACGCATCCGAGAGAGAGCCCGGAGCTCGCCCTTGTAGGGAGCAGAACACGTGGCACTTCCTGTTGGCTCGAGATGCAAACAGGTCTACCTGGGGAAACCCCCACCTCTGGAAAACGGAATAGATGATGTCCGGACGGATAGACCACTCGTGCGTCTGAAAGGACCTGCTGAGTCGGTCCGCTAAAGTGTTCTGGACTCCAGGGAGGAACGATGCCGTGAGATGGATTGAGTGGGCGATGCAGAAGTCCCATAGGCGAATCGCCTCTTGGCATAGAGTCGACGAACGTGCTCCTCCTTGCCTGTTGATGTAAAACATGGCCGTGGTGTTGTCGATGAGAACTAACACACAGCGGCCACGTAGGAGATTGAGAAATGCTTGGCACGCCAAACGCACAGCCATCAGTTCCCAAACATTGATGTGCAGGGATAGCTGGGGTGAGTCCACAGGCCCTGGGTATGGTGTTCGTTGAGATGGGCAACCCAACCCAGAGATGATGCGTCTGTGATTAGGTGCAGAGAGGGTTGTGGGGCATGAAACGGCATCCCCTCGCAGACCACACTGTGATCTAGCCACCAGGTGAGGGAGGTCAGGACCAAGCTCGGGACCGTGATCACCATGTTCAGGCTGTCCCGATATGGGCGGTATACCGATGACACCCAGGTCTGGAGTGGGCGAAGCCGAAGTCTGGCATGCCTGGTTACGTACGTGCAAGAAGCCATGTGACCCAGCAGGGTAAGGCACGACCTCACCGTGGTAGTTGGGAAGGCCCTGAGCCCTTGAATGAGGCTCGTGATGGTATGAAAGCGATTGTCTGGTAGGATAGCTTGTGCACGTCCGGAGTCTAGGACTGCGCCGATAAATTCCATTTTCTGGGTAGGCTCTAGAGTGGATTTCTCCTTGTTGAGTAGGATGCCCAACTCGTTGAATGTGTGCACTATTATGTGGACGTGAGCTCGAACTTGCTCTTTGGTGCGACCACGTACCAGCCAGTCGTCTAGGTACGGGAACACCTGTATCCCTTGCCGACGAAGGTATGCCGCCACGACGGCCATACATTTTGTGAACACCCTTGGGGCCGAGGATAGGCCGAAGGGAAGGACTGCAAATTGGTAATGCACCTTGTTTACCACAAAGCGTAGGAAGCGCCTGTGAGGTGGGTATATTGCTATATGGAAGTATGCGTCCTTCATGTCGAGGGCGGCGAACCAGTCTCCAGGATCGAGGGAAGGGATAATGGCCCCCAAAGAGACCATGCGGAACTTCAACTTTACTACGAATTTGTTGAGTCCGCGCAAGTCTAAGATGGGTCGCAGACCCCCTTTGGACTTGGGGATCAGGAAGTAGCGGGAATAAAATCCCCTGCCCCTTAACTCTAATGGAACCTCCTCTATGGCCCCCATAGATAGGAGCGTAGAAACCTCCTGTATAAGAAGTTGCTCGTGAGAAGGGTCCCTGAAGAGGGACGGGGAGGGAGGGTGGGAGGGGGGGATGAAGAAAACTGGAGAGCGTATCCCCTCTCCACCGTGCGAAGGACCCAACGGTCCGAGGTTATAAGGGACCAAGCACGGTGGAAATGGGAGAGGCGAACCCGAAAGGAGGGGGCTGGATCCTGGGGGATGACTGGGGCGCCGTCCTCGACCGCACCTTCAAAAGTTCTGCCTGGGGCCTGAAGGTGGCCTTGGTGGCCCTTGGTTCTGACCGGGTTGAGGGCCGGTCCACCTTCTCCTACCACCTCGCCCCCGCCTTCTGGCAGAGTCCTGTCTCTGACGAGGTGGGGGGGGGGTAGAATCGCTGAGGCTGGGGCCTAAATGGCCTGCACTGGGGACCCGCAACATGCAACCCCAGGGAGCGCATGATTGTTCTGGAGTCCTTGAGGCTCTGCAGACGAGAGTCCGTCTTATCTGAGAACAATCCGTGTCCCTCAAAGGGCAAATCCTGCAGGGTTTGCTGCAGTTCCGGAGGCAAACCCGAAACCTGGAGCCAGGAGATCCTCCGCATAGCGATACCTGAAGCCAGGGTTCTCGCAGCCGAGTCTGCTATGTCCAAGGAGGCCTGTAAGGAGGTCCGAGCCACCTTCTTACCCTCCTCCACCAAGGCCCCGAACTCTTCCCTGGAGTCTTGGGGGACCAATTCCTTGAACTTCCCCATAGAGTTCCAGGAATTAAAGTTATAGCGGCTCAGGAGCGCCTGCTGGTTAGCCGCTCTGAGTTGTAACCCTCCGGCTGAGTAAACCTTACGGCCAAACAAATCGAGGCGCTTAGCTTCCTTCGATTTGGGCGCTGCGGCCTGTTGACCGTGGCGCTCCCTTGCATTCACCGATGACACCACCAGTGAACACGGCTGGGGATGAGTATACAGGTACTCATAGTCCTTTGAGGGGACAAAGTATTTTCTTTCCACCCCTCTGGCAGTGGGTGGAATAGAGGCAGGAGTTTGCCATATCGTATTGGCGTTAGCCTGGATCGTACGGATCAGGGGTAACGCCACTCTGGATGGGGCATCCGCAGAGAGGATGTTTACAATGGGGTCCTGCACCTCCACTATCTCCTCTGCTTGTAGGTCCATATTACGCGCCACCCTACGTAATAGGTCCTGGTGTGCACGAAGATCTATCGGGGGTGGACCTGTGCTCGACGTGCCCGCCACTGCCTCATCTGGGGAAGATGAGGAAGATGCCTCAGGTGGTAAGGGATCCAAGAGCGGGTCCTGGTCCACTGAGCCCTGGAGCGGAGCATCACCTGCCCCTGGGTCCAGGACGTCAGGTGGTGCGGGCACGGAAGCCTCCATGCCCCCTGGAGGAGAGCGAGAGATGGTGGACTCTGGGGCCCTTCTCTCAGAGTGCCCCGAGCGAGAGGCTGAAGGTGGTGGAGCCCCTTGTGACTGGTGGTACGCCCACGGGGTCCAGAAGGACCAGTGCGAAGGACCTTGAGCGGGATCCTCCGCTATCTCCTGTCAGTGGCCCATGTCCGGTTCCTCGGCCTGCCCCTGAGGGGGGTATGCCGATCTCGATGCCCCATCGGAGGAGCGAGACACCGATCTCGAAGGCCATGGCAGTGCCGACCGCGCCGAGATGAGCTCTGGGAGATACGGTGCCGTACGGTGCCGGTCTGGAGACGTTCTGTCTCTATGCGGTGCCGGTGAGCGGTGCCGAGATCGGGATCGGTGCCGATGACCGCGTCGGTGCCGAGAGTCCGACCTGGACCTGGATGGCGATCTCGAGTAGGCCCGGTGCCGAGAGCGGCCCCTCGACGTCGAGCGTCGCTCGTAACGGTGCCGGGAACTACGTCTTGATGTCGAACGGTACCGACGATCATAACGGTGCCGGGACGTAGAACGGTGCCGCGACGATGATCTTAGCCACGAGTACGACCGGTGCTGAGGTGATATTCGGCGCCGGGACTGCGAGCGGCGTGGGGACCTGGATCGGTGCCGTGGTTCCAGCCCTTGAGATGGTGGGCGCATCAAGGCAGGTTTCCCCCTGGATTGCACCGGACGAGGGCCCAACAGTGCCAACGGTGCCGGTGGTTGAGGCGGTGCCGGCTCCGTGAGAGCAATCAAGTCTCTCGCCGTCGCAAAGGTCTCTGGGGTCGACGGAAGGCACGGTACCACCGCTGGTCGTGGTGGTGATCCCGTCTGCACCGGACTCAACGGCCTCGGAGCCGGAGTCGACGGTGCTGGAGGCACCTGCTTTTGGTGCTCCGCCGGTGGACGCGGCTCTACCCCCGGCGCCGGGGGGGCCGGCGTCTTCAGGACGACAGTCTCCTGCGCCTTACGGGATTTCTTATGTCCCGGCAATAACGAACGGCGCCGAGGCACTTGCGGTGGGTGTGGTGCCGAAGGGGTCCGGTGCCGCTGAGGCTTGTCCGACGCCACTCGCGGTGCCGGGGCAGTCGGTGCCGCCGGGGCACTGCGCACCGAGGCGCTTGGCGCTGGGGCTTGACGCGCCGATGGAGCGTCTGGGCTAAGTGCCGCCTCCATGAGGAGTTGTCGAAGCCGAAAGTCCCGCTCCTTTTTGGTTCTCGGTCTGAAGGCCTTACAGATCTTGCACTTATCTGTTTGATGGGACTCTCCCAGGCACCTCAGACACGAGTCGTGCGGGTCGCTTGTGGGCATAGGCTTAGCGCAGGACGCGCACTGCTTAAAGCCGGGAGCCTTGGGCATGAGCCCGGCTACGCGCCGGGGGAAAAAGGGGGAAAGAACAACCCCCTTAATCCCCTTTAACTATATAACAACTATTAATAGTAAACTGAACAACTATCTAACTATATACAACTACAACTATAACTACAACTATCTACAACGGAATAAGCTAGGGAGAGTGGAGAACAGCTATGCCGCGCTCCACAGTTCCAACGACGTCCTTAGCTGTAAGAGGGGGATAAATAACACCAACCTACCTCACAGCAAGGGTTGTGATGCTTGATTCAATAATAATGATGGTAAAGTGCTGTAGAGAAGGGTTAGCCCATCCCCAATTAAAGAGCACTATCAAATCCTAAAGGGCCCATTTAGACACCCCCAGCAAAATCTTTAGCACCCTCAGTCTAGACCTATCATATTTTACAAGGCCTGCAGCCAAGAGCCCCATCAAATCACTCTGCATTTGGCCATGTTCTTAACATCTCCCTCACTTTGAGAATGACAGGTTTATTTCATGTCTGCCCGCTGAGAGCTGGCTGCACAAAAGTGTCTCTTGTGGAAGTGGCAGATATTTTCAGCTCCAGGTTATGTTGGGGAAGCCGTGTGTGTGTGTGCAGCGGCCGCACCTTTCTGCAAAAAATGTGCAGCTGTGGACAGCACAGGCCCTACGTGCATGCTGCATGTGTACACAGTCCCACACATTCACATTTACAGCTTCACGTTCAAGGGCCAGTCTGAAGGACACTGAAAAACAAATAGCATCCAGGAGTGGGGGGACAGCCAAGTGGAAGGGGAACTCATAGGTACTACTGCATCTGAAACCCATTTATTGCTTAGTGAACAGGCACTGCTTACTCCTGGCCCTTTAAATTTCAAACAGCCATTGCCTAAGTGGCAAGATTTTAAGAACATAAGAGCAGCCATATTGGGTCAGACCAAAGGTCCATCTAGCCCAGCATCCTATCTTCTGACAGTGGTCAAGGCCAGGCTCCCCAGAGGGAATGAACAGAACATGTATAATACATCCTCTGTCGCCCATTCCCAGCTTCTGGAAAACAGAGGTTAGGGACACCATCCCTGCCCATCCTGGCTAATAGCCATTGATGGACCTATCCTCCATGAACTTAACTAGTTCTTTTTTTAACCCTGTTATAGTCTTGGCCTTCACAACAGCCTCTGGCAAAGAGTTCCACAGATTGACTGTGCGTTGTGTGAATACTTCCTTTTGTTTGTTTTAAACCTGCTGCCTATTAATTTCATTTGGTGGCCCCTAGTTCTTGTGTTATGAGAAGGAGTAAATAAAATTTCCTTATTTACTTTCTCCACACCAGTCATGATTTTATAGACCTCTATCATATCCCCCCTTAGTTGTCTCTTTTCCAAGCTGAAAAGTCCCAATCTTAATCTCTCCTTAGACGGAAGCTCCTCCATACCACTAATCATTTTTGTTGCCCTTTTCTGAACCTTTTCCAAGTCCAATACATCTTTTTTGAGATGAGACGACCATATCTGCATGCAGTATTCAAGATGTGGACATATCATTGATTTATATAGAGGCAATATGATAGTTTTGGTCTTATTATCTATCCCTTTCTTAATGATTCCCAACATTCTGTTTGCTTTTTTGACTGCCACTGAACATTGAGTGGATGTTTTCAGAGAACTATACACAATGACTTCAAGATCTCTTTCTTGAGTGGTAACAGCTAATTTAGATCCCATCATTTTATATGTATAGTTAGGATTATGTTTTCCAATGTGCATTACTTTGCATTTATCAACATTTAATTTCATCTGCTATTTTGTTGCCAAGTCACCCAGTTTTGTGAGATCCTTTTGTAGATCTTCGCAGTCTGCTTGGGACTTAACTATCTTGAGGAGTTTTGAGGAGTTTTGCCACCTCACTGTTTACCCCTTTTTCTGGATCATTTATGAATATGTTGAACTGTACTGGTCCCAGTACAGAGCCCTAGGGGACACCACTATTTACCTCTCTTTATTCTGAAAACTTACCATTTATTCCTACCCTTTGATTCCTATCTTTTAACCAGTTACCAATCAATGAGAGGACCTTCCCTCTTATCCCTTTGATGAGGGACTTTGTCAAAGGCTTTCTGAAAATCTAAGTACATTCTATCCACTGGATCCCCCTTGTCATAGAATCATAGAATATCAGGGTTGGAAGGGACCTCAAGAGGTCATCTAGTCCAACCCCCTGCTCAAAGCAGGACCAATTCCCAGCTAAATCATCCCAGCCAGGGCTTTGTCAAGCCGGGCCTTAAAAACCTCCAAGGAAGGAGACTCCACCACCTCCCTAGGTAACGCATTCCAGTGTTTCACCACCCTCCTAGTGAAATAGTTTTTCCTGATATCCAACCTGGACCTCCCCCACTGCAACTTGAGACCATTGCTCCTTGTTCTGTCATCTGCCACCACTGAGAACAGCCGAGCTCCATCCTCTTTGGAACCCCCCTTCAGGTAGTTGAAGGCTGCTATCAAATCCCCCCTCATTCTTCTCTTCTGGAGACTAAACAATCCCAGTTCCCTCAGCCTCTCCTCATAAGTCATGTGCTCCAGACCCCTAATCATTTTTGTTGCCCTCCGCTGGACTCTTTCCAATTTTTCCACATCCTTCTTGTAGTGTGGGGCCCAAAACTGGACACAGTATTCCAGATGAGGCCTCACCAATGTCAAATAAAGGGGAACGATCACGTTCCTCGATCTGCTGGCAATGCCCCTACTTATACAGCCCAAAATGCCGTTAGCCTTCTTGGCAACAAGAGCACACTGTTGACTCATATCCAGCTTCTCGTCCACTGTGACCCCTAGGTCCTTTTCTGCAGAACTGCTACCTAGCCATTCGGTCCCTAGTCTGTAGCAGTGCATGGGATTCTTCCGTCCTAAGTGCAGGACTCTGCACTTGTCCTTGTTGAACCTCATCAGGTTTTTTTCGGCCCAATCCTCTAATTTGTCTAGGTCCCTCTGTATCCGATCCCTACCCTCTAGTGTATCTACCACGCTTGTCCACATGCTTTTTGACCCCTTCAAAGAATTCTAGTAGATTGGTGAGTCATGATTTCCCTTTACAAAAAACATGTTGACTGTTCCCCAACAAATCATGTTCATCTATGTGTCTGACAATCTGTTCTTTACTATAGTTTCAACCAATTTGCCTGGTAGTGAAGTCAGGCTTACCAGCCTGTAATTGCTAGGATCACCTCTGATGCCCTTTTTAAAAATTGGCATCACATTAGCTACCCTCCAGTAATTTGGTACAGAAGCTGATTTAAATGATAGGTTACAAACCACAGTTAGTAGTTCTGGAAAGTGGCAGGACTCCAGGCCTTTGGCTTCCCATGCTGCCATGGCTGGGGCACAAACAGCAGCTTTTTCTCTTAGTCCTTAGATGTGGAGTGAAGGGGCATTGGGGCTGGCAACTCTCCTTTGAAAGTTTTAAAAATACATTTTTGCTGCATCTCTGCACCTCTAGGTGTGCGCTGGGACTGAAAACGCCACAACACCATGAGCAAGGGTGTTCTCCCAGCAGGAAGTGTCACAACCCCACTGTCTTAGGAGATTTCTGTTACGTCGGCAGGAGATACATTTTAGTGTGGACACTTACAGAGTTAGGTTGATGTAAGCTGCTTTACGTTAACCTAACTGTAGTGTAGACTAGTGCATTAGTTGTTAGCAAACTGGTTTACATATTCAGTTTCCAGTTACAAAGCATCACTTCAGTTATTTTTGGTAGAAAACAGAATGGTCGTAGTATCAGTTATATAATATCCCCCCTTGTCCCAGCCATGGTGTCTGTAACAATGTACGGACGCATTTTCACCATGGAAAGAGAACAGAATGCTGAGAGGAAAGGACTTGGATTGGTCAGGGGTGGAGGAGTGTGTATCGCTGAAGCTGAGATGAAGTGTTATTGAAAGGGCCCTTGGGGCAATTCCTGTGTTTCTACAGCTGCACCATGTGGGCTGAGAATAGTAGATTGTCTAGTCTGATATCCCATCGTCAAGAGTGGCCTGTATCGGATGCACCAGAGGAAGGGGAAAGTGATCCCATAATGGGCAATTATGGAATAACCAAAATCCTTAAATGCCCACCATTAGTGAATATTTCTTCTTGAAGACTTTAGGCCTGAAGGACAGAGGGTATGTCTATACTACAGACACTGCAAAGGCCCAGAGATGGCATTGCAGCTGTTGTTACAGTGACGGAAGGGGTTTTTCCATTGCTGTAGTCAATCCACCCCCTTGAGCGGCAGTAGCTAGGTGGGTAGAAGAATTCTTCTCTTGATCTAGTGGTGTCTATATTGGGGCTTAAATTGGCTTAACTACACTGTTCAGGGGTGTGAATTTTTTAAACCCTTGAGTCTTGTAGTTAGGTCAACCTAAGTTTTAGGTATAGACCAGGCCTTGCTCTTACAGAGATATGTCTACACTACAGCAGTTACAGTGGCACATCTAGACCTACTGTAGTGCTGCAGTGTAGATGCTTCCTATATTGACAGAAGGGATGTTTCTGTTGATGTAGTTAATCCACCTTTCCAAAAGGTGGTAGCTAGGTTGATGATAGAATTCTTCCATTGACCCAGCTGCATCTACATAGGATGTGAGGTCTAACCTAACTACATCACACAGAGCACAAAATTTTTCACAGCTCTCAGTGATCTAGCAATCTAAGTTTTAGGTGTAGAGTAGGCCACAGATTGTTAGACATAAACAGAGATAGGTCCCAATCATCTCTGACCATCTCTCAAAACTTTGAGAATCTTCTGACTCTGGATCCAAATTCCATGATTCAGGACTAGCTCTAGTTGAGAGTAAGTGTCTTTTTTGCTGCTGAAGCAAAAAAATGAAATAAAATAAAATAAACAAAAGGGAAAGCAAAACCTCTTTGGAATATTTTCTGCTTGGCTGACTAATAGGTTGATGAACAGAATCACCCTTCACAGGCAGTGTAGAGATGCAGCATTCATAAGGTGCAATTCTACTCCCACAGCTCTCAGGAAAGAACCTGTCACACTTGCAAGGTATCTGCAACAGATGTAAAGGAGGGGGCTGAGATTCTGAGTCAACTGCTAAAGCGATACCTACAAGATTATGAGGTTAGCCGACTGGGAAGAGCAGGGAACTAGGAGGCAGAAATCCTGCTTTCTGTTCCTGGACAAGTCGTTTCACCTCTCTAGTTTGGTTCTTTTGGCTATAAAGTGGGGATAACAGTGCCTCCCTCACAGGGATTTGGTGTGGATGAATTCATGAAGGAAAGGAATGTGTGTAAAGTGCTCTGAGATCCTTATGTGAAAAGCACTGTGGAAAAGCAGAGGGTTAGTATTAGAATGAAGTTGTCATCTACATGCAGTGGGTAGCTTGAGGTATTTAAAAGTTTCCTAAGGTTAAATCTCACTTAGCCCCCAATATATGGGCCCTTCAGGTAGGCATCTGGCCTATAGGGGTGCCCAGATATTCTCCTGCTCTAAAATCTCGGCCCATGTCCTCCCCATACAGTCTTGGTCTGCCCAAGCTGGGTCCCAAACACCCAGTCTGGGGGAACAGCTGCTGGAATCTTTCACCTAGCAGCTGGCTAAGCTAAGGCTGTACTGATTTGTAATTAAAGCAGTACCTCCATTACACAATCGGGTCTGGTGTGTAATCCCTAATCATAGCACTCCTGGTCCCTGTGCAATGGTGAAGTGAAAGTCTGCACTCCTCTCTCTGACCCCTCATGCTCATTCTTAGAGGGGACATCTGAGAATCGGTGCTGTGGCCTGGGTCCACAGAAGATGCCCTGGGTGTTCCTACACGTACCATGGATCATTGTCCTTCCCATGCTATACCTGCTCTTCCACATCTGTGGCAGAGCAATCTTTAAACATGCATGCTGCTTACATCCGCAGGCATACTGCGTGACATTAGTTCCCATACAGAATATGTCTTGTGGCAGGGAAGGGGTTATTCCAAACTCCTGTTGGTCTAAATACAAATGGAGCTTGCAAGTGGATGTGTAGTAACAGTGTCTGGCTGGCAGCTGCACTTCCTTATACTCAGCTGAGGAGTAATGTGCTTAATAACATTTCCAGACATGTGGTGCTGAGCTGACTTCATGCCGGTTTGATGTGTTGTTTATTTTCCTGTTTCTTTGTGAACATAAGCAGCAAGCCAGACTAGTTTCTGGTTTTTCCCTGAGTCTTTCTTCACCTGTGTCCTGTGTCCATCCTCTGAATGTAATACATCTCTCCATTTCGCTCTCTCGATCTCTTCTCCTCCTTTTCCTCTCCTGCCAGCTGCTCTGACATCACCATCACAGCTTCTATCTCCAGCTTGTCTGACTGGGGACACAATTCTTCATGCACAGCATAGCAAAACCCAGCTGACCCTACAGAGAAAAGCAGCCAGAAAGAGGATCCGAGATGGCTGATAGAAGCCACTGTCCTCCTGCAGAAGAAGCTCTTGCTAGCAGCCACCAGCACCAGCCAGCAAAAGAGCTGAGGGATGAGTCAGGCTTGACTCCCTGTTGTCACCAGGGAAAACAAGACTTGCCTATCTTTGGTATCTTCCCTTCTAGGTTGCTATGCATAAGCCCCACTCCCCCTTGCCCAACTCCCATCACATACCTATATTCTCCCTCACTGACTCCAGCCTCACCCCCTCTGCTTTTCCACCGCTCCCCTTTTACCCCACATGCCAGTAATTCGAAAGCATGAAGGCAGCACATGGAACAATTTAGAAACATGTACCAAAATGAAACCCCCTTTGACTCATGCAGTACTAACTAAAGGAACCACCCAGCCCTACCTTAGTCCTCCCATCCCTCTGCCCAGCCCTCTTGTCTGTCCTCATTTGTCTGTGATTGGACTTTCAGACCAGTGGGGCAGGAATTCAGGCTTTCATGTACCCTGTAAAGTGCCTAGCACACTTTAGATGCCAATTAAATAATAATGTGGGTGTACATCACAGGATAGAAAGACAGGCTGTGGGAAAACCTGATGAATTAATGTTGAGAAGGGGTGGGATGGGAGGGGAAGACAGAGTCTACAGGAGGCCAAGGATATCAAGGGAGTGTCCTATTGCTGAAGCTCTCAGGGCAGTGCCCATGTTTAAAAGACTGCCTCTCATCCTACCAGTATTGCTTGCAGGAAATTTAAAAGTTTCTTTTGGTCTTGCAACCACGATTATTTGTGGCTCAGATGAAATTCAGAATGGCGTTACCCTTATTGTGACCCTCAGCTGGCTCTTTCCAGGGGAATCAGGTGTGGAGTTGAAATTGACAAGACTCTCCCACTGTGAGCACTTCAGAGAAAAATCTTTGGGGCAGGCTGTGCGATGCCTTATCTTTCAAGCTGTGGCTAAGACGGACCAATGGGAGGGTGAACTGGTCACGCATTCCACACCCATGTTCAGCTCTGCTGCCTGGAAAGCACTTTCAGAGGTGTGTTTTCCATCACAAAATGCTTGAACTGTATCGGATTGTCCATGCACCATGGCAGCATAATT
Organism: Chrysemys picta bellii; assembly: GCF_011386835.1. NCBI lineage: Eukaryota > Metazoa > Chordata > Testudines > Emydidae > Chrysemys > Chrysemys picta. The sequence continues at coordinate 51,352,166 of NC_088800.1, forward strand.
AACATGCTATGATGGAGCAAAGCTCTTTTTTTCCCCTGGATGTCATTTGATGGAATGCTGAGGATTTCCCCCTCTGAGACGCTGCGTTGCACCTAACATGCTCCTGGCTGAGAGAAGGCTGGGTCAGAGCAGGAGCTCAGTGGTGAGCATTGTCAGGCATAGGGTGATCAGACCTTTTTTTAGATGTCAGATTTTATCGGGACAGTCCCGATATTTGCTTGTTTGTCCCGCGTCCTGACTGAACACTGGACAAACAAGCAATTTTGCCCTCCGCTCCGGCGCACAGGTGGAGCCCGGAGGGGCTCTCGCCCCCCACCCCGCCCCCAGCTTCCCCCATTGGATCCCTCCCCAAATCCCCGCCCTGGCCCCGCCTCTTCCCCAAGCACGCCGCATTCCTCCTCCCTCCCAGGCTTGCGCTGATCAGCTGTATGGCGGTGCAAGCCTGGAGGAAGGGGGTGGCCCCCAGCACTCACCCTTCGAACTGCTCCAGTCCAGCTTCTCCAGGAAGGTGAGCACGGCCCGGCAGAAATCCCGCAGTGGCTCCCTCCGCCCGAGCCCCTGGTAGAAGGCGAGGCAGGCCTCTCTTCCCGGCCCAGCCCGGCCCAGGTGGGGAGGGCGGCCTGGGAAGTGAGCCAGGCTGCCCCGGGGATCTAGAGCAGCACGTGGGCTTGGCAGCTCTGGGCCGGAGCACGCTCAGCTGTTGCGGCCACCATAGAGTCAGGTGGAGACGGGGCTTTGCTGCCTGGCGGCAGCGGCAACACACTCCAGCAGCTTTTTTTTTTTTTTCCCTCCGCCAGCCCCCCCGCATCCCGATATTTCATCTTTGTCATCTGGTCACTCTAGTCAGGCACTACCATTGATCTATTATTATTACTATTAGTTTGTTTGTATTATCACAGGGCCGTAGCCATGGATGGGCCTGGATGGGCCATGACCCATCCAATTAGCACCCAGAACCACCCACAGCTGAATGCAAAAGCCAATGTCCACATGGTTGTGAATCAGGAAAGAGCAGGTGGCGCTTGGCCCGTCTGGAGAATGCTGTGTCTGTCAGGGAGTGGTGTGCAGCAGCTCGGCTGGCCCCACCACTGCCTCTGCCCAGCACCTCAAACTTCTCCCAGCCCTGCTCAACTCTGGCAAGAACTGGACCTTGTGCAGACACTGACTGCCCCTCTCTTGTGCCACAGCTTAACCTGCGGGGCTCTGGAGATCACCCCCTTCCACTAGCCAGTACAGACTCTTCTCTGCACCCTGCTAACCACTTACAATCCTGCCCCCTGACATTCAAATATAATATGCAATAATATATCATATAATAATATGCAATATACATTATTCGCGATGACATCAGATCTTTGGTCATTGCTCGTCCACCATAAGTTAGAGCCCACCCAAATTTCACTGATAGCTATGCCACTGTATTATCATAGCACCTAGAAGCCCAAACCACAGAACAGGACCCCATTGTGCTAAGGGGTGTACAAACACAGAACCAAAAGGCAGTCCCTGTCCCGAAGAGCTTACAGTCTAAGTATCAGACAAGAGACACCAGATTCAGACAGATTCAGACAGATGGGTGAGCACAAGGAAACAGTGAGACAAGATTAGTCAGTATGATTGGCAGTGGCCTCAGCACACTAGCAGTCTAGCCATTGTCAAGTTTTTGTAAGCTTCAAGGCAGAGAGAGTTTTAATGAGGGATTTGAAGGAGTATGTTGAGGTGGCTTTGTGGGTGTTTAAGGGGAGCTCCTCTCAGGCGTGAGGGTTAGCCTGGCTGAAAGCACAAAGGGGCTTGTTTGAAAGTGTAACAAGTGGGCAATGGAGGCTGGGATCTTATACCTATGGGAGGGGGACTTGACCTTTGATACCGAATGAAAGATGATAAGGTGGGGTGGGTTAGACCATGAAGGGCCTTGGAAGCAAGGACAAGTTGGATGCGATAGAGAAAAGGGAACCAGTGGAGGGACGCAAAGCGGGGTGACATGGTCAAAGCAATGGGCTAGGAAAATTATCTTTGCAGCAGCCTTCTGAATAGATATGAGAGGGGCAGTGTTGCATTTGCCGAGGCCAAAGAAAAAGATGTGGCAGTAACTGAGATGCGAGATGATGAGAGCCTGGATGAGAGTTTTAGCTGTGTGGATGGGTGGGAAAGGCCGGATCTTGGAGATGTCCTGCAGAAAGATTCAGGATACAGGACTCTGCCACAGAACCCAGAGACAAAGACCAGAGCCTGGACTACCTCTCTTGTACCACAGTGAAAGACACTAAAACACAGATCCTCAAAGGTATTTAGGCACCTCACTCCTGTTGAAATCAATGGGACTTAGGTGCCTGAGTACCTGTGAGGATCTGGGCCTACATCTGGGTGGGGAAATTGCATGCAGGGCCATGAATATAGGGCTGAAGCAGAAGGTTGGAGTGCGGGAGGGAGTGCGAGGTGTGGGAGAGTGTGCGGAGAGGGTGCGGGGTGCAGGAAGGGGCTCAGGGCAAGGGGTTGTGGCGCTGGAGGGGTGCGGGGTGTATGAGGGAGCTCAGGGCAGGGGGTTGGGATGCAGGGAGGGGTGCGGAGTGCGGGAGGGGCTTCAGGGCAGTGGGTTGGGGGCTCAGGGCAGGGGGTTGGGGTGCAGGAGGGGTGCGGGGTGCAGCAGGGGGCTCAGGGCAGGGGGTGGGGTGCAGATGGGCTGCAGAGTGCAGCAGGGGGCTCAGGGCAGGTGATTGGGGTGCGGGATGCAGGAGAGGTTCGGCTTGCAGGCTCTGGCCCAGCGCTGCTTACCTTGAATGGCTCTGGGGTGGCAGCAGTGTGCAGCGGGGCTAAGGCAGGCTCCCTGCCTGCCCTGGCCCCGCGCAGCTCCCAGAAACGGCTGGCACCACGGCCCTGCAGCTCCTGGGGGAGGGCGGGGCAGTAGGCTCTGCACACTGCCCTCACCTGCGGGTACCTCCCCTGAAGCTCCCATTGAACGCAGTTCCCTGTTCCCGGCCAATGGGAGCTGCAGTGGGTGGTGCCTTCCCCCCTACTTCCCCAGGGGCCACAGGGATGTGGTGCCAGCCGCTTCCGGGAGCGGCGCGGGGCCAGGGCAGGCAGGGAGCATGCCTTAGCCCTGCAGCGCCATGGGGGTGGCAATCCCGCAGGCTGGATCCAAAGCCCTAATGGGCCGGATCTGGCCCGTGGACCGTAGTTTACCCACCTCTGGCCTACATGTTCAATGCTGTGGGACCAATGAAAATGTGCTACATACCAGCCAATTCCCATTCAGCGGGGCACATTCTTACCTCCCAGGGCTTTGTGCTGCTTCGTTTCTCACAAGCGCGCCTCTGGGCCAGCTTCTATTTCTATTTAGAGCATGCACAACACAATGAGAGATGACCACATTACAACAGCAGCGTAAGGACATCCAGTACAGAGCACCAGTCACAAAAGCCTCAGTTACCAATAGAGGCCTGATTGTTAGCAGTTGGGAACCGCTGTCCTGGCCTACCAGACTGGCCCAAACTAGGAGTGGGTCACTCTGGAGCATGCAAGGAGGGAGGTCTTTGTGGGCCGTAGGCTGTTTAACCACATGATTCTGTAAAGTGCCTGCTGCTCTGAGAAGGCGGAGGCCAGCTGTGCAAACCAGAGCAGCAGAGGCTGTGGTAGAATTTCTCAGAAATGTTTTGGACACAGCCCCATACATGGCAGATGAATCCGCTGAGCCCCTCACCCGTCTGGGTTCTGGTTTGAAATGTCACAAGTGAAAGCTACCACCGGGTTACCATATGCTGTCATTACTGTCAGAAGTGGTTCAGCAGGTGCTAATCCTTCCCTGGAGCAGGCGGCTTTCTCACTGCGTCACTGAAGAGACTGGCTCCAGAGACCAAATCAGAACTTCAGAAAACCCCAGCTGTCAGTGCAGCTTGCAAGAAGACTCTTATAGCTATCTATAGTTTATACACCTTATTTGGCAGCATGGGATCTGGGCCCATCTAACTAGCATGTCTCATCCTTCTCGCAGCAATAATGTAATTATAATACACTGCATTGCTATATCACCCATCACTCTGGGAAACAAACCTGCTGCCGACAACAGGTTCCCCCTGAACGTGTGTTGAAAGCAATTGGACTTGCTGTACTGTACACAGAACAAAGCCAGTCTGAGCAGCGTTACCAAGAGCATAATGGTTACAGCGCCCAGACGCCTCAGCCATGCTAGAGCAGTGGTTTTCAAACTGTGGGTTGTGACCCAGTACTGGGTCGCAGAATGTAAGGCACTGGGTCATGGTGGCTCTGGTCAGCACTGCCGACCGGGCCGTCAGCGGTACTGCCCGGCTAATGCAGGCTAGTTCCTACCTGTCCTGACACCGTGCTGCGCTCTGGAAGCGTCCAGCAGCAGGTCCACCTCCTAGGGGGCTCCATGCGCTGCCCTCACTGTGAGCACCGGCTCCGCACTCCCATTGGCCAGTTCCCGGCCAACGGGAGCTGGGGTGGGTGCCTGCAGGCGAGAACCACGCAGAGCTGCTTGCGTGCCTCCACCTAAGAGCTGGACCTGCTGTTGGACGCTGCTGGGGTGCAGCGTGGTCAGCGGTGCCAGGACAGGTAGGAAGCCTGCCTTAGCACCTCCGCTGCGCTGCTGACTGGGAGCCACCCGAGGTATGCCCATGCCCCAATCCCCTGCCCCAGCCCTAAGCCCGCCCCCAAATCCAGAGCCCCTTCCTGCACCCCAAACCCCTCATCCCTGGCCCCACCCCAGAGCCTGCACCCCCAGCCCAGAGCCCTGACCCCTTCCCACACCCCAACCCCCTGTCCCTGCCCTGAGCTCCCACAAACCTGGAGCCTCCTCCTGCACCCCAAACCCCTCATTCCTGGCCCCATCAGAAGCCCCCCCACCGCAGAGCCCTGATCCCCTCCCATACCCCAATTCCCTGCCCTAGCCCAGAGCTCCCTCCTAAGCCCTGAACCCCTCATTCCCAGACCCAGTCCGCAGCCCTCACTCCTGCACCCCCAACCCTCTGTCCCAACCCTGAGCCCCTCCAACACCCCAAACCCCTCATCCCCAGCTCCCTTGGGTTGCGGGCAACAACAGTTTTCTTCAACTGCGTCACCAGAAATAAAGTTTGAAAATCACCGTGCTAGAGGCTTCATTGTGCTCCTTTGGCCTGCAGGGAGACACAGTCCATGCCCCGAAAGAGTGTACAGTCTGAACAGGCAAAGGAAGTATTGTTATCTTCACTGAGCAGCTTGGCACAGAGTGAGGAAGTGATTCACCCACGGCTGCCCACGGTGTCCATGGCACTGGCTTTCAAACCAAGGAGTATGCCCCCTAGAGAGTGTGAAGGGGGTTATGGGGATTTAACAAGCAGCAGGCCCCATCTGGGGATGCCGTTAGGAGGCCGCTGCCATCCCCTGACTGGACATGTTGCCCAGGCTCAGGGAGCAGGCTTCCGTCAGGTGCGGGTCAGGCAGGCAGCTGGGTGGCCTTGAGGCGCCTGCACAGGGGCAGCTCATAGGTGCCAAATTTGGCGGGATCGGGAGGGGTTGTGCAGTAGCTGTGGCCTCACCTGTCGGAGAAAGGCAGTGTGGCGGTGATGGAGCCTCCCTGGTGGCTGCAGATGGGCTCGCTGGGCTCGGCAGGTACGAGACGGGACTGGGCCCCAGTACCCTAGCCTGACAGAGGCAAGGTGAGGAGAGTGAACCTGAGGCACCCTGGCTGCCCAACCTTCTGCAGGCACCAAGCACCCATCCCCCGCCGTCCTCACACATCCAGAACCCCTGCCTCCCATACAACACACACACACACACAGCACCAGCCGCCTCCCATACAACCCCCCTGCTGCCCCCACACACGCAGCACCCCCAGCTCCCACACAATCCCCCCACTGCCCCCACACCCAGCACCCCCACCTCCCACACAATCCCCCCGCCACCCCCACACACCCAGCACCCCCTGCCTCCCACACAGTCCCCCCGCTGCCCCACACACCCAGCACCCCTGCCTCTCACACAGTCCCCTCACCCCACCTCCCACACAATCCCCCCACTCCTCCGGGCACCCAGCATCCCCCAACTCCCACACAATCCCCCCTTCTGCCCCCACATACCCAGCAGCATCCCCACCTTCCAAACTCTCTATATGTCTACACTGCAATTCGGAGCTGTGATTGCAGCATGTGTAAACCAAAAATCAAAGCTAGCTTGAGTAACAATAGCACAGGCTAGCTTCCCCTGCCCAGGACCCTGCTGGGAACACACATGAGTATCCACTGCCCAGCATGCTGTGCCTTCAAAGCAGGCTCTAGTAACAATAGCAGTGATCTAGCTAGATCAGAACTAGCTTAGGTATGTCCACACAGGTCACAGTCACACCTCTTGATTGTGAGGAAGACATACCTCTAAAGGTGGGGTAAGGAATCACAGCTGATTGGTGTGACAGAAAAGGATCTGGGGTGAGCTTTCACTGATATGAGTTCCTAATAGCTCCTTGCCCCACACCAAAATACTCTGTAAACAGCCATGGGAAGGCGCCTTGCAAGGGCTGGCAGAGTGACACAGTTTCTAAGCAGCAACAGATGGGTACCAGCAGCTGTTATAGCAGTAGCTGGCAGGGCAGCCTCGCATCAGAGGTTTGTGTTTGTTTCTCAATGTTTTTAGTTTGGTTTTAGAGGATGTGAGTGTGACGGCAGCAGGGCCCACGCTAACAAGAGAGAGGGGCTCGCAGCGTCCAACGAGTGTGTCAGGCAGGGCCCCGCTGCTGGAGGGACAGAGGTTGTGAGATGGGTTCATAACTGGGGATAATGAAAGGACTGTCAGCGCTCCGGGGGAACAGTTTAATGCTGACCTGGGGGTGGTCTCTCTACTAGCTTTTGATATAGGGATGGCAATATGCCCGGTCCATACTCACTGCTGGGTTTATTTGCTTGGTTACACTCTCACACTGGATTAGACTGGTAGTCCGCCTAGGCTGCTGTCTTGTCCCTCAGCAGTAACCAATGTCTGATGCTTCAGAAGAAGGAAAACCCCTGCCCTCCAAATCCCCTATAATACACCTGGCCCACTGTTCCATTGCTTGGTTTGTATTTCTGGCATGTTTGCTGGACTGTACATTTTGTGCTTAATGAATTTGGCTGTGCCTGCAGCTAGATAGATCGTCATCCTGGGGTGACCGAAATACTGGACATCGTCAGCATGGATGTTCCCCCACAGATCCCATCCTGGGCCATCTGAAATGCTGAGCACATCAGGGCATAGGGAGAGCTGATAGTACAAGTAACCAAGGGCCTCTGTCCCATAGAGTCACCCTTGACACTGAAATGCTGGTCATCATGAGCACTGAAGCAGGGTGTCCAGGTGCTCTCTGCATAGACCCTGTTGTGGCCACAGTGAGTGAGACTCTGCCTGGGGTGTCTGAAATGCTGGTATAGCAGCCCTGATGCAGGGAGGGATCGGGACTCTGCACTCCAAATGCTCAGTTCTTCATGACACAGGGACACCTCTCCTTCCATCTGACCTCTTGTCAAAGCCCTTTTGAAGTGGATTTTATATTTGAACTCTTTACTCTCCCCCCTTTCCCCCGCCCCTTCACATTCTAGTTCATTTGCTCAGTAGCTGTTGGATCCGGTTTGCATGTTCTCTTTTTAGAATTGCTGGACAGTGACTTGGCTGGTGTGAGGAGGGTTCAGAGCTAACAGTGCTAGTCACTTGGCAGTGAGTGAGCATATCAGCCATAATAACCCATCGTCCCATCAGGAAAACACTTAGTGCTTTGCACGAGAATCACGGTACTCTATTTCCCTCTATAAACATTACCATGGTCTTTCTGCTTGTTTCTTGTTGTTCTCCTTTCTACAACAGGGGGATTTTACCCCTCTGCCCCTACAGACAACCTGGCTATTAAAAGCAACCAAGTGGGCATAGGGTGAAGCTTACACCACTGAACTCACCAAGTTAACAATCTGTAGATGGATTGTGTTCTGTACTACCCAGTCCCTGAGAGCCAAGTGAGACTTGAAGGGACAGACGAAACTCCAGGATATAGTTTCAAATCCATGTGATTCTGACCTTTACTCTTCCAAACCTCATGCTGCTTTCTTCTTACTCAAAGGCAAACAAATCAATGGCAGTGTCAAGAACGCAGTGCTGGCAAGCACATCTCCAGTAGGAAGCCAGTGTGTAGTAAGTGGAAGAAAACAAAAGGTTGGTGTAGCGGGGTAGTCACCCCGCTCCTGCTCAGAGGGGTTAAAAGCAGCCCAGGAGAGGGCTGTGGCTGGGGAAAGGCTGACTGGGGAAGCAGCCACAGCTGATGCCTATAAAAGGGCTGTGAGCCAGGAGCTCAAGAAGACACTCTCTCTCTAGCCACTTGAGAGAGAAGGACCTGGCTGCCTGGGAAGCTGAGAAGGTTACCTAGCATGGAGCCGTGCTGAGGAAGGGTAGAAGGAGCTTGGGAGCTCCAGCCTAGCAAAGCCCCAGGCCAGTAGCATAGCTAGTGGGGTGCAGAGGAAGCAGCTGCTTCCCCTCAGCTTCTCGCAGGCGGCCCGGATCCCCCTGCCTGGGGCTCCCCTCGCCTGCCGCAGGGCGCGGGCTCCTCCTCTACAGCACTGCCCGCCGTGGGGCTGGGGCTCTCCCGGGGCTCTGCTCTGCACGCGCCCAGCACTCCTGGGGCTGCTCCTGCCTCCCCGGGCTGGCCCCAGATCCCCTCCCCTGGGGGGCTGGGGTCCTGCAGCAGCTTGCACCCCTCTGCCTCCTCCGTGGGGCAGGCAGCCCCAGGGGGTTGAGGCCATGCCACCCCTTCCCCAGCTTCCCCCTTCAGCAGCCCCCGCACCGCCCTGCTGGGCCTGTTCAGCCCTCGGCCCCACTGGGTCCTGCCCTGCCGGCCCTCATGCAACCCGCCCCTACTGTGCAGGGGGTGGCCACGGCCCGGGGGGACTGGGGGAGCCGCAGCAAAGCCCCGCCCAGAGCTGGTGCAGGAGATGAGCGGGGCTCTCAGTCCAAGCTCCGGCATCAGCCTGCAGGAGGAGCGGAGCCACCCCCCACTGGCTCGGCTCAGCCCATGTCTTAAAGGGACATGGACCCCACCGTGGCTCGGCCCGGCCCGGGGCACATGGGGGTGTCACCTCACCCCCCGCCTTGCAGGCCCAGCGAGGGGGGTGCTCGGCACCATAGCAACGCAGAGGGGAGGCCAGCGTGGAGTGGATCCCATCGGGGGGGGGGGGGGAGGACGCGGCGCGGCCGGAGGAGGAGCCAGGGGGGCGTGGCCAGAGGAGGAGCCAAGGGGGGGCGTCTTTTTTATGTTTGCTCCCCCTACTCTTAAAACCTGGCTACGCCACTGCCCCATGCTGCAGGCCGAGTTAAGGGCCCACAAAAGGGTACTAGGGCTGCAGAGGGGCAGCCCAGATATAGGCAGAGGCATCTGGTCCAACCCCCCTTGCTGATGATGAGTGGTTAACAGACTGCTGTCTGCCCCAGTGAATGGGGGCTAGATGGAGACTGGCAGTAGCCTTTGAGGCAAGGTGGGGATAGGGGGTAGGGGGTTCCCTGGGGAGGGGAGACCCAGAGTGAGGGGATACTGTGGTGGGCAGAACCCCTGAGCAAAGGGCAGCATGGTCTGGGAGGGACCTGGGGCCAGCAGCAGGTGAGGCCATGGGCCAGCAGCAGGTGAGACCATCAGCCAGCAGAGGGCGCTCCAGAGCTGGAAAAGAGCTAATTCCCTGGACAACCAGCAGGAGGCGCCGTGCCAGTGAGTCGACACCCCGCCACAGTTGGGAAGAAAAAAAATCTCAAATTCAAGCACTCAAGAGAAGATGTGTATAAAAAGCATGTATGCTTCCCACTGCTGTCTACTGGTTAGAATTAGAACTGTTCAATTGCATATCATAGGACTTATACTTCCAACTAACCGGAGATTTTCCTTTAGCTGAAGTGAAAGAAGCCTCTGTTTTGGAGCAAGAGAATCTGTGTTCTGTTCCTGTTGTCACATTGAAGTTTGGTGCAATGTAGTGACAACTATGAAGTCGTAGGTGGCCAAACATTTGTTACAATATAAACCAATAGTCCCTGGAGCACCAGTTAGATCCCAAGGACTTTCCTGATGATCCATGGCATGGAACTTGTTCAGAACCAAGGAGGAGGGAATTAAGGGAGTGGGAGGAGAATTGGGTCCATGACATTTTTTTTCTCTTTTACGCATTGAGTCACAGAACATTATTTTTGTTTAAATTGGTGAAGCCCAGATATTAACACACATGCAAGGAATAAAGATTTTTTTAGGGCTTGTCTATGCTGGGAAGCTATTGCAAAATAATCTAGGATGCAAGTGTAAAGTGCATTAAGCTATTCCGCACTAAGGGTACGTCTATACTTACCTGCTGGTTCGGCGGCCAGCAATCGATCCCGGAAGTGCTCACCGTCGACGCCGGTAATCCTGCTCTGCGAGAGGAGTAGGCGGAGTCGACGGGGGAGCCTGCCTGCCGCATGTGGACCCGCGGTAAGTACCTTTAAGTTCGAGCTAAGATACTTCGACTTCAGCTACATTATTCATGTAGCTGAAGTTGCGTATCTTAGTTTGAACTGGGGGCTTAGTGTGGACCAGGCCTACGAGTCCCTTTTTGTAGTTTAGTTTAATGATCTTCCAAAGTCAATTCAGCTACACTTCACAAAGGCAATCTTAGGGTATGTTTATGTTGCAATTAAACATCCATGTCTGGCCCATGTCTTAATTGTGGGGTAGATGTTCAGGCTCAGACTGGAGCCCAGGCTCAGGGACACCACGAGGCAGAGTTGGGGTCCCAGAGCCCAGGCTCCAGCCCAAACCTAAATGTCTACACTGCAATTAAACAGCCCATAGCCCAAGCCCCAAAAGCCCTAGTCAGCTGACACGGACTAAATGTAGGTATGTAATTGCAGTGTAGGCATACCCTTAGTGTGGAATAAGAATGTCCATACAGGGTTAGTATGCAATAGCTATTCTGCAATAGCTCTTCCGGGCTATTTTTCCGTGTAGACTGTCCCTAAAATGTTGATAAATACCTTGACATTTTGAATGTAAAATGCCAGAGCCCATTAAGTCATGGTTTTTCTGTTGGCGAGACTCCTGGAAATTGTGATTTCTTTTTTTTCCAGGCAATTTTGTAGAAGGCTCACCAGTTCCTGAAAGAATTTAAATGACCATGTTATGCAATCCTTGACATTGGACACAGAAATAGGTTTTTGTTGGACCACTGGGCAGATGGAGTGTGCATTTCTATTCCTCCCTAGCCTGGAACATTTAGAGCTCGCTGTTCTTACATTCAGAGTTACAGAGAAAAACAGTGAGGCCACGTCAACACTTAACATTTATGTATCAGGGGGTAGCAGTGTTAGTCTGGATCTGTAAAATCTGTTAGTCTGATCTCTCTGTTGCATTTAACATTTATGTTGATCGGGGTGTGAAAAATCCACACACATGACTGATGTAGGTATGCCGACCTAACCCCCATAGACGCAGATAGGTAAACAGAAGAATGTTTCCACTGAACTAGCTACTGTCATTCGGGGAGGTGGTGTTCCTACTCTATGGAAAAACCACTCTTGTTGGTTACACTGGCATAACTATGGTGCTATAGCTATGCTAGCATGTTTCCCTAGTGTAGACATACCCTTAGTTAGACTTCACATCATTACAGATTTAAAGGAAGTAGTAAATAAAGCCAGACATAATCCAGCATACAGTGTTCTCTGGGATCTAAATTCCTTTTTTTAAAAAACAACAACAACAAAAACCCAGCTACATTATTACTAACCACATTAAAAATAATTCTTCTAATAAGATCTACAACACACAAAGACAACAAATACTGTTCCCAGAGCTGGGCATATTCCTCCAGCCATCGTTCAGGAACCCAGTGTAAACACAAGGAAAGAAAGAAAAAGGCAGGCTGGTGAATTAACAATCTGCCAGATAGAATGCAACAAAATAGCCTGGGTCATTTTTAAGCTTAGATGAAGGCATCACAACAGTGGTGAGTCAAAAGAATTAGCCATTTTTGAAAACAGAGATAGAGAGATTGACAGTGGCCTTTTGTTTAAACTGAAGTGGAATTTACTAATAATGTGCAGGACTGTTCAGTCCTCATTGGCACTTACTGTTGAGCAAAATTACAAACATGGAATGAGATCAAGGCTGTGTGACATTTAGCAAACAAAAATCAAGTACTTTTTAGACTCTACTTACAGAATTATGTTTTTTATTTTCCATTGTCCATAATCCCTACTAAGGCTAGGTCTATACTACCCGCCTGAATCGGCGGGTAGAAATCGACCTCTCGGGGATCGACAATCGATCCCCGAATTGGCGCTCTTACTCCACCAGCGGAGGTGGTAGTAAGCGCCGCCGACAGAAAGCCGCAGAAGTCGATTTTGCCGCTGTCCTCACAACGGAATAAGTCGGCTGCGATACGTCGAATTCAGCTACGCTATTCACGTAGCTGAATTTGCGTATCTTAAATCGACTCCCCCCTGTAGTGTAGATGTACCCTAAGAAACTTGAAAATAAAATAAATATCTTTAAAAAGGGGAACAAGGAGGACCTGAGGAATTATAGACCAGTTAGCCTAGCTTCAATAATACCTGGAAAGATACTGGAACAATGTATTAAACAATCAGTTGGTAAGCACCTAGCGGATAACAGCGTTATGAGGAATAGCAAACGGGTTTGGCATGATTTGCTCTTGACAAATTCCTATCTAATTTCCTTCTTTGACAGGGTTACTGGCCTAGTGGATGGGGGCAGCAGTAGGCGTGATATATCTTGGCTTTAATTAGGCTTTTGACACAGTTCCACATAAATGCATCCGAAGAAGTGGGCTGTAGTCCATGAAAGCTTATGCTCTAATAAATTTGTTAGTCTCTAAGGTGCCACAAGTACTCCTGTTCTTCTTTTTGTGGATACAGACTAACACGGCTGCTACTCTGAAACAGTTCCACATGACATTCTCATACACAAATTTAGTGAAATGTGGTCTAGATGACATTACTATAAGGTGGGTGCACAACTGGTTGAAAGCCTGTACTAAAAGAGTAGTTATCAATGATTCACTGTCAAACTGGGGGGACGTATCTAGTGGGGTTCTGAAGAGGTCTGTCCTGGGTCTGGTATTTTTCAACTGGCATGGGGGCTGGCTCTTTGAGAGGAGTCAGGGAGCAGCCTACCTGTGACAAGAAGAAGAACAGGAGTACTTGTGGCACCTTAGAGACTAACAAATTTATTAGAGCATAAGCTTTCGTGGACTACAGCCCACTTCTTCGGATGCATATAGAATGGAACATATATTGAGGAGATATATATATACACACATACAGAGAGCATAAACAGGTGGGAGTTGTCTTACCAACTCTGAGAGGCCAATTAATTAAGAGAAAAAAAACTTTTGAAGTGATAATCAAGATAGCCCAGTACAGACAGTTTGTTAAGAAGTGTGAGCATACTTACAAGGGGAGATAGAATCAATGTTTGTAATGGCTCAGGCATTCCCAGTCCTTATTCAAACCGGAGTTGATTGTGTCTAGTTTGCATATCAATTCTAGCTCAGCAGTCTCTCGTTGGAGTCTATTTTTGAAGTTTTTCTGTTGTAATATAGCCACCCGCAGGTCTGTCACTGAATGACCAGACAGGTTAAAGTGTTCTCCCACTGGTTTTTGAGTATTTTGATTCCTGATGTCAGATTTGTGTCCATTAATTCTTTTGCGTAGAGACTGTCCGGTTTGGCCAATGTACATGGCAGAGGGGCATTGCTGGCACATGATGACATATATCACATTGGTAGATGTGCAGGTGAACGAGCCCCTGATGGTATGGCTGATGTGATTAGGTCCTATGATGATGTCACTTGAATAGATATGTGGACAGAGTTGGCATCGGGGTTTGTTACAAGGATAGGTTCCTGGGTTAGTGGTTTTGTTCAGTGATGTGTGGTTGCTGGTGAGTATTTGCTTTAGGTTGGGGGGTTGTCTGTAAGCGAGGACAGGTCTGTCTCCCAAGATCTGTGAGAGTAAAGGATCATCTTTCAGGATAGGTTGTAGATCTCTGATGATGCACTGGAGAGGTTTTAGTTGGGGGCTGAAGGTGACAGCTAGTGGTGTTCTGTTATTTTCTTTGTTGGGCCTGTCTTGTAGGAGGTGACTTCTGGGTACTCGTCTGGCTCTGTCAATCTGTTTTTTCACTTCAGCAGGTGGGTATTGTAGTTTTAAGAATGCTTGATAGAGATCTTGTAGGTGCTTGTCTCTATCCGAGGGATTGGAGCAAATGCGGTTATATCTTAGGGCTTGTCTATACTTACGCGCTGGTTCGGCGGCAGGCAATCGAACTTCTGGATTCGATTTATCGCGTCTTGTCTGGACGCGATAAATCGAACTCAGAAGTGCTCCCCGTCGACTCCGGTAATCCTGCTCGCCGCGAGGAGTACGCGGAGTCGACGGGGGAGCCTGCCTGCCGGGTCTGGACCGCGGTAAGTTCGAACTAAGGTACGTCGACTTCAGCTACGTTATTCACGTAGCTGAAGTTGCGTACCTTAGTTCGATTTGGGAGTTTAGTGTAGACCAAGCCTTAGAGCTTGGCTGTAGACAATGGATCGTGTGGTGTGTCTTGGATGGAAGCTGGAGGCATGTAGGTAAGTGTAGCGGTCAGTAGGTTTCCGGTATAGGGTGGTATTTATGTGACCATCGCTTATTAGCACAGTAGTGTCCAGGAAATGGACCGCTTGTGTGGATTGATCTAGGCTGAGGTTGATGGTGGGATGGAAATTATTGAAATCATGGTGAAATTCCTCAAGGGCTTCTTTTCCATGGGTCCAGATGATGAAGATGTCATCAATGTAGCGCAAGTAGAGTAGGGGCGTTAGGGGACGAGAGCTAAGGAAGCGTTGTTCTAAGTCAGCCATAAAAATGTTGGCATATTGTGGGGCCATGCGGGTACCCATAGCAGTGCCGCTGACTTGAAGGTATATATTGTCCCCAAATGTGAAATAGTTGTGGGTGAGGACAAAATCACAAAGTTCAGCCACCAGGTTAGCTGTGACATTATCAGGGATACTGTTCCTGATAGCTTGTAGTCCATCTTTGTGTGGAATATTGGTGTAGAGGGCTTCTACGTCCATAGTGGCCAGGATGGTGTTTTCTGGAAGATCACCGATGGATTGTAGTTTCCTCAGGAAGTCAGTGGTGTCTCGAAGATAGCTGGGAGTGCTGGTAGCGTAGGGTCTGAGGAGAGAGTCTACATAACCAGACAAGCCTGATGTTAGGGTGCCAATGCCTGAGATGATGGGGCGTCCAGGATATCCAGGTTTATGGATCTTGGGTAGCAAATAGAATATGGTCTGCTAAGGAGAAAGAGCCAAGCCAGATCCACCTGTGAATAGTTAATTACCTTGGGGGCTGGGAGGCAGTTAATTAGCTAAATGGACACCTGGGCCTTCCAAGAGGGCTGAGAGAGATCAGTCTGGTAGCTGGAGCTCTAGGGAGTAGATAGGTTCCTGTGGAAGGCCTTGAGCCAGTGCCAACTGTGGGAAGGGTACTCTAGGGAAACCAGCCTGGCACCAATGCTCTAGGCCAGAGTGGAGAAAGACACTCTCAAGGGTACCCCAGAAGTGGGCTGGCAGAAGGGCCCAGAGGGGGGCCGAAGAGAAGCCCCAAAGGGCAGAAGAACCTTGTTTCTTGGGACTTTTTAGTTTGGATGTCTTGGTTTGTGACATGGCTGAAGGGTTAAGATGCTTATCCAGAACTGAAGGGTGTGTGGAAAGCTGAGGAGACCCTCCTCAGGGAGGGGAACTGAGGTAAGGATTGTCAGCCACACCATGCTTAGTTAGCAGGGATTGCTACAGGGCAGCTGTGCCCTGCAACATCAACATTTTTATTAATGAGTTGGATAATGGAGTGGAGAGTGTACTTATAAAATTAGTGGATTACTCCTAAGTGGGAGGGGTTGCTAGTACTTTGAATTCTAATCCTATTCTCTAAAATGACCTTGACAAACTGGAGAATTGGTTTGAATCAACAAGAAAGACAAATACAAAGTACTATACTCAGAAAGCAAAAATCAAACGCACAACTATAAAATGGGGAATCGCTGGCTAGGTGGTAATACTGCTGAAGAGGATCTGGGGGTTAGAGTGGATCACAAATTGAGTTTGAGCCAACAGTTGTGTTGCAGTTGCAAAAAATGCAAATATCATTCTAGGATGTATTAACAGGAGAGTCATATGTAAGACATGGGAGGCAATTGTCCTACTCTATTGTGCACTGGGGAGGCTTCAAATAGAGTACTGATAGGGACAAATTGGAGACAGTCCAGAGGAGAGCCAAAAAAAAAAAAGTCAGGTTTTCTAAACCTTTTTTCATGAGGAAAGGTTAAAAAAACTGGGCATGTTTAGTCTTGAGAAAAGACGATTGAGGAGGGACCTGATAACAATCTTCAAATCTGTTAAGGGCCATTATAAAAGGAACTTTGATCAATTGTTCTCCATGTCCACTGAAGGCAAGACAAGAAGCAATGGGCTTAATCTGCTGCCAGAGAGATGTAAGTTAGCTATTAGGAAAAACTTTCTGGCCATAAGGGGTGTTAAACTCTGGAGCAGGCTTCCAAGAGAGGTTGTGGGATCCCCGACATTGGAGGGTTTTTAAGAACAGGACAGACAAACACCTGTCAGGAATGGTTTAGGTTTATTTGCTCTTCCCTCAGCACAGGGGAGCTGGACTATGACTTTTCAAGGTCAATTGATTCTATGACTTCCCTGAAAGATTTATTTCCTTTTCTGTTCACCTATCATTGACTTTCTCTCTGGAATGTTGCCACACTATCTGTCCATCTATCATGTTCTTTGGGCCTGGTTTTCAGAAATGCTGAGCACTCTCAATTCCCATTGACTCAGAGCTGTGGGCACCTGGCAGTTCTGGAAATCAGGCCCTATGTGTTTATATCACACCAACTGCTGAGGCATTTTGCATTGGATTTATCATTAGTATGTTGCTTGACATTTTCAAGGCATTCCTCTGCCATTTCTGTGTCTGTTTCACAATGATGGTGATGCACCATTTAGAGTCTAACAAATTTATTTGAGCATAAGCTTTCGTGGGCTAGAAGGACTCCTTGTTGTTTTTGCTGATCCAGACTAACACGGCTACCACCCTGAAACCTGTCAGCATTTAGAGTGTTCTCTCCTGAGAATGCTTTCCAGGAGCTTGGAGCTGTTTAGTAGAGATTTTGCAGGAGTCAGTCAGACTATTAGGTTTCTCATGTGAATCCCATTGAATGCATTGTCTGTTTGGGTTTTTCATTACACAGAGCTGTTAATTTTACTCCTGACAGAGCTTCTGTCAGTCATATTGAGGAAGTGGATTGTTAGCCACACAGGGAATTTGCAGAGTTCATCTCAATTAACTTCACTGCCTGCCTTGCGGGTACTTTTTTTGATCTCTGATTTAGGGTTACCATAAGTCCGGATTTTCCCGGACATGTCTGGCTTTTTGGGCCTCAAATCTCCGTCCGGGGGGAAATCCCAAAAAGCCGGACATGGCGGGGGGGGGGAGGGCGGAGCCGCTGGGGCCGGTGGTGCTCGGCCGGGGGGGGCTGGAGCCGCTGGGGCCGGCGGTGCTTGGCCGGGGGCGATGGGGCCCGTCCGGGGCCGGGCGGTGCGGGGCCGGGGGCGATGGGGCCCGGCCGGGGCTGGGCGGTGCGGGGCCGGGAGGTGCTGGGGCCGGGGCCGGGGGCCGGCGGTGCGGGGCCGGGAGGTGCTGGGGCCGGGGCCGGGGGCCGGCGGTGCCGGGCCGGGAGGTGCTCGGGCCAGGGCCGGGGGCCGGCGGTGCCGGGCCGGGAGGTGCTCGGGCCGGGGCCGGGGGCCGGCGGTGCCGAGCCGGGGCCGGGGGCCGGCGGTGCCAGAGCCTCTTGGCCTGGGACGGCCAGCCGCCAAAAGGAGCCGCTCGGCCGGGGGGGCCAGACTGGGCTGTGCCTCCCTGCCCCAGCTTGCCTGCTGCTTCAGGCTTCCCTGCTTCCCGTGAACATTTGATTCATGGGGAGGGGGAGGCGAAGCGTCCAGGGGAGGGCGTTGGGGCAGGGGGCGGGGCTGGGGCGGGGCCGGGGCCCGTGGAGTGTCCTCTTTTGAACACTTAAAATACGGTAACCCTATTTTACTCAGGATTTAGTTTTGCTTTGTGCAACTTCTATTTTTGTTGGGCTTAAAAAAATAGTGTCTTGGTAAATAGTTTGTCTATGTAATTCAGAGGTGGGCAAACTATGGCCTGTGGGCCACATCCGGCCCATGGACTGTCCTGCCCGGCCCTTGAGCTCTCGGCCGGGGAGGCTAGCCCCTGGCTCTCCCCTGCTGTCCCCCCTCCCCCACAGCCTCAGTTCACAGTGCCACCAGCGCTCTGGGTGGTGGGGCTGCGAGCTCGTGCTGGGCAGCACAGCTGCGAAAGCCTCTGGCCTGCCCTGGTGCTCTAGACTGTGGCAGCATGGGTGGCTCTGGCCGGGCGGCGCGGCTGCCAGTCCTGGTGCTCTGGGTGGCATGATAAGGGATAAAGGGCAAGGGGTTCTGGGGGGCAGTCAGGGGACAGGGAGCAGGGGCAGTTGGATAGGCGTGGGAGTCCCGGGGGGCCTGTCAGGGGGTGGGGTGTGTGGATAGGGGTTGGGGCAGTCAGGGAACAGGGAGTGGGGGGGTTGGATATGGGGTGGTCGGGGTGGGGGTCCCGGGAGGGGGCAGTCAGAGGACAAGGAGCAGGGGGGGTTGGATGGGTCGGGGATTCTGAGGGGGGCAGTCAGGGGGTGGAAAGTGGGAGGGGGTAGGGGCCAGGCTATTTGGGGAGGCACAGCCTTCCCTACCCAGCCCTCCATACAGTTTCAGAACCCAATGTGGCCCTTAGGCCAAAAAGTTTGCCCATCCCGATGTAAAGCAAAGATTTCAGCCAGTGGGGTCAAGGCCCCAATTCAGTAAAGCTTTTAAGCACATCTTTATTTTAAGCATATGCTGTTATCCAATTGACTAAGCATGTTCTTAAGTGCTCTGTTCATAGAAGAGAATAGGGAATGAGAAACCCAAACTACAACTCCCATGAGGCACTTCAGCAACACTTCCCAATCTAAATTTTTTTATTTTTCTGCCAACAGCTGACAACTTTGGGAGGGTTGAGGAGTTTAGTTTTTCAATAAGTCAAAGTTTTTCATGGAAACCAAATGCTTTTCACACACACAAAATTCATTTAGTCAATAACTCAATTTTCCAGAGGAAAAAAAAAACAAAAATGTTGACCAGCCATAATAAATTCATGGGAGCCTCAAGCTTTGGCTTCCTACATAACTGAAATAATTTAATATAATTAGTGGTTCCTGTGCAAAAGAGATCAGAGGTGAGGATAGCAGTGGGCATTGTAGCTTAGGAGCCGGCTGCCTTGATGGAACTGTATAGAGGGTCCAGAACTAGATTAGTGAAGGATTCAGAAGCATGGGCAGAGCAAAGTGAGTGCCAGGACTAGAGTAAGCTGAGGTGGGGCATGGGTGAGGATAACATTGAACTGATAGAGGTGCTTGGTCCTGTTTTCTGCTGATATTAAAGACAAAAGCAGATCCTCTTTTGTGGCTAATAGCCATTAATGGACTTAACCTCCATGAATTTATCCAGTTCCTTTTAAATGCTGTTATAGTCCTAGCCTTCACAACCTCCTCAGGTAAGGAGTTCCACAGGTTGACTGTGTGCTGTGTGAAGAAGAACTTCCTTTTGTTTTAAACCTGCTGCCTATTAATTTCATTTGGTGACCCCCTAGTTCTTGTATTATGGGAATAAGTAACTTTTCCTTATCTACTTCCTCCACATCACTCATAATTTTATATACCTCTATCATATCCCCCCTTAGTCTCCTCTTTTCCAAGTTGAAAAGTCCTTGCCTCTTTAATCTCTCCTCATATGGGACCCTCTCCAAACCCCTAATCATTTTAGTTGCACTTCTCTGAACCTTTTCTAGTGCCAGTATATCTTTTTTTGAGATGAGGAGACCACATCTGTACGCAGTATTCAAGATGTGGGCATACCATCAATTTATATAAGGGCAATAATATATTCTCTGTCTTATTCTCTATCCCCTTTTTAATGATTCCTAACGTCTTGTTTGCCTTTTTGACCGCCTCTGCACACTGCGCAGACATCTTCAGAGAACTATCCACGATGACTCCAAGATCTTTTTCCTGAATCGTTGTAGCTAAATTAGCCCCCATCATATTGTATGTATAGTTGGGGTTATTTTTTCCAATGTGCATTACTTTACGTTTATCCACATTAAATTTCATTTGCCATTTTGTTGCCCAGTCACTTAGTTTTGTGAAATCTTTTTGAAGTTCTTCACAGTCTGCTTTGGTCTTCACTATCTTGAGCAGTTTAGTATCATCTGCAAACTTTGCCACCTCACTTTTTACCCCTGTCTCCAGATCATTTATGAATAAGTTGAATAGGATTGGTCCTAGGACTGACCTCTCCATTCTGAGAATTTACCATTAATTCCTATCTTTGTTCCCTGTCTTTTAACCAGTTCTCAATCCATGAAAGGACCTTCCCTTTTATCTCATGACAACTTACTTTACATAAGAGCCTTTGGTGAGGGACCTTGTCAAAGGCTTTGTGGAAATCTAAGTACACTATGTCCACTGGATCCCCCTTGTCCACATGTTTGTTGACCCCTTCAAAGAACTCTAATAGATTAGTAAGACACGATTTCACTTTAGAGAAACCATGTTGATTTTTGCCCAAAAATTTACGTTGTTCTATGTGTCGGACAATTTTATTCTTTACTATTGTTTCGACTAATTTGCACGGTACTGACGTTAGACTTACCGGTCTGTAATTGCCGGGATCACCTCTAGAGCCTTTTTTTAAATATTGGTGTTACGTTAGCTATCTTCCAGTCATTGGGTACAGAAGCCGATTTAAAGGACAGGTTACAAACCCTAGTTAATAGTTCCGCAATTTCACATTTGAGTTCTTTCAGAACTCTTGGGTGAATGCCATCTGGTCCCTTGTTAATGTTAAGATTATCAATTAATTCCAAAACCTCCTCTAGTGACGCTTCAATCTGTGACAGTTCCTCAGATTTGTCACCTACAAAAGCCAGCTCAGGTTTGGGAATCTCCCTAACGTGCTCAGCCGTGAAGACTGAAGCAAAGAATTTGTTTAGTTTCTCTGAAATGACTTTATCGTCTTTAAGCGCTCCTTTTCTACCTCTATCATCGAGGGGCCCCACTGGTTGTTTAGCAGGCTTCCTGCTTCTGATGTACTTAAAAAACATTTTGTTATTACCTTTTGAATTTTTGACTAGCCGTTCTTCAAACTTCTCGTTGGCTTTTCTCATAACATTTTTACACTTAATTTGGCAGTGTTTATGCTCCTTTCTATTTACCTCGCTAGGATTTGACTTCCACTTTTTAAAGGAAGTCTTTTTATCTCACTGCTTTTTACATGGTTGTTAAGCCATGGTGGCTCTTTTTTAGTTCTTTTACTGTTTCTTAATTTGGGGTATACATTTAAGTTGGGCCTCTATTATGGTGTCTTTAAAAAGCACCCATGCAGCTTGCAGGGATTTCACTTTAGTCACTGTACCTTTTAATTTCTGTTTAACTAACCCCCTCATTTTTGCATAGTTCCCCTTTTTGAAATTAAATGCCACAGTGTTGGGCTGTTGAGATGTTCTTCCCACCACAGGGATGTTAAATGTTATTATATTATGGTCACTATTTCCAAGCGGTCCTGCTATTATTACCTCTTGGACCAGCTCCTGCAGTCCAACAACATCCCACCCTATGAGAGCCGCTAACGCCAAAGGAATTCTCAGTGACACTGGAGCCTGCTGTGAAGAAGCATGACCAGCTCTGGAAAAGGCGGTATTGCCTGGTGTGGCATAAAACTGATTCCATATACGGACAATTATAACACCGTAGTCTGCCCCTTTAAGAGCCATATTGCCTAGGGCTAGCCAGCCCTGTTTGACTATCAGGCCGTAGCTTTCCTGCAACAGAACAGGTGCTCCCCAGCTGGGCCTGATTAAGCAGGCACAATCTGTGGTATAAGAAATTAATGAAGAAGGAAATTAGGGTGAGAGGGAGTCCCAAGCTAGAGAGGTCAAAATCAGAGAGTTTAAGAAGTCTAGATCATTCAGTCAGCAGCAGCAGCAGGAGGAGGAGTAATGGGGATGGTTTACCTGCTGACTTCTCCAAGCCAGAGAGATCAGTAGAGGGCTGGAGAAGGCTGAGGGCCGGGGGAGCAATGGGGGGTCTGCCTGCTGCCTGGTCAAGCCAGAGAATAGACAACACTGAGAATGTGTTGGACCCTCACTGGAGAAGAAAGGACTTCAGGTAGTAAGACTGGAGAGTTCCTGCTGGGAAGAGGAGGGATGCACTCCAGCTAGATGGTGCCGGTGGTGGAGATTGGATGGGAGGAGCTGGTGGACACAGGCTAGGACAGAAGAAGAGTCCTGGGACTGGCAGAGGTTGCTGGAGCTGAATATGTGCTGTGTTGGTGGGCTCCATTTTGGGGCTCTGGGGACTGTTTGAATGTTTTTTATGTTAATAACCTAGCCCCACGCTGGGGTGGTATTGGCCACCAGAAAGCCTCTTGTGGAATTCCCTGAGAAGGGAACACTGAGACAGGATCCCTGCAAATAATGGTGTCTGCCAATGGTGTGGCAGTGTGGCGTGTTCAAGGACAAAGAGAAACTGTCACAGACAAGGAATTTCCTTGTTTGTGACACTTGTTAGGTCTGATCTACTAGAATCCATTCACAGCTTCACCACCTGTAAGCCAAGTGGCTACCCCAGCCCACAGGAAACAGGTATGGTCTGGAACATGAAATATTCTGTATTTATAAGGTGCTCTGAATTGAAGAAGCACACAGGTCCTCAAGTGCATCCAATGGTTATTTGGTATAACTTTACCAGAGATCATACTGTGTTTGACACAGCAAGCTCAGTCTTCAACTGCCTGAAAGGCAGGACAAAAGTAGCTTTATGCCACTTTCCTGCCTTGCCCTCTGAACCTAGGATTGGCCAGGTACTGATTCAGCCCCCACTGCAACGTAGAGCAGCCTCAAAGTTGATCTAAATGGTGCTGGGTTATGATGGCCCCAGGGGCTGCTGGGATGACTGGGAACCACTTATTAATTATTATTATTACTGTAGCTCTTAGGAGCCTTAGTGATGGGGTAGGACCCCATTGTGGTTGGAGCTGTATGCACCCACTCTTGTCCAGGCACACCACTGTGCTGAAGTGCAAAGCAGGAATGGGTGGCATAGAGCTCAGCTGCCCATTGAGGTGTGAGAGAGAGGAGTATTGACTACATTGTTCCCCTTTCCCTTGACCCCTGCAATGGAAGGCCCTGTGCAGGTGTTAGGAATTGTTTATTTGGAAGGGGTGAGCATGGCTTCTCTCTGTAGCATTGTTTCCCACATCCCTCCTTTGGGCCACACCTATGTAGGGTAATGCCGAACCACTCAGCACTGTCATGCACAATGAGAGTTGCTGCACACAGACCTATCCCTCTCCCATGGAGGTGTTTGAAAGGAAAGCTTTGGGAGCCATGCTGCCATGGAGGCCAGAGGGGGAAGGAGCAATCCAGTCTTCCATGTGGAAGGCCCCAGCTTCTGCAGATCACCCAGGAATCAGGATCTCTGAGTTTTGGGTACTGTGTCCACATCCATTTCCACAGGAGGGGACCCCTCTCCTCTCTCCCACCCACAATTTGGTGGAAACACCACAAGTGCAAACTCAGAGTGCCCTGTACCCTACAGGGGTGGTTCTTGCATCGGGGATGATTTGGCCTTGGTCTTCAGCATTGTGGCATTCTTGAGAGCACAGATCTTGTTTTATGTTATCACTCACATGTATAGTGAGAGAACTTGCAGTAGTGTACACACTGTACTCTGTGAGAGGGCTTCTGGGGAGTTCCAAAGTTCAAGTGTCCATGAGAACAAGCCATTAGGAGCCAGAGACAAAAGTGAAACCCTGGAATGTGTACTAAAAGTCAACTGTGAAACTTTTCCATCTGTTTTCTCCACTTACTGCCTGTCCTAATATGTTTTAGATAAATGTTTTGTCCAGCCACAAACTTCTCTCTGTACATCAGATAATATGAGACCTGAGAGCTTTTCAAGCTCTTTTCTTGCAGAGGGGGAAATTAAAATTATTTATCCTGTCATTGTGCAGGACACATTACTTTTCTTTGGTGAATGCCAAGAGCACGCTCAGCACTGCACAGTCATAGTTTAAGGCCAGAAGGGACCATTAGATTATCTAGTTTGACCACCTGTATATCACAGGCCAGCACCTGTGCACTAAACCCAACTTCCACAATGAGACCAAAGTATCACAGTCCACAGGAGATGAGACTGTTCTGTGCCACAGGCAGAGAATAGGAGACACCAAGGTGAACCAATGCCAGAGGCCCCTGCAATGGCAGGGAAATTATTAAGTACAGAGGAAGACACTGTCCGTGCTCCTCGGGGCTTATAAAAGAAGAAGCCTATCTTGTCACATGGAAGTCAATGGAAGTGTTACTGTTGAATGTAGGAATGGTCTGACAGGATTGGATCATGGTTCATCTAGTTCAGTATCTTGCCTCTGACAGTGGCCAGAACCAGATGCTGCAGAGGAAGGTCCCAGGGAGCCTCAGGAGGCAGTTATATACCTGCTCATAAGGAATATTTCTTCCTAACCCAATCAGGCAGAGGTTGATTTATGCCCTGAAGCATGATGGCTTCCATCCTTTCCAGTCTATTTAAACTCAGACTAATGTAAATCTGGGTCTTTTCATTCTCTTTGTAAATGTCCAGTCCTTTTCTGAGTCCAGCTCTCTTGTGGCAGCAAGTTCCACCAATTAATTGTGATGTGAGTTTTTCTTTTAATCGGCTTTAATTGTGTTGCCTTTCAATTTAATTCATTTTTTCCCTTGTTCATCTATTATAAACCCGAGGAATTACCTTATACACCATCCCTTATTTTGTATATCTTTATCTCACCTCCTCTTATTCTTCTCTCTCTGCTGACCTCAGTGGGAGTAGGAGTGCTTCATAAACATGCTGAATGCCTTCTACAAAGTGTTATGTACCCTCAGCATCCAATAGTGTCAGAGTCGAGCGTACAGTACTCAGCACCTGTAAAGTTTTTAAATGTTCTCTCTCTTGGTGGGTGGGTGTAAAGTATTGGTAAAATGCTTGGTACGTTGTGGAGTGATGTAACATCCCCACAAAATGCTGCCTGCCTATTTGTGTAGATTGAGTGGGTTTTTTTGTTTTTGTTTTGGATGTGTGAGTGAAAGATCATTCTTTTTTTCCATCACCTGAACTCATAGTAAGAGTGAGTGAAAAGATTTTGTTCCTAGGCTGGTTATTATTACATGGAGGAGTTTTTTTGCCCTGTAGCTAAATTAATTACAATCCTTTGTCTCAGAGAAGAAGCTAAAGAACATAAGAACGGCTATACTGGGTCAGACCAATGGTCCATCTAGCCCAGTATCCTGTCTTCTGACAGTGGCCAATGCCAGGTGCTTTAAAGGGAATGAACAGAACAGGGCAATCATTGAGAGATCCATCCCCTGTTGTTCAGTCCCAGCTTCTGGCAGTCAGAGGCTAGGGCCATTCAGAGCATGGGGTTGTGTCCCTGCCCATCCTGGCTGATAGCCATTGATGGACCCATCCTCCATGAACTTAATTCTTTTTTGAACCCTGTTATACTTTTGGCCTTCACAACATTCCCTGGCAACAAGTTCAATGGGTTGAGTGTGGCCTGTGTGAAGAAACACTTCCTTTTGTTTGTTTAAACCTGGTGCCTATTAATATCATTGGGTGACCCCCCTCCCCCCCCGGTTCTTGTTATGTGGAGGAGTAAATAACACTTTATTTACTTTCTCTATACCAGTCATGATTTTATAGACCTCTATCATATCCTCCTTTCCCCCCCCCCCAGGTCATCTCTTCTCCAAGATGAAAGGTCCCAGTCTTTTAAATCTCTCCTCATATGGAAGCTGTTCCATATCCTTAATCATTCGTGTTGCCCTTCTGTGTACTTTTTACAATTCCAAAGCCTTAACCACTCCAGGGACAGACTTTGTGTTCCATCTTGTGGCCACAATAACCTTAATTATAGAAGAATATGGCAAGACTGGAGAGCGTCAAAGCAAATTGCTTTGCTTGTGATCCAGCAGGAGTCCCTCAATGCTCCCGATAATCATCTTGTATATTAACATCAATGTTTATCCTTCCACAGCACTAGATTATAAAAATTACTCTGGCAACATAATGCCGTGAGAGACAACACATGGCACATGAACGTTCACACTGGAGCAAAACAGTACCCTAGCTCCAATGGCTCAGGCTGATCTAGAGAGGAGCAGAGCACCCATGACATGAATGGGGGTTATCACTGCTCAGCACCTCTCAGAATCTGGCCCTTTATGAACAAACATGCAGGTTCACCCACCAAAAACGGTAGGAAACCAATCTTTAAAGGAAAACTCACTATGCCCTGCTCAGCCCAGCAGACTGAGGTTTACAAGCTAGGAAGCTTTTCACTATGAACTGAGAAGGGCGCCCTATCTTGTTAAAGGGACATTGTCAGAGTTTAAGCCCAATGCATACCCCCATACTAAGAGAAATGCATTTGCAATTTATTTTTAAATGGCACTGAGCCAGATCACCCCCTCTGGAAATAGTTCCAGGCAGGGCCGGCTCCAGGCACCAGTCTGGCAAGCAAGTGCTTGGGGCGGCCGCTCCGGAGAGGGGCGGCACGTCCAGCTATTCGCGGCAATTTGGCGGATGGTCCCTCACTCCCGCTCGGAGCGAAGGACCTCCCGCCGAATTGCCGCTGCAGATCGCGATCGCAGCGCTTTTTTTTTTTTGGCTGCTTGGGGTGGCCAAAACCAGGGCCGGCTCCAGGGGAGACACTGGGACAAAAACCTCTGGGGAGTCCCTGGTGGAGCTTTCCTATGATTGTTACAGCAGGAGGCAGATATGGTCAGCATGTCTGTTCCATGGACCCAGGAGTCCTAGACAGAGCTCCTAAAAAATAAGTTGTTTGCACTCTTGAATCATAGCCAACTGCTATCCACCACGCTCTCACCACTATGCAGAGTGCCAGACTTTGGGGAAGGTCCACATGGCAGTTCTTTAGGTATATACCCCTAACTTCACTGGCCTGTTTTACATCAAAAGTAGCTCTTGCTTTCGCTCAGGAAGGAACCAAGTTTCCAGAGCTGGTAGAGAGTCCAGGAGGAAGGCCAATAATCACAGACTGGCCTCCTTGCAAAAAGAAACAGGGAAAGGGGCAAGAAGAAAAGACGCCCTGTGAATTGAGGTAAATGGGAGCAGGCAGCGAGGGAGGAACAGGCCACTAGTGAGAGAGAGGGATTCCTTCAGGGACCACACAGAATGCCATCCTTCACAGATAGGCCTAGGGAACCCGATTCTCACAGGCTGAACAATGGCCCAAGAATGAAGAAGGCTCTGACCAAAGTGCGTGAGGGAGCCAAAAGCTGAGATTTCAGCTGAGTCCGAAGCCTGTGCAGAGAGATGAGGGCCTTTGCCCAGGATCATTCCCAGGTGTGCTGCTTTGCTGGCCAGGTAGAATAGAGGCAGGGCTAGAGCCGTAGCTCCTCTGTGTTCCCTTTGGAGTGGGTTATGCTCCTGCGGTTGTTAGAAGAAAGGGGTTGCTGTGGTGCCTGGCTGTTGCACGCAAAGACCAAGCAATCCGGCCTTTTGTCTTCCCTCAGCAATAAGGTCACATGTGTTCTTCCCTTGGCTAAAGAATTGCAGCTCCTTCCTTGACAGTGGCAAGTTTTGGCTTGGGGGGTGGGATGTGGGACTAAATAGTGCTTTTTCTGCCACCGTTTTCTGGACAAAGGCAAGGGTTCTGAGCTGTTTTTTATTTAACAGCACTTGAAGGGCATTAATTCCTATCACAGGCCTTTCCGCCTGCGGAGCAATCAGCAAGCAAGAGAGCAGGCTCCCATTATGTGTTTAATTATGTATGTACCCTTGTTGTGTTGGTGGCTGTTGCTGGCCTGGTGAATTATGTCCTTTATCCTGCAGTGAGGGTGGAAAGCAGGGTAAAAATCTCTCAGCAAACAGGCAGGGATTTTATTACAGCTTCTGTCATGTCAGAGAGAAGCAGAAGCTGAGTCACTGCCAGGTACAGCCAGTGACTGAGAGTCACCATCCTAACATTGCTCATCTGTAAGATCTTGTGCTTTCCCCTCCCGTGCCGATGCTCCTTCTATAGTCTCTGCACAGATGGCCTCTCCTCTCCACCCAGAACCATGCATGGATTAGACTGGTCACGTTTTCTCTTCCCAGAGGAGATTGTTTGGGCACTCTTGGGTCCCTTTCAGTTTTAGTTTCCCTGAGTCTCACCTTCAAGTCATAGCATCTGCCCTTTCAGTGGGGGAGTATGCAGTTCCCAGTGGGGTCCATCTCCCCCAGTCTGGAAATTACCAGACAGGTCCTTCCAGAGTAACACAAGGTGTTCCCTCCGTGACTCAACTATGTACAGTCCTGCTCATGTGGGATCAAACTAACAAGACCGGGGTCCTGCCACACTGCTGGTGTGCCAAATATGATCCCCCTGAACCATGTTCTGCCAGAGAACCTGCCGCTGGTTCCTTCCAATCACAGTACCTGGAACCCAGGTACTAAAGTGATGGTGGCATTAGCATGAGTCTGCAAGACCATCATGTGCAGGGGGAACGAGTGCAGGGGGATATATTTACAAACCGGGGGAGGGGCCACATTAGTGTCCAGGGAACAGAGACAGGACAGGATACAAATTGTCTATCTGTGGTGCTTATCTGGTCCCCATTTCTAGATTATCTGAGTGCCTCACAAATGGTAACCTATTTATCCTCCCAACACCCCTGCGAGGTAGTGCTGTGTTCCCTAGTCTACAGCAGTACTGAGGCGCAGAGAGATTGTTACTTACCTGGGGCTAAACAGGAAATCTGTAGTGAAGCAGAGAACTGCACCCAGGTCCCAAGTCCTAGGTTAGTGCCCTAATCACTGGATCAGCTTTCTGATTCTTATTGACCTAAAAAGCTCAACGTACCTGGCACCTGCCTCTCTTTCCCGGCCATATTGTGCCTATTGTAATCACTGAAAGCCCTTCAGCTGGTTCCTCCTTGGCTTAAAAGAGGGAGGTTGGCAGCTAAATGTGCGCTGTGTGGGGCCCGAAGCTTTGGAACCTGTTCCCTTCTGCATCTCTGGTCTGAAATGGCTCATGTGCATTGACCTTCGGGGCACGCAGCAAGACAGCTATGCTTGAGTCCTCGGAGAGAGAGGGGTGTGGTGAGGCTAAGTTTTATCCTGCTGATTTCTATTTTGAGCCACTGTATTTTTAAATTGTGTCGAATGGTGAAGGGGAGGTATCTTTATATATTCAGAGAAATCTACATAAGTATTGCCCCGTCACACTATGTAAAGGACCAGGTTCCTGAAAATTACCTTCTGGCTGGAAAGTTAGATAACCAAATAAAACTAACAGTATACGCTGAACGTTATAAAATGGTGCATAGCAAAATGTATCCACTTCTGCCCTTCTCAGCCCACTGCAGGGTGACTGATGGCTCTATCAGCCCATCCCTATCTGTCTGTAACAGGGTGGCTTGCCTCCTACAGCTGGAAGGCCTGGGACTAGGAACCATGACCTGGAAGAAAACATAAAATCAATAACAGTGGTGCCAGAACCAGGAGTGCTAAGGGGGCCATAGCCCTCCCACTTTGCCCATCCACTCTTTGCTGGGGCAGACCCTGCTCCCTTCCCATGCTCTTCCCCCTGAGGCCCCACCCCCTGGCCAGGCCAGTGTGGAGCCTGGCCAGGAAGCCCGGGCAGCTGTGGAAGCTTGTGGACCCTCCACCTGTCCCCAGTGCAGGGGGGCTGAGCAGGGCCATCTTTAGGATTTATGGGGCCCTACGCAGTATTATTAAACTGGTGCCTCTATGCCTGATGGCAGCTGAGCCAGGGAGGGGAGGGACAAAGCAGCAAAGGATACCAAGACGCCCGGCCTGCCTCACGGCAGCGGAGAATCTCAGTTCCCAGCAGAGACCCCCATACCCTCTCCCTCATGCAGAATGTGCGCCGCCGGTGCATTCGGCTCTGTGAATACGGCCCCTGCCTAAGGAGACTGCAGTGCGCGCTACGTGGGTGGGAGCCAACCCACTCTTACCTGCTGGTGGGTGGTGGGTGAAGCTGCCACTCTTCTGCCTGTGGGCCCCACCCATACGCCAATCCTGCTCTGTCCCAGACTCCGCCCCACTCCTCCCAGGCCCCGCCCTCTCCCCACTGTCTCCCTCCTCTCTTCCCTCCCCCACCCCCGCTTACCCCCTTCCAGCCAAATCCCTGAACCCAAATGAAGCAAATGACATTTGAAAAAAACACTCTTCTGCAATTTCTTTCTAAAGAAAATGGAGCATGTTTTCCATTGCATGCCAGATGGTGAAGACTGGACATGCAGAAGGTACCTAATTAAAAGCACTAAATTTGGGAATAAATGTCAATCACAGGTTTTTTGATATGCTCTGAAGTTTGTCAGAGATTTATTTGCAAAAACTTTGTAGTAAGGGTGAGTCAGCTGTCTTGCTGAATACAAAATTAAATATTATGGAATGCATGATGCAGCTCTTCTCTGTTTTACATTTTCTTAATCAGTATTTCTAAGCTGATTTTATATTTTAAATGTACTCTTAAGTCTTCATAAAGTAATCATTCCAGATTACTACATTTTCATAGAATCATAGAATATCAGAGTTGGAAGGGACCTCAGGAGATCATCTAGTCCAACCCCCTGCTCAAAGCAGGACCAATTCCCAACTAAATCATCCCAGCCAGGGCTTTGTCAAGCCTGACCTTAAAAACCTCTAAGGAAGGAGATTCCACCACCTCCCTAGGTAACCCATTCCAGTGCTTCACCACCCTCCTAGTGAAAAAGTTTTTCCTAATATCCAACCTAAACCTCCCCAACTGCAACTTGAGACCATTACTCCTTGTTCTGTCATCAGGTACCACTGAGAACAGTCTAGATCCATCCTCTTTGGAACCCCCTTTCAGGTAGTTGAAAGCAGCTATCAAATCCCCCCCTCATTCTTCTCTTCTGCAGACTAAACAATCCCAGTTCCTTCAGCCTCTCCTCATAAGTCATGTGCTCCAGCCCCCTAATGATTTTTGTTGCCCTTTGCTGAACTCTTTCCAATTTTTCCACATCCTCCTTGTAGTGTGGGGCCCAAAACTGGACACAGTACTCCAGATGAGGCCTCACCAATGTTGAATAGAGGGGAATGATCACGTCCCTCAATCTGCTGGCAATGCCCCTACTTATACAGCCCAAAATGCTGTTAGCCGCCTTGGCAACAAGGGCACACTGTTGACTCATATCCAGCTTCTCGTCCATTGTAATCTCTAGGTCCTTTTCTGCAGAACTGCTTCCTAGCCATTCGGTCCCTAGTCTGTAACAGTGAATGGGATTCTTCTGTCCTAAGTGCAGGACCCTGCACTTGTCCTTGTTGAACCTCATCAGGTTTCTTTTGGCCCAATCCTCTAATTTGTCTAGGTCCCTCTGTATCCGATCCCTACCCTCCAGCGTATCTACCACTCCTCCCAGTTTAGTGCCCTCTGCAAACTTGCTGAGAGTGCAGTCCACACCATCCTCCAGATCATTAATGAAGATATTGAACAAAACCGGCCCCAGGACCGACCCTTGGGGCACTCCGCTTGATACTGGCTGCCAACTAGATATGGAACCATTGATCACTGCCCATTGAGCCTGACGATCTAGCCAGCTTTCTATCCACCTTACAGTCCATTCATCCAGCCCATACTTCTTTAAGTTGCCGGCAAGAATACTGTGGGAGACTGTATTAAAAGCTTTGCTAAAGTCAAAGAATAACACATCCACTGCTTTCCCCTCATCCACAGACCCAGTTGTCTCCTCATAGAAGGCAATTAGGTTAATCAGGCATGACTTGCCCTTGGTGAAACCATGCTGTCTGTTCCTGATCACTTTCCTCTTCTCTAAGTGCTTCAGAATTGATTCCTTGAGGACCTGCTCCATGATTTTTCCAGGGCCTGAGGTGAGGCTGACTGGCCTGTAGTTCCCTGGATCCTCCTCCTTCCCTTTTTTAAAGATGGGCACTACATTAGCCTTTTTCCAGTCATCCGGGACCTCCCCCAATTGCGAATTCACGGATCTGAGGACCAACAAAGGAAGGTGTCTTTGTTGGTCCTCAGATTCGTGAACTTCTTTGAGATGATGCATTTGACCATGCACTGCGTGGCAAGGAAAAGACGGCATGGAAAGTTAGTGACAATAAATTTTCTCGGAAACAACAAGGCAGACTACTACAGGTTGTTGGTGGGAAAACCTCCTCAAGGCATACAAAAGCCTTGGTTGCAACATGTCACTAAAGATACATTTTTTTGCACTCTCATCTAGATTTTTTTCCACCGAACTGCGGAGCAGTGAGCGACAAGCACGGCGAGTGATTTCACCAGGACATTGCAACAATGGAGAAGCGCTCTCAGGGCAAATGGAGCCCATCAATGCTTGCAGACTATTGCTGGACAGTGACAAGAGATGCTCCATTTAATGAATACAAGAGACAAGCCAAGAAGCACCGAGTAGACACTGAATAGGACTAAACTATGTACATAATAGTTTTTTTTGCCTTTTGGTTCATAATAAATTTTATTTATCTAACCCTTCTGCTGATTTTTAAAGTGTTACATAAACAGGACAGGTGAAATATTATCATGTAAAGCAACCATAAACACATGAAAAGACCTAGGTTTACAATTTATGATTAAAACTCTACTATCTACACAATATACATAGACATAAAATGTAAAAACTTAAATATCTTAGAAACAGTAGCCAATCAGTTGTTTTAATTGTCATAATTGAATTCAGCACATCAAAATACATAATAAATAGCACATTTTATCTCTGAAGCAGACGACTTCTCAAAAATTGTAGACCAGTGTTTCCTGAGAAATATACAATCCACTGGTGGTCTTCCAGAAAACATCATCCTGGCCCCTATGGATGTAGAAGCCCTCTACACCAACATTGCGCACACAGATGGACTATAAGCCATCAGGAACAGTATCCCCGATAATGTCATGGCGAACCTTGTGACTGAACTTTGTGACTTTGTCCTCACCCACAACTATTTCACATTTGGGGACAATGTATACCTTCAAGTCAGCAGCACTGCTATAGGTACCCGCATAGCCCCACAGTATGCCAACGTTTTTATGGCTGACTTAGAACACTTCCTCAGCTCTCGTCCCCTAACGCCCCTATTCTACTTGCACTACATTGATGACATCTTCATCATCTGGACCCATGGGAAAGAGGCCCTTAACGAATTCCACCAGGATTTCAACAATTTCCACCTCACCATCAACCTCAGCCTGGACCAGTCCACACAAGAGATCAACTTCCTGGACCCTACAGTGCAAATAAGCGATGGTCACATAAATACCACCCTATACTGGAAACCTACTGACCGCTATACTTACCTACAGTCTGGTCGTTCTTTGTTCACTACTAGCTAATGATTAGTAGCTGGTCTTTATGAAGTGAATTTGATGCTTTCAGGTCACTTCCTAATGGACAAGTGTCCACAGCGTAACTGGCAGTTAGCATCACCTGTGCTGTCAGTCAAGCAAAAAGCCCAGGTTAAGGAATCCCAGAGAGTGACCTATCTGTTCACCTCAGGGTGCGTTCCTTCCACGCGAGGTCAAGGGGCACGTGCATGCATGAGGAAGCTTTTCCAGCCCCTATCTGTGCAATACCTGTTCTGAGGATAAACAGATGACTCCTGTCTGCAGAGCCAGCACCTCCTGGAGCGTTAAGCTGACATCAGGGTCTCTTTTTAAGGATAAAACAAACAAGATGAAGCAATACAATTTTGCAAAAGAAAAACTAGAGGTTTAACACAGAAATTATTCATTGTCTTTATTATCTGCCAGGAACCTGAGGATCAAATATGACACCAAACTGTATGTCATACCTGAAATCCTTACATTCTTTTTCTTTTTTTTTTTTAACTTGCTTTTTACTCAGGCAGACTTCCATTGGCTTCAGGCTTGAGTCTATTGTTATAATGAGACAACATCTTTTATCCCCAAAGTGCCCAAAACACTTTGAATTTTTATATGCAGGAATCACCTAGCACTGAAATGCAGTTCCCTCCCCTTCCCCCCAGGGGAGAAACAGAGCAGCACACAACAACACTGCAAACAGTTTAGGACAGGAAGTAAAGAATAATATGGTTCTGGAGTAATATTGTAATGGGGTATGTAGGCAGGGCCGGCTCCAGGCCCCAGCCGGCGAAGCACGTGCTTGGGGCGGCACCTTGGAAGGGGCGGCCAATCTTGGGGTGGCGGGGGCGCTCGGGGTTTTTTGTTTGTTTGTTTGTTTTTGTTTCAGCGGCGCGGCACGGCGGGAGGGTGGGGACTTCGGCGGTGCGACACTGGGGGGGAGAGGCAGGGGTTGGTGTGGCTCGGAGCTGGGGTTGTGCGGCCATGGGATCTTGCGATTGGTGACCCCAAATGATCAGGACCTCTGGATAAGATCCAACCAGAAGGTTGCTTTGCCAGCAGCACAGCACTGTCTAAAGCCATAATGGTGCTGAGTCTGTATTGAACCAATAACGGAGCCTTCGTCTCTAAATCCTCATGTTTCCAGGAAACATTGGAAGGCGGCCCAGCTTGCCAGACAGATTTTATAAATTGGAATGTGGCTTGTATCTGTGGGTGAGTCACTCCTAACTCAGAAACCTCCCCAAGCCAGGAGAAAAACGGTGCTCTGCTTAGACAAGTGAAAGCTAATGGGTTAATACCATAACTTTATAGTATTATCACATTTGCAAAGGCAGTATAATAAAATAGCTGTAGCGCAGGAAGAATATCAAGAGGCTTTACAAGACGTGAAGTGTGCTCTGGGCAACACCTGAAATGTCTAGGCAGTGGTATCCACTGGTTCACAGTTAGGCAAGAAGTTTTGCTATTGGGCACAGTAGGTGAATTTATTCTTGTTCTGTGTTATGTACTCAGACTTGTATAGTGTTGTGAGGAGAGGATCTCTGGATAGCTAGAGTATTTCGATGGCAGGGGAGCCTTGTGATATGCTAGTCTGGCTAATGTCCCATGACACTGCTAATGAGGTGACATGCTTGGAACGCAGGACTCAACTTCTGTATCCAATGTAAGAAACCTCAGATCTGGTATGAAGTCCCAACTCACTTCCCACCTGACTGCCCTCCAAAGAGTTGAGGATAGAGGACTCTGGACAACTCTCCCATGGCTGACATGGTGAATCTGGATACTGGAAGGCTGCTCATCCTCTTCTGAACTCTCCCCACAACTTGATTCTCTGGGACAGTTCTTCTTTCTTTGCCTATCCTAGGGCCTGTCTCCACTGTGACTGAAATGATAGGTGGCTTCCACCCTGTTCCAAACACAGTTCACATGTTGTAGTGGATCAAGCTTCTTGTTTTTATTCACAAAAGGAACCTAAAATGGCTCATTGTTTGTTTGTTTATTTGTATTATGGTAGTAACCAAAGGTAGCAGTGAGATTGGGGCTCGTTGTGCTAGGCACTGCACAAACACAGCGTAAGAGACTGTTCTTGCCCTGGAGAGCTTACAATCCAAACAGACAAGACAGATGAAGGACAGATTACAAGGATACCATTTACAAGGAGAAACAACACAAAACTCTGCCCTAGCCTTCTCCCCATGGTTGGCTGTTCCCAGAGTTCCTCTCGAAAGGCTGCTCAGACCACACTCTAGATCCTCTGTCTCTCTGGAAAGACACTCCCACCTCCCTCAGGTTCAAATGAGCAATAAGCCAGCTGCAGTAATGAGTCAGTGAAACACATTTCTCACAGGGTCCTTGTCTGCCAACAGAGCGGGGGCTTCAGTCAAACACTGCCAGCCTGTTATATCATGGTACTAGCAACAACTATGTTTCAGCTGTTTTATCTAGTGGGGTGCCTGGCATTGGTTTCCTTTACCAATAAGAAGAGGGCTTTTCTTTCTTTAGCCTAACCCTCTAGATAGTGTATCACAGTCTGATAACGATGCTCCAACACCATTCTCAATCCCTGTTCAGGGCAGTCAAGGATACCATGTTAGCTGTTTCAATAGTCTTAGAGCTCTTCTGTTCCCTGGAGGCTTCCCTCTCTGTTTCAACCCTTGCTCTTTCACTAATGAGGGTCCTATGCTAAGGGTATGTCTACACTACGAAATTAGGTCGAATTTATAGAAGTCGTTTTTTTAGAAATAGTTTTTATACAGTCGATTGTGTGTGTCCACACACAAAATGCTCTAAGTGCATTAAGTCGGCGGACTGCGTCCACAGTACCAAGGCTAGCATCAACTTCCGGAGCGTTGCGCTGTGGGTAGCTACCCCACAGTTCCAGCAGTCTCCGCTGCCCATTGGAATTCTGGGTTGAGATCCCAGTGCCTGATGGGGCAAAAACAGTGTCGCGGGTGATTCTGGGTACATGTCGTCAGGCCCCCACTCCCTCCCTCCATGAAAGCAACGACAGACAATTGTTTCGCACCTTTTTTCAGCCCAGACGCCATAGCACTGGGATCATGGAGCCCGCTCAGATCACCACGGCAATTATGAACACTATAAGCACCACGCGCATTATCCTGGAGTATATGCAGAAGCAGAACCTGCCAAAGCAAAACCAGGCGAGGAGGCGATGGCAGCGGGGTGACGAGAGTGATGAGTACATAGATATGGACATAGACTTCTCTCAAAGCATGGGCCCCGGCAATGTGCACATCGTGGTGTTAATGGGGCAGGTTCATGCTGTGGAACGCCGATTCTGGGTCCGGGAAACAAGCACAGACGGGTGGGACCGAATAGTGTTGCAGGCCTGGGATGATTCCCACTGGCTGAGAAACTTTTGTATGCGTAAGGGTACTTTCATGGAACTTTGTGACTTGCTTTCCCCTGCCCTGAAGTGCCAGAATACCAAGATGAGAGCAGCCCTCACAGTTGAGAAGCAAGTGGCGATAGCCCTGTGGAAGCTTGCAATGCCAGACAGCTACCGGTAAGTCGGGCATCAATTTAGAGTGGGCAGATCTACTATGAGGGCTGCTGTGATCCAAGTAGTCAACGCAATCAAGGGTAGTGACTCTGGGAAATGTGCAGGTCATAGTGGATGGCTTTTCTGCAATGGGATTCCCTAACTGTGGTGGGGCGACAGACAGAACCCATATCCCTATCTTGGCACCGGAGCACCAAGCCAGCGAGTACATAAACCGAAAGGGGTACTTTTCAATGCTGCTGCAAGCACTGGTGGATCACAAGGGATGTTTCACCAACATCAACGTGGGATGGCCGGGAAAGGTACATGATGCTCGCGTCTTCAGGAACTCTGGTCTGTTTCAAAAGCTGCAGGAAGGGACTTTCTTCCCAAACCAGAAAATAACTGTTGGGGATGTTGAAATGCCTATAGTTATCCTTGGGGACCCAGCCTACCCCTTAATGCCATGGCTCATGAAGCCATACACAGGCAGCCTGGACAGTAGTCAGGAGCTGTTCAACTATAGGCTGAGCAAGTGCAGAATGGTGGTAGAATGTGCATTTGGATATTTAAAAGTGCACTGGCGCAGTTTACTGACTCGGATAGACCTCAGCGAAACCAATATTCCCATTGTTATTACTGCTTGCTGTGCACTCCATAATATCTGTGAGAATAAGGGGGAGACATTTATGGTGGGGTGGGAGGTTGAGGCAAATCGCCTGGCCGCTGATTATGCACAGCCAGACACCAGGGCGGTTAGAAGAGCACAGCAGGGCGCGGTGCGCATCAGAGAAGCTTTGAAAACCAGTTTCATGACTAGCCAGGCTATGGTGTGAAAGTTCTGTTTGTTTCTTCTTGATGAAACCCACCCCACCCTTGGTTCACTCTACTTCCCTGTAAGCTAGCCACCCTCCCCTTCCCTCTATTGCCTCTGCAAGCAGTGATCAAAAAGTCATTGTTACTTCACATTCATGTATTCTTTATTAATTCATCACACAATAGGGGGATAACTGCCAAGGTAGCCCAGGCGGGGTGGGGGAGGAGGGAAGCACCGCGTGGGGTGCGGGAGGAGGGAAGGACAAGGACACACTGCACTTTAAAACTTATTGAAGGCCAGCCTTCTGTTGCTTGGGCAATCCTCTGGGATGGAGTGGCTGGGTGGCCAGAGGCCCCCCCCCACCGCGTTCTTGGGTGTCTGGGTGAGGAGGCTATGGAACTTGGGGAGGAGGGTTGTTGGTTACACAGGGGCTGTAGCGGTGGTCTGTGCTCCTGCTGCCTTTCCTGCAGCTCAACCATACGCTCAAGCATATCAGTTTGATGCTCCAGCAGCCGGAGCATCGACTCTTGCCTTCTGTCAGCAAGCTGACGCCACCTATCCTTTTCAGCCCGCCATTCAGCCCGCCACCTCTCCTCGCGTTCATATTGTGCTTTCCTGCACTCTGACATTGTCTGCCTCCACAAAATCTGCTGTGCTCTGTCATTGTGGGACGACAGCAGGAGCGCTGAGAACATGTCATCCCGAGTGTGTTTTTTTTCACCTTCTAATCTTCGCTAGCCTCTGCGAAGGAGAAACATTTGCAACTGGTGGGGGGAAAAGGGAGATTGGTAGTTAAAAAGACACATTTTAGAGAACAATAGGATCACTCTTTCCCATTAAACCTTGCTGTTCACATTACACAGCACATTTGCTTTCGTTACAAGGTAGCATTTTGCCTCTTATATTGAGGGCCTGCCGGTTTGGTGTGAGAGATCACTCACACAGTGCCAGGCAACAGAATTTGGCTGCAGGCAGCCGTGGTAAGCCACAGTCTTTTGGCTTCTTTAACCTTCATAACATGTGGGAATGGTTTCAAACAGCAGCGCCTTCATTTCCCATACCAAGCGGCCGTTGGGTTGGCCATTTAAAATGGGTTGGCAATTTAAAAGGAGGGGCTGCGGTTTGCAGGTTAGCGTACAGCACAAACCCAAATAACACCCCTCCACACACACAAGCAATTCTCTGGGATGATCACATCACCCCTCCCCCCCACCGCATGGCTAACAGCGGGGAACATTTCTGTTCAGCCCCAGCCAAACAGCCGAGCAGGAACGGGCACCTCTGAATGTCCCCTTAATAAAAGCACCCTATTTCAACCAGGTGACCATGAATGATATCACTCTCCTGAGGATAACACAGAGAGATAAGGAACAGATGTTGTTTGAATGCCAGCAAACACCGGGACCATATGCTGCCATGCTTTGTTATGCAATGATTCCAGACTATGTGCTACTGGCCTGGCGTGGTAAAGTGTCCTATCATGGTGGACGGAATGAGGTAGTCCTCCCTGGAGGATTTCCGCTCCAACCCCATACACGTTAACAGACTTTTCCAGTAGCTGTACTGGCTGTGAATGCCAGGGCAAATTAATCATTAAACATGCTTGCTTTTAAACCATGTGTAATATTTACAAAGGTACAATCACCAGAGGTCCTTTATCTGCCCTCAGGGTCCAGGAGTATGACTTGGGTGGGTTTGGGGGTTACTAGCTCCAGGTCCCGGGTGAAAAACATATCTTGGCTGGTGGGGAAACCGGTTTCTCCGCTGCCTTGCTGTGAGCTATCTTCAAGCTCTTCATCATCATCATCCTCATCCTCATCCTCATCCCCAAAGCCCGCTTCCGTGTTGCGTGATTCTCCATTGACGGAGTCAAACCACAGGGTTGGGGTAGTGGTGGCTGTACCCCATAGCATGGCATGCAGCTCAGCGTAGAAGCAGCATGTCTGCGGCTCTGCCCTGGACCTTCCGTTTGCCTCTTTGGTTTTGTGGTAGGCTTGCCTTAGCTCCTTAGTTGTCATGTGGCACTGCTGTGCGTCCCTGTTATGGCCTCTGTCCTTCATGCCCTTTGAGACTTTTTCTAATGTTTTGGCATTTCATTTACTGGAATGGAGTTCAGCTAGCACGGATTCGTCTCCCCATAGGGCGAGCAGATCCCGTACCTCCTGTTTGGTCCATGCTGGAGCTCTTTTGCGATGGGACTCATCATGGTCACCTCTGCTGATGAGATCTGCACTCACCTGCACCTTGCCACACTGGCCAAACAGGAAATGAAATTTAAAAGTTCGCGGGCCTTTTCCTGTCTACCTGCCCAGTGGATCTGAGTTGAGAGCGCTCTCCAGAGCGGTCACAATGAAGCACTCTGGGATAGCTCCTGGAGGCTAATACTGTCGAATTCCATCCACACTACCCCAAATTTGACCCAGCAAGGCCGATTTCAGCGCTAATCCCCTCGTCGGGGGTGGAGTAAAGAAATCGATTTAAAGAGCCCTTTAAGTCGAAAAAAAGGGCTTCGTTGTGTGGTCGGGTCCAGGCTTAAATTGAGGTAACGCTGCTAAATTTGACCTAAAATCGTAGTGTAGACCAGGCCTAAGCCATTTCAGCTGCAGGCTTCCTCTCCCTATAGAGACTGAGCTGTACAGTAACTCCTCGCTTAACATTGTAGTTATGTTCCTGAAAAATGCAACTTTAAGTGAAACAATGTTAAGCAAATCCAATTTCCCCATAAGAATTAATGTAAATGGGGGGGTTAGGTTCCAGGGAAATTTTTTCACCAGACAAAAGCTTCTGTGATGCGCACTGCGCCTTGCTGTGCTCTTCTAACCGCCCTGGTGTCTGGCTGTGCATAATTCTGGGGGGAAAAGCCTGAGGTGTAACCCACACACCTCCTGGGTATGGTGTTTTGTCCCATCTAGTGGCACCGAGACCACTTAGAGTGAAAGAGTTAAATGAGTCTGCTCTACAGCTTTCAGAGTAGCAGCCGTGTTAGTCTGTATCCACAAAAAGAACAGGAGTACTTGTGGTACCTTAGGCCTGGTCTACACTACGAGTTTAGGTCGACTTTAGCAGCGTTAAATCGAATTAAGCCTGGACACGTTCACACGACGAAGCCATTTCTTTCGACTTAAGGGGCCCTTTGAACCGGTTTCTTTACTCCACCTCCGACGAGGGGATTAGCAATAAAATCGGCCTTAGCGGGTCGGAATTGGGGTAGTGTGGACGGAATTCAACGGTATTGCCTCCGGGAGCTATCCCACAGTGCTTCTGTGTGACTGCTCTGGACAGCACTCTCAACTCAGATGCACTGACCAGGTAGACAGGAAAAGCCCCGCAAACATTTGAATTTCATTTCCCGTTTGCCCAGCGTGGAAAGCACAGGTGACCACGCAGAGCTCATCAGCACAGGTAACCGTGATGGAGTCCCAGGATCGCAAAAGAGCTCCAGCATGGACCGAACGGGAGGTACGGGATCTGCTCGCCATATGGGGAGATGAATCAGTGCTAGCTGAACTCCGTAGCAGTAAATGAAATGGCAAAATATTAGAAAAGATCTCCAAGGCCATGAAGGACAGAGGCCATAACAGGGACGCACAGCAGTGCCGTGTGAAAATTAAGGAGCTAAGGCAAGCCTACCACAAAGCCAGAGAGGCAAACGGAAGGTCCGGGACAGAGCCGCAAACATGCCGCTTCTACGCGGAGCTGCATGCCATGCTAGGGGGTGCAGCCACCACTACCCCAACCGTGTGCTATGACTCCAACACTGGAGAAACACACAGGGAAGAGGGTACGAGGAAGATGAGGATGAAGATAATGTAGATAGCTCACAGCAGCAAGGAAGCGGAGAAACCGGTTTCCCCAACAGCCAGGATATGTTTATCACCCTGGACCTGGAGCCAGTAACCCCCGAACTCTCCCAAGGTGTGCTCCCAGACCCTGAGGGCACACAGGGGACTCTGGTGAGTGTACCTTTGTAAATATTACACATGGTTTAAAAGCAAGCGTGTTTAATGATTAATTTGCCCTGGCAATCGCGGCCAGTACAGCTACTGGAAAAGTCTGTTAACGTGTATGGAGATGGAGCAGAAATCCTCCAGGGACATCTCCAGAAAGCTCTCCTGGATGTACTCCCAAAGCCTTTGCAAAAGGTTTCTGGGGAGGGCTGCCTTATCCCGTCCGCCATGGTAGGACACTTTACCACGCCAGGCCAGTAGCACATAGTCTGGAATCATTGCATAACAAAGCATGGCAGAGTATGGACCCGGTGTTTGCTGGCATGCAGACAACATCCATTCCTTATCGCTCTTTGTTATCCTCAGGAGAGTGATATCATTCACGGTCACCTGGTTGAAATGGGGTGATTTTATTGAGGGGACATTCAGAGGTGCCCGTTCCTGCTCTGCTCCAGGACAATGCGCGTGGTGTTCATAGTGCTCATAATTGCCGCGGTGATGTGAACGGGCTCCATGATCCTAGTGCTGTGGCGTCTGGTCTGAAAAAAGGCGCGAAACTAGTATCTGATGGACGGAGGGAGAGAGGGAGGGGCGAGTGACGACATGGCATACAGGTACAGGGAATTAAAATCAACAAAGGTGGCTGTGCATCAGGGAGAAACACAAACAACTGTCACACAGAATGGCCCCCCCCAAAGATTGAACTCAAAACCCTGGGTTTAGCAGGCCGTTCATTTCACAGAGGGAGGGGGAAGCAAATGAATACAGAACAAATCTATTTTTTACATCTTAAGCTGCCAGATGACGGTGCAGCATGACTGATAGCCCTCGGCATCTTCTGGGTGCTTGGCAGAAAATACTAGGTGCTTGGCAGAAAATAGCATACTACGACTGATAGCCATCATCGTCGAGACTGCCCAGGTGCCCATGATTGACAGCCACTGCAGTACGACAACGACGGATATCAGTCATAATATACCATCTTCTACCAAAAAGCAAGGGGCTGCTGCTGTGTGCAGTGCAGTCCCACGTCTGCCAGCCCCACGTCTGCCAGCACCCAGATCGCCGATGAAGGCTACCAGTCATACTGCACTGTCTACTGCCAAAAGGCAATTAGCTGCTGCTGTGTAGCAATGCAGTACCAGGTCTGCTGGCACCCAGAGGACATATGGTGAGCTGAGCTGAGCTGAGCGGGCTCCATGCTTGGCGTGGTATGTTGTCTGC
Organism: Chrysemys picta bellii; assembly: GCF_011386835.1. Taxonomy (NCBI): domain Eukaryota; kingdom Metazoa; phylum Chordata; order Testudines; family Emydidae; genus Chrysemys; species Chrysemys picta. The sequence continues at coordinate 51,395,207 of NC_088800.1, forward strand.
ACAGGTAACCCAGGTAAAAAGGCGCAAATCGATTGTCTGCCGTTGCTCTGATGGAGGGGGAGGTGCCTGATGACATGTACCCAGAACCCCCCCGTGACACTTTTTTGCATCATTCAGGCATTGGGATCTCAACCCAGAATTCCAATGGGCGGCGGAGACTGCGGGAACTGTGGGATAGCTACCCACAGTGCAACGGAAGTCAACGCTAGCCTCGGTACTGTGGACGCGGTCCGCCGACTTCATGCACTTAGAGCATTTTATATGGGGGGACACACAATCGGCTGTATACAACCGATTTCTATAAAACCGGCTTCTATAAATTCGACCTAATTTCATAGTGTAGACATACCCTTAGAGACTAACACATTTATTTGAGCATAAGCTTTCGTGGGCTACAGCCCACTTCTTCAGATGCATAGAATGGAACATATATTGAGGAGATATATATACACATACAGAGAGCATTAAAAGGTGAAAAAAGATCCTTTCCAACACACACAATCAATTCCTGCAGAAATTGCAGACAGCCCGGAGAGGTGTTGCACTGTAGGAGCCTGGTTCCCTTAGCGCACTCCTGCCCCTTCCCATGACATTGTCCTGGCAGGGCTGGCTCCAGCATTTCTGCCGCCCCAAGCAAAAAAAAAAAAAAAAAGCCGCGATCGGCGGCAGCAATTCAGCAGCAGGTCCTTCGCTCCTAGAGGGAGTGAGGGACCTGCCGCCCCCGAATTGCCGCAGGTGCCGCCCCTCTCCCTTGGCCGCCTCAAGCACCTGCTTGTTAAGCTGGTGCCTGGAGCCGGCCCTGTGTCCTGGCCATGCCAGGGTGGAAGTGGCACTGCTTGTTTTTCATTTGCTTTGCATGAGAACACCAGCCAGGGGTCATTTGCCTGTGGCTTTTGTGAATTTTCCTGCTAGCCAAGGGCTGCAATGGGAACAATGGACAGTAACTGGTGAAGATGAGGCTGATTTCATTTCTGTGGTCGAAGGGCAAGGGGATGAGAAAGGGAGATGTTCTGGTCAATTATTATCAGGGTAGCTGTGATAACACCTCTTTAAAAATTCTTTTCCCTCCTTAGCCTCTTTTGGGCTGTAGAAATCCAAAATCATCCAAAGCCCAAGATTTGGTGGTGATGGGGGACTTCAACTATCTGGATATATGTTGGGAAAATAACACAGCGGGGCACAGACTATCCAACAAATTCTTGGACTGCATTGGAGACAACTTTTTATTTCAGAAGGTTGAAAAAGCTACTGGGGGGAAGCTGTTCTGGACTTGATTTTAACAAATAGGGAGGAACTCGTTGAGAATGTGAAAGTAGAAGGCAGCCTGGGTGAAAGTGATCATGAAATCATAGAGTTTGCAATTCTAAGGAAGGGTAGAAGGGAGAACAGCAAAATAGAGACAATGGATTTCAGGAAGGCAGATTTTGGGAAGCTCCGAGAGCTGATAGGTAAGTGTGACGGGTTGGATCACAGAAACCCCCTTGGGAGCTGCCACCCGATGTGCAAAGACTACCCCTGCTCCTGTTTTCCCTGCCAGCTCAGGACTCCAGCACCCTGTCTTGCTGAGCCAGACACTCCCGTCTGGCTCCAGACACAGACCCAGGGTCTGAATCACTTGTCCCAAAGCTGCAAGTTTACCCGAAAACAGCTCACAGTAGTGCGCTTGTCTTTAGCACTCAGATGCCCAACTCCCAATGGGGTCTAAACCCAAATAAATCCGTTTTACCCTGCATAAAGCTTATGCAGGGCAAACTCATAAATTGTTCGCCCTCTATAACACTGATAGAGAGATATGCACAGTTGTTTGCTCCCCCAGGTATTAATACATACTCTGGGTGAATTACTAAATAAAAAGTGATTTTATTAAATACAGACAGTAGGATTTAAGTGGTTCAAAGTAGTAACAGACAGAACAAAGTAAGTCACCAATCAAAATAAAATAAAATGCGCAAATCTATGCCTAATCAAACTAAATACAGATAATCTCACCCTCAGAGATGTTTCAGTAAGTTTTTCTCAGACTGGACACCTTCCAGGCCTGGGCACAATTCTTTCCCCTGGTACAGCTCTTGTTGCAGCTCAGGTGGTAGCTAGGGGATTCTTCATGATGGCTTCTCCCTTTCTCTGTTCTCTTCCCCCCCCTTTATATATCTTTTGCATAAGGCGGGAACTCTTTGTCTCTCTGGGTTTCCACCCCCCCTCACTGGAAAAGCACCAGGTTAAAGATGGATTCCAGTTCAGGTGACATGATCACATGTCACTGCAAGACTTCATTACTCACTTGCCAGCACACACATATACAGGAAGACTCACAGGTAAATACAGCCATCTACAGACAATGGGAGTCATCCAGATTCCAAACCATCATTAATGGTCCACACTTTACACAATTACAATAGGCCCTCAGAGTTACATTTTATAATTCTAGTTTTAGATACAAGAGTGGTACATTTATACAAATCAGATGATCACACTCAGTAGATTATAAGCTTTGTAATGTTACCTTACAAGAGACCTTTTGCATGAGGCATATCCCAGTTACTTACATTCACTTATTACCGTATTTTCTCTAAAACTATCTCAGTTACATTATATTGACTTATTATCAAGTTTTTATAAAACCATATAGACTGCACAACGTCACAGTAAGGTCCCATGGGAATCAAGACTGAGGGGAAAAACAACTGAGGAGAGTTGGCAGTTTTTCAAAGGGACACTATTAAGGGCCCAAAAGCAAGCTATTCCGCTGGTTAGGAAAGATAGAAAATGTGGCAAAAGACCACCTTGGCTTAACCACGAGATCTTGCACGATCTAAAAAATAAAAAGGAGTCATATAAAAAATGGAAACTAGGACAGATTACAAAGGAGGAATATAGGCAAACAACACAGGAATGCAGGGGCAAGATTAGAAAGGCAAAGGCACAAAATGAGCTCAAACTAGCTACGGGAATAAAAGGAAACAAGAAGACCTTTTATCAATACATTAGAAGCAAGAGGAAGACCAAAGACAGGGTAGGCCCACTGCTTAGTGAAGAGGGAGAAACAGTAACAGGAAACTTGGAAATGGCAGAGATGCTTAATGACTTCTTTGTTTCGGTCTTCACCGAAAAGTCTGAAGGAATGCCTAACATAGTGAATACTAATGGGAAGGGGGTAGGTTTAGCAGATAAAATAAAAAAAGAACAAGTTAAAAATCACTTAGAAAAGTTAGATGCCTGCAAGTCACCCGGGCCTGATGAAATGCATCCTAGAATACTCAAGGAGCTAATAGAGGAGGTATCTGAGCCTCTAGCTATTATCTTTGGAAAGTCATGGGAGACGGGAGAGATTCCAGAAGACTGGAAAAGGGCAAATATAGTGCCCATCTATAAAAAGGGAAATAAAAACAACCCAGGAAACTACAGACCAGTTAGTTTAACTTCTGTGCCAGGGAAGATAATGGAGCAAGTAATTAAGGAAATCATCTGCAAACACTTGGAAGGTGGTAAGGTGATAGGGAACAGCCAGCATGGATTTGTGAAGAACAAATCATGTCAAACCAATCTGATAGCTTTCTTTGATAGGATAACGAGCCTTGTGGATAAGGGTGAAGCGGTGGATGTGGTATACCTAGACTTTAGTAAGGCATTTGATACGGTCTCGCATGATATTCTTATCGATAAACTAGGCAAATACAATTTAGATGGGGCTACTATAAGGTGGGTGCATAACTGGCTGGATAACCGTACTCAGAGAGTTGTTATTAATGGTTCCCAATCCTGCTGGAAAGGCGTAATGAGTGGGGTACCGCAGGGGTCTGTTTTGGGACCGGCTCTGTTCAATATCTTCATCAACGACTTAGATATTGGCATAGAAAGTACGCTTATTAAGTTTGCGGATGATACCAAACTGGGAGGGATTGCAACTACTTTGGAGGACAGGGTCATAATTCAAAATGATCTGGACAAATTGGAGAAATGGTCTGAGTTAAACAGGATGAAGTTTAACAAAGACAAATGCAAAGTGCTCCACTTAGGAAGGAAAAATCAATTTCACGCATACAGAATGGGAAAAGACTGTCTAGGTAGGAGTACGGCAGAAAGGGATCTAGGGGTTATAGTGGACCACAAGCTAAATATGAGTCAACAGTGTGATGCTGTTGCAAAAAAAGCAAACATGATTCTGGGATGTATTAACAGGTGTGTTGTGAGCAAGACACGAGAAGTCATTCTTCCGCTCTACTCTGCTCTGGTTAGGCCTCAGCTGGAGTATTGTGTCCAGTTCTGGGCGCCGCATTTTAAAAAAGATGTGGAGAAATTGGAAAGGGTCCAAAGAAGAGCAACAAGAATGATTAAAGGTCTTGAGAACATGACCTATGAAGGAAGGCTGAAAGAATTGGGTTTGTTTAGTTTGGAAAAGAGAAGACTGAGAGGGGACATGATAGCAGTTTACAGGTATCTAAAAGGGTGTCACAAGGAGGAGGGAGAGAACTTGTTCACCTTAGCCTCTAAGGATAGAACCAGAAACAATGGGTTTAAACTGCAGCAAGGGAGGTCTAGGTTGGACATTAGGAAAAAGTTCCTAACTGTCAGGGTGGTTAAACACTGGAACAAATTGCCTAGGGAGGTTGTGGAATCTCCGTCTCTGGAGATATTTAAGAGTAGGTTAGATAAATGTCTATCAGGGATGGTCTAGACAGTATTTGGTCCTGCCATGTGGGCAGGGGACTGGACTCGATGACCTCTCGAGGTCCCTTCCAGTCCTATAATCTATGAATCTATGAATCTATGAAACCTCTACAGATTGTTCTGTAGTTTTCCCCTTCCCCTGCTACAGCTGGCTAGGTCTGCTTTGCGTTTGCTGATCTCGCTAGTGGATCTGCCCCCAGAGTCTGGCAATTACAAGCTGGTCCAGACGTACAGCTCCTCAGTATTACATTAGCCATTTTCCTGCTGTGGGTGGAGGTGAGCATCAGACAGCTCCTCCCAGAGTTCTGAATTACACACACTAGGCTGTTGGATCTGGAAACCTGCCTCTCCCACCCTCTGGGTGACTCCCTTTCCTTTCCTCATTATTTCCCTCAGTGCAAGGTTAGTAACTTTGGAGCTCAGATGGGCTGGAGCATGTTGCTATGCTCAAAGGGACATGAGCAACTTGAAATGCTGTCAGAATCAAATCGTTTAAAAGCTGTTTCAGGCCCAACAACTTCCCCTGCCAAATAGTTATGGTTTTACAATCATATTATCCTCCTTTGAAATGTATTTTTTCTCTCCCATTTTTGTTTGAAGCCCCAATCAAACAGGGGAAGCAGTGAAACTGACCAGATACAAAGTGCTGTCAAGTGCACAAAGTAAACAAGCTGAAAGCATGGGGGAAAGCATTGTTCTAATCAAAGGCTGTTGGATCTTGTCGCTCCAGCATAGATCATTGATATTTATATGCATTTATATAGCACTCATCACTGCAGAACAGTTTGCTCCTGCCTCCCGGGCAAGAGCAAGTCTTGTTTATAAAACAGTCAAGCTACAGGTTACAGTATGATGCTTAAGTACATTTGCAGGATAAACAAAGCTTAAGAGAATTCTGGGTTCAGGGGCCATTAGAAAGCCCTGCAGCCTTTTACCTCATCTATGTTTCAATCTCTTTCATCTCCAGGTGAGTGCATGCAAGGGTGTTTCAGTTTTATTCCTTTCATTTTCTCCAGAGTTCCCTGAAAATGCAGGGATGCTAATATTTAGATTTGAGCAGGAGGAAGACTTTTACTGAATATGTAGAAACAGTACAGTATACTTTGGTAAAGGGAGGAGATCTGTAGATTTTGTGATAGAACACTGGAAATCAGCAAGTGTGGTCTACTACATTTAGAAATGCAGATTTTTTGCTAAATATTCTATGATTATTTCTAGAAGGCTTTCTTATTTATTATTCAAACAGCACCTAAAGTCTGCTAGACACTTTATTTACAAACAAAACAGACACAGTCCCTACCCTGGAGAGCTTAGAATCCAATAGATGTGATGCAGTGGGTGAAAGCAATGAATAGTGGGGTAGAAGTATAGTGAAGGGAGAAAAGTTTACAATATACAAAGTTGCTCAGTTACTTAGGTGTGTTATAGGCACTTCTTGGTGGTTCTGTATATGGTGTGTGCCTATCTATGTATACACACACATGCATAGCATGGTATATTTTTAACATTGTGATATTAAAGGGATACTACCAATTTGAAAATCACACTACTGTCTGAAAGTGCTGGTTGAGATTCCTCGCACCGAAGAATTACGATCTAAATAGACAAGGCAGACAGACCCAGAGTGGGAGAAGCTGTAGAACAAACTGGCAGAATGAACAAAGTGATGACAAACTGTTAATCTCTCTGGTTTTTTAATGAAGCACTTTATAGGAAAACAACACATATCTCCTAATATTTTATTGCTTTTCTGTTTGTACTTTGAAATTTAACTCTGAAGCTCTTTGGGATGGTGTGCCAGTCAGATGACTAGATCAGCTATACATTCATAATCTTATCTCCTTGGCAAAATCCTAAACTCCTTCCTCAGGTTGGACTCAGTTGTTACCGAGGCAAAACTTCAATACATACTGATTAAAGCCTTCAGGAATTGACTACCACACCCTTTCAGATCTACCTCTACCTAGAGCATTTAATCTTTTCCCTAGTGAGCACCTGGTAAATGTTTACAGTCCCATTCATCCATCCAGGCATTTCTAATATGCCATCCCCACAGTGTTTGAGCACTTGCACACTTCCATGAAGCAAGCTGATAGTCAGTATCCCTCCATGACCAAGTCAGTCTTTTTCCATCATGCCAGGAGTGTGTGCTGTGTACGAGAAAGTGTTTTCCTGCCATGCTTAGGGTAGCTGTGTGGGGAAAGCTAATGTAGAGAGGAAGGCCTTATGTTTCATTCTGAGGAAGGAGAGCTGTATAGGCAGTCTGGTATCTGGTGGAATGGAGTTCCACAGCCATGTTCCAACTGCCAAGGATACTGGATTCCAAGCCATTGTGACTCTCTCTCACCCAGCTGTGACCCCAGGAGCTACCATGGTAGATCAAGATGACTGAGAAAGGGGCAATCGTGGGTCCAGACTAATGAGGGCCTCATAACTTGGGGCAGGGCTTTAAATCGGATGCAGTATTGGAGAGGGAGCCAGGGACTGGAGTACTGGGACAATATTGTTCAGAAAAGGGACTGTACCATCTGGAGCTTATTCATGGGTGGCACTTTCATCGCCAGGTCTAGCAGGTTGCAATGGAAGTGCAACACACTGTATGGAAGATCCCTCCGCAGGCTTTACATCACTGGGCCCCAGCTAGTTGCTGACAACTCATAATGGAACACCCCCACCTCACCCCACATCCTATGCCTTCTCCCACTGGCACCCAGCCAGATCTGAAACCACTGCACCCTGAGCCCGCTGTGATACATCATTCACCAGACACAGAGGAGTAGAACAGAGTAAGGGACTGTCTGCCTCATGGGGAGTGAAGCACTATTTATCAGCCTTCTGTGGGAGGACAAACAGCAACCTGAATGAAGCAGAGCCAGTCACAGAGGCCCCTATGCTCCTATCTCCAGAGATACTCCCTACCATTCTTAAGGGGAGGAAAGCTGGAGGACAGCCACTTGCTGATTGCTGTGTATGTGAATCTCCAGGGGTTTGCACCTTGATAGGAAAAGAAGCCCTCAGTCAGGGCCTCTTCTTGTACTGCCTGCATGAGGCCCCTGAGACCTGCAACTGTTAAACTTTTGATTTATTGGAGCTGGTTAAGACCCCTGAAGTTGCTCTAGAAACCTTATGGAAGTTGTAAGCCTGTGGGTTTTATCTTTCGGTGTGTGCTGGTGAAGAAGGAACACCCAAAGAAAACAGTTACTATGCAGTCTTTGTTTACTCTTTCCTCCAATTACATGTCAGTTGCAGCACAGTTATCTTAGGAAGCGAGATCAGTTCATGTGAACTGGTCAAAGGCTGTAACCGGAGACTTGCTGACTAAAGTGCAGGCTATTACACTCTGCTAAGTGAAACCCTATTACATTTGGGTCAGAAACTGTTCTCCCTCAGGGTACAATGAATAGAACAAGGATCCTGCACTTCACTGATATCTGCAGACTAATATAATTCCTTAACTTTTAAACAGCATCTGTTCTCTTAGCACAAGCCTAGGGTTACCATATTTAGTGCCTCCGAAAGGAGGACACTTTAAAGGGGCCCCAACCCCGCCCCCAGCCCCGCCCCTTCCCCCGCCCCAACCCCGCCCCCGCCCCAAAGTCTCCGCCCCCTCCCCTGCTTCCCGCGAACATTTGAGTCGCGGGAAGCCTGAAGCAGGTAAGGGGGGGTGTGGGGGGGGGAGGAGGCGCGGCCCACCCCCGGCACCGCAGGTCCCCAGCCCGTCCCCCGAGCCCCCGGCCCGGCACCGCCTGCCGAGTCCCCGACCCGGCACCCGAGTCCCCGGCCGGGCCCCCCGAGTCCCCGGCACGGCACGGCACCGGGAGCCCCCGAGCACCGCCGGCACCCGGCACCCGAGCCGCCAGCCGAGCCCCCCGGCCTGGCCCGGCACCGGCCCCCCCCGAGCACCGCCGGCACCCGGCCCGGCACCCGGCACCCGAGCCGCCAGCCGAGCCCCCCGGCCTGGCCCGGCACCGGGCCCCCCCGAGCACCGCCGGCACCTGGCCCGGCACCCGGCACCCCCGAGCACCGCCGGCACCCGGCCCGGCACCCGGCACCCCCGGCACCCGGCCCGGCACCCGGCACCCGAGCCGCCGGCCGAGCCCCCCGGCCCGGCCCCCCCGAGCACCGCCGGCCGAGCCCCCGGCCCAGCACCCGGCCCGGCACCCGAGCCGCCGGCTGAGCCCCCCAGCCCCGGGCCCCCCCGAGCACCGCCGGCCGAGCCCCCGGCCCGGCACCGCCGGCCAGGCCCCCCGAGCCCCCGGCCCGGCACCGGCCCCCCCCGAGCACCGCCGGCGGAGCCCCCGAGCCCCCGGCCCGGCACCCGAGCCGCCGACCGCATGTCCGATTTTCCCGGACATGTCCGGCTTTTTGGGATTTCCCCCCGGACGGGGATTTGGAGCCCAAAAAGCCGGACATGTCCGGGAAAATCCGGACGTATGGTAAGCCTACACAAGCCTGCTTAGCGACGTTACTGTCTCACAGACATTTGTACTGTTACTAGCTGGGCTTGGGGAAATGGCTGGCCTGATTTCCCATTCCTCAGGACTGAGGCCACAATTTCCCCCTTTTCATCCTCTGAAATGCAGGTGACAAGAGGGTTTTGAAATGAGAGCAGATCAGAGAAGATATATGCAGATATGAAGTGCACATTAGGGGTGAATGGACAGTGTTGGCCTGAAGTTTCTATTGGAAATAGTGTACTCTTCACTTCCTGTCCTAAACTGTTGTTATGCTGCAGTGCACTATTAAACAGCTTCGCTTCTGTGTTTCACCCCAAAGGTGAATTAATTTCACTAATGATGGATGAAGTCATTCCTGTAAAGTATATATATTTGTAAAGTGCTCTAGAATCCTTTGAAAAACAATGCCGGTGCAATTAATATTATTAGCTGCTGGGCTTTACCACTTTAAGGCTAACTCAAGGGGGAGAAAACATTCTTAGTTTTAATAAAATAAATGTATTTCACCAGCTATTCTAATCTCCTATTTCAATTATTTTTAATAAAAATGCATGGTGTCCAGTAGGTCTCCTTGACTGTATTATAAAGTATCTTCACAGTTCATCTGGGACACATCTTTTCTTCACAAATCTATGACCAGAACAGGGAATTTTTTATTAATCTCCTCTCAATGCATGGATTTACCCTTGGGGTACTGCATGTATTTATACTTAGTTCTGCAGGTTTAGGGATGCTCCCCCCTTATATTCCATTTGGTTTCTCACTGCAGACAGGAATCCCCCAATTTTCTGCTTGAGTACTTGGGACACCCCCTTTTCTGAATTGTGCACCACAATCTGGAAAAGAGCACCCTTCCACCCACCTGCCTTGAGCTACCACACAGAGCACTGAGAAGTCTACATGAAAAGCTATCTAACCTCTCTGGGTCTCAAGCCACTGAGCATCCTAATGTTCTGAAAATGAGAGGATCTCCTCAGTGCCATAAGTGACTGGCCATAGGATAAACCTTTCACCTCCAGTTTACCAGTTGGAGAGAAGAATGGTCTTGTGATTAGGGTTGCCAATTTTGGGCGGACGTATTCCTGAAGTTTTCATCACATGATATAATCTTTAATTCAAGATTAATCTTTAATTCTTGGAGACTCTAGAGCAATCCTAGAGGATTGGCAATCCTACTTGTGATAAACGTACTGGCTTGAGACTCAGACCATCTGTGTTCAATTCCCAACTCTGCTGTAGGCTCCCTGTGACCTGGGGCAAGTCCTTGAAGATATCTAGGTGCCTAGCTCCCTTTAGCTGATCAGACCTTGAAGATATGGACCTTAATGCTTCTGTTTCCAATCTGCAAAGCCTTCCTTGATCTGCTTAGAATGTAAGCTCTTCAGTGCAGGGCCTATTTCTTGATGCACATCTGCATAGTGCCTAACACAGTGAGGCCCTGATTTCAGTTGGGGTCTCTCAAGGCATGTCTACACAGCAATTACACACCTGTGGCCTGCCTGGGTCAGCTGATTCAGGATCACAGGGCTCAGGCTGCAGGCCTGTAAAACTGCAGTGTAGATGTTTGGGTTTGAGCTGAAGCTTGGGCTCTGGGACCCTGCAGGGTAGGGAGGGCAGAGCCTGGGCACCAGCCCAAGCCCAGATGTCCACACTGCAATAGTTAGCCCTGCAGCCCAAGCTCAGCTGACCGTGGCCAGCTGCAGCCATGACATGGGTCTTTTATTTCAGTGTAGATGTACCCTAGGTGCTACCACACAAACAATTACTAATAACTGTTCATATGGGCCTGGGTTGATAGTGAATGAAAGTCATTGCTCCTGGGTGAAATGATCTGGTGGATCTCAGCCAATTCCTACTGGACAAGCATTCATGTCACAATTGGCACTAGGTGGTAGCCCCAGCAGATGGGTCATGGAGAACGCACCATCTTCTCCCCTTCCCAAGGTTAGGATGAGTCACAGTGGTGATGAGTGACATAGGGCGAGCTTGCTGCTTTGTTAAACTTACTTACAATTTTGTAAGGCTTCACAATACAAGAGGGGGGAGAAAAAAAAAAGTAGGAGAGAGGAAGCTAAAAAGAGCGGCTAAAACACTTTCCATGGCTCCTTTGATCATAATCATCTCAACCTCTGACAGGGACGGAATAAAGGAGAGCAGACCAGCTGTGTGTCTCTCTGTCTCCATTTTCTCTCACTGGATTTCCTGGAAAAGCTAGCATTAAATTAATTTATATTATCAAAAGCCCAAGGCCTTTGAGTGTTAACATTTTAGTCTTGTGTAAACTACTTACCAGACAACTTTGGTGAGAGGAGACCAGCAGGTAAAAGACGTGCTTTGTTGGGTTCCCCCCATAATTAGATCTTTTGCTGGTGCTGCTGTCATGACTGGGTTCCTTTAACTGATCGCTGTGGGAATAATCAAAGGAGAGTGATTTATGGAGGATGGGGGACCGGTCTCTGTTATAGCTTTTGTGACTGCACATAAATTGCCAGTGCAGGGCCAGTTCACAGCTGCTCAGTGATTCCTTTTCTTTTTCTGGAGGTTGGTTTCTTGTGCCCCAGAATCTAAGCTTTCATTCAAATACAAAAATTAACCCTCTAGCCCTTAACGGTTTGCAACCTCCCCCCAAAAAACCTCCAAACCAAACTAAATGTAAATTGATATAATAATAATTAATACCTAGGTTTTTAGTACTTTTCATCTGCAATTATTCATATATTCAGCTATAGGAAGTCTAGAACAATAGCTCTGAGATGTATTGAACTGCACCTAGTTTGGTCAATGGGTGTTAACACTGGAGCCTACTGATGGCAGTTAAAATGTCAATGGTGCTAACTATTTCACTGCTGATCAAAGCACACAAGAAAGGAGAGAGGCAATCGTATCATGAAGAGCTCTGTATTCTACTATGAGTGGCAGCAGAGCCTCACTCACGGATAGCCAAGCTCACCAGGTCCAGTGGAGCATTCAAGCCCCAGCAAGGGAGAGCCAAGCCGACAAGACCCATCAGAAGCCTTATGATCATATTTACAACAGCTGCACAAATTTATTTTGGCATCTCAAGTGGCAGAGCTTGGTTTGTGGGTGTACAACCAAGTCTTCCCCCCCCCCCCCCCCACTATTCTGCCCTTGCTTGGAACAAATGCACAGTGGATACTAATAGACGAAAAGATGTTCATTGTACTCTAACCCTATCTTCCCCATGTTTTAGCCATTCTACCTTGCACAGCTGGTTCAGAGAATGCTGCCAGGCCTGCAACCACATGATACCTGCAAATGCTAGTGTGATGTTAGCTGCTTACAGTCTACTATTAGTTAGTATGCAGTATAAATGGCTTTGTTAGGTAAAAAGCAAGTCCTCACTCACCTCTCCAGCACCCGAGTTCGTGCGGAGTTGGTATGGGGCTCACAATCTGTCAGAGACCAGACACCAATTCATTGATCAACGGGCTCACACTATCCTTAGCTTGAAAGGCTTCAGAGTAAGTGTGGCAAGTTTATTAGGGGTGAGCATCAATATTTATACACAGAAGTAAACAAAGTGATTAACAGATCATAATGGTCATGTATAATCAATCAAGATTCTACAGGATAAAACAGGTTAAAATGTAAATTAGGTAGAGAAAAGGGGAGATGGCTACTTAAGGGGAGGTGGGTGTCATGAGTAGTTCACAGGTCAGAGCTTTGATTAAAAGTTCAGACAGAGACATCAAGTCTGGGTTAAGTTTAAGCTCATCAAAAGTTCAGACTCAACATTCCTCCATTTGTAGCTTTGGGATAACTATTTACCAAAAGCTACACCCCATTTTAAGGAGCCAAGGGCCGCTTGGCAATTTCAGCCTGGGCCAACTCGAAGAGAATAAGGCCCTTGGCTGAAGTAGGAAAAGAATAAACTGACCCACATGAGTCTATGAGGGAGGGGACACACTGAATACAGCAACACAGTATTATAAGGATTACTATGGCCCCAACAATACCCACCAAGAGTTTTTTTTAACCCACCCAAATCCAGGCAGCCAATTCCATAAGGCTCCCCACCAATCATAAGGTGGCTGGCCAGAGGAGTAGTTCTTAGCCATTTCCCTTAGATGTTTGGTACGTTGAAAAGTGTCAGAGTAGGTGTCATTTACAAAAACACAGCATTCTTCATTTATGAGGGCGCAAGTTCCTCCCTGGGCTGCTAACATTATGTCTAAAGCCATTCAGTTTTGCAAAGCTAACTGGCGCAGCTGGGACATTTCCCCAGCCTGATTCTCAAATAGGGTCGCAGTTTCATTGGTTAAAGATTCTAGTAGTCCCTGTAGACGGATGACACCACCCCTCAAGCTCATGAGACCAGCCCACCGCTGCCACGACAAACCATCACGGATATTAATATCTCTGAAGGTTTCACGGATGTTACGAACGTGGGGAAAATGAGGGGGAGTGAGGGAGATGCGAGAAGGCGGTGTTAGCCACGCTAAATAACATGACCCTGCCCAATCAGGGGAGAGAAAGTAATAAGCTTTGGGCCCGCACACCCAGTATGTTCCATACAATGCATTTCGGGTATTCCATTTCTCAAAGTAGGAGGTAACCCACCACCCGTTGGACCACTGTTCCCCTGGTAACGCAGAGGGGTCGTTGTGCGAACTGCAGAGGCACAATTTGGTAGTGGTGTTTTCAAAGGGCAGTGTAGTACTGCTTGAGCAGTTGTAGAAGGCAATCGTATGTCCCTTAGCAATTAGTTGGACACCCTCGTGATCTGAGCAGGGCTTCTTAAAAGCTGACTCTGAAGGCCTGCCCACCCATGAAAAAGTTGGATCGGGGTGAGGGATCCACATATGGGATAAGTGGGATGTGCAAGCCTTGAAGCCAAGATTTTTACTAAAGGCGGTGCCATTAAAATACATGTTGCATTTACTTGTTCCCACAAAAGTTGACCCCTTTTCTTTAACAAAACACAGTGATCCTGTCTGATTGGTTACCCTGAGATATCTGTTAATTGGCACTCCTGTTTTGTTCCATGTAAGATTGTGTTGGACTGGATCTTTTACTCTAGCTGGTGGCATCCAAGTCATATTAGCAGTGGTCAGGGGAATGGGTGTGAAAGGGAGTCCCTGTTCTGCATTTACTGGAAATTGAGTACATACCCAGCAATTACTTCTATTTCCTAAAATACGAGTTTTAACCTCGTGGGAATATCTAATAAAAGCATTATCTTCATAAGCAGAAAATAAACTAAAAAGGCATAATAAAAAACATACAGTTGTCAGAATAAAAGGTCCTCTCATTTTTGCCGAGTCAATTTAAGTCTGATGTCTGAAAGAGGTAAGCTGGTCCACTGGTCGGAGGCAGTGTCCTCAGTGGTGGCAAGAGCTGCTGGTCCGTCACTGTGGTCCACTACGGCTGGCTTGACGTGGGAGTGGTGGATCCAGGATTTGCGTCCTTCCAGGAACACTGCAGTCTGGGTTGTTAAAAGAACCTGGTGGGGTCCAGTAAACCTCGGCTGGAGGGTGTCGCCACGAACGAACTTTTTGGCCCAGACGAAGTCCCCTGGTTGGAACGGGTGGATCTGTTCTTCCAGCGGCACGGTCTGGGAAAACTGCGAGGCTTTCCAAAGGGTACGGAGGCGAGCCTGTAGGGAGAGAAACTGGCACGCGGTCATATGATCCCCTCCCAATAGTGAAACATCAGCACGTGGTAGCGCCCCGCCTTTGAAAGGGGGGTGTCCATAGAGCAGTTCAAAGGGGGATAATCCCAATACACGGGTTGGGCGAGTACGAAGGTGAAACAGGACCAAGGGAAGTACCTGAGGCCACTTTAACCCTGTTTCTTGACAGTATTTAGCCAATGTAAACTTAAGCTCCCTATTCATACGCTCAACTTTCCCGCTAGACTGGGGGTGGTAGGGTGTATGAAAGGAGTGTGAAATGCCCAGTCCTTGTTCTAAACGGCCAAGGACATGACCAGTAAAGTGAGGTCCACGATCTGAGTCAAGCACGAGAGGGATGCTAAAACGGGGTACAATGTCTCTAAGGAGAATCTTCGCCACTGTGGCAGCAGTACAATTAGCAGTAGGAAAAGCTTCGACCCAGGAAGTCAGAGGGCAAACCAAAACAAGGAGGTGCTTTTTCCCAAAAGCCTTTGGCATATCTGCAAAGTCAATTTGAAGATGTTGAAATGGAGCAGCAGGCGGAGGTCTTCCACCCTTAATTTTGTTAAGAGGCGGAGCAGGTTCATTACGCTGACATGTGCTGCATGCTTTCACTATTGACAGGCAGTAGGGTTGAATGCCTGGAGCATACCAAAAGCGAGCGATGGTGTCCACAAGGGCGTGCGTGCCGTAGTGACCCCCCTTATCATGGTGCCAGCGAACTGCCACGGGGTATGTGGAGCGAGGGAGGCAGGCTCGGCCATCCGGCATAAGCCAGGTCCCTTTGACCAGAGTGGCTCCGAGGCTCTCCCACGACTGTAGTTCAGCAGCGGGTACTGGTACGGGGTGCGGTGGAGTAAAGGAGGAGGCTGCAATAGCCAACGTGGGCATGGCTAAGGGTAAGACGGCAGCCATCTTGGCGGAGGCGTCAGCCAGGGCATTCCCACGGGTGACGGGGCTATCATCTTTAGTATGGGCCCGGCAGTGAACTACAGCCAGGACCGAGGGTTCTTGGAGAGGATCCAAAAGCTTGTGGATGAGGGGGAGGTGCTGAATGGGTTTACCGGCAGCTGTCTGGAAACCTCGAAACTTCCAGAGGTGGATGTGACAATGCACAACTCCAAAAGCATACTTGCTATCAGTAAAAATGGTAACGGTCTTACCAGCGGCCAACTGGCAAGCTCGGGCCAGGGCATAGAGTTCGGCGGCTTGGGCTCCTCAGTTGCCTGGCAGTGAGGCGGCCTCTTGAATGTCCCATTCAGAGGTGACTGCATAACCGGTGAAACGCTTGCCATCAACATAGAAGGAGCTTCCGTCCGAGAAGAGGATGCAATCAGGGTTGTCCAGTGGCACGTCAAACAGGTTGTCCCTTATCTGTAAGATGCTATAAACTACTTCCACACAGTCGTGCTGATCCTGGAGGACTGGCAGGTCAGGAAGCAAGGTAGCTGGATTAAGGGGCCCACACCTTTCAAAAATTAGGTTAGTGTCTTCTAAGAGTTCGGCCTCTAGCTGTTGCTGACGATGGGCCGAAAAGACTTGGGTTGTGCCCCTACGCAGAAGGGCTGACAAGGCATGAGAGGTCCAAACCGTGGTAAAATGACCCAGGGTCAGGCTCTTTGCCTTTGTGATCAGCAGGGCAGCTGCTGCCAGAGTCCGGGTGCAGGATGGGGTTCCCTGAGCGACAGGGTCGATCTGCTGAGAGTAAAAAGCAAGCGGGAAATGGTGGGGCCTGCTCAGCTGGGTAAGGACGCCACTAGCAATTCCGCCCCTCTCGTGGACAAAAAGGTGAAAGGGTTTGCTGTAATTGGGGGGGCGGAGAGACATGGAGGAGGCCACACTGTCCTTGAGTAACTGAAAGGCTTGGATTGTGTCCGGGGACCACTGCAAAGGGTCAGGAGCAAGGTTAGCAGTGAGTCGGTGGAGCAGTTTGCTTAACTCCCCGCAGGATGGCAACCAGGGGCGACAGAAGCCAATTAATCCTAAGAAACCTAGAAGTTGTTTCTTGGTGTTTGACAGAGGGCAGTTTTGGATAGTCTTTATGCGGACTGGGTCCATTTGTCTCCCCTCTGGGGTTAACAGGAAGCCCAGATATCGGACCTTCTGTGAGACCCACTGAATCTTGTTAGGGTCTACCTTGTGGCCTCTGGTGTGTAGGTATAATAAAAGTGCCTTACCATCGATGCGGAGGGCAGCTTCTTCGCGGTTACCTAATAGGATGTCATCTACGTATAGGACTAACGTGGATCCCTGCGGACTGGTGAAGCCTTCCAAGTCGTGGCGGAGGCATTGGCTGAAAATCGTGGGGCTGTCTCTGTAGCCTTGAGGAAGTCGTTGCCAGACATAACTTTGTCCCTCCCAGGTGAAACCAAAGAGATACTGAGAGTCTGGGTGTACGGGAATGCTGAAAAAGGCTGATTTTAAGTCAATAACAGTGAACCACTCAGCATCCCAGGGGATTTGGCTGATGATAGTAGCTGGATCAGGAACTACTGCATGAAGAGGGACCACATACTGATTAACAACCCGTAGATCCTGTACAAAGCGCCAACGAATAGGGTCTCCGTCCTTTTTAGGAGGCTTTTTGACAGGCAGTATAGGGGTGTTAGAGGGAGTGCGCTGAGGGCGGACTAGCTTTTGTGCAATGAATCCCTTGATAATGGGGCGGATGCCCTCCCAGGCTTCCAGCGACAGGGGGTATTGAGGGACTGATGGGGGGGTTAAGGAGGGCTTCACTTGAATCCTTACTGGCTCTGCCGAAAGGAGCAGGCCAACATCAGTGTCAGAAATTCCCCAGAGGGTTAAAGGCAAGTCAGTGAGGTCAGGGGAGAGAGAGGGGGGGTTTCCCAATTACCCTGAGTTGGGGCCGAATCTCCTAACACTGTCATCAATAATCCTACCCCTTCAGGAGTGCAGGTTAAAGTAGCCTCAAGCTTACAGAGTAAATCCCGGCCCATCAAAGGGATCGGACAAGCTGGGGAAAAAAGAAAACGGTGAGAAAAACATTTATCAGCATAAATAACATTTAGAGGCAAAGTGAGTCCCAGAGACTCTGGGTTGCCCTCCACCCCAGTTGCAGTTTTAACCTCAGAGGATAGCCAGGGAGAGGGGGCATGATTTAAAAGAGAGAAAGTAGCTCCAGTATCAATGAGGAAGGAGACAGGCAGTCCCTGGACTGAAAGGGTTAGACGAGGCTCTTTGCTGGGAGGGGAGAAAGTGAGGAAGGAGCCGGCTAAAGACATTAAGGAAATAAGACCATCACATTGTTTGCCTTCGCCCCCGGGGTACCGTCATTGAGGAGGCTGAGTTTGCTGCAGCTGCTGTTGTTGCCCGTAGTTGATCCAGGCCTGGGGAACGGGCTGAGCTGGTGGTGCAGGGGTGTATTTGTCCCTGGTGTAAGTATCTGCGGATGCGACCGGACCCTCTGGGCGTCCCCAGGAGAGGGGTATGCAACCTGCTGCATCTGCTTGATCTTTTGCCTAGTAATTACTCCTCCCGAGGTGTGCCCTTCCATTTCCCCCTTATCCCTCTGCAGAGATTCCGATCTGGAGTCCTGCAGATTCCCCTCTGCGCCCTGGAGAGAGTCCCCCTGCGGAGGAATAGGGGCAGGTGCAGTGGGGACCAACTGACGAGTCAAAACACGCCGTGGTTTACACCCTTCATCGAAATAACATGGAGGGGGTTCACTCTCGGGAGAATACCTGACTGCCATAATTTTTAAAGATTTCCACAGCTCTGCTGCTGTGTCCCAACAAAACCAGTAACATAACTGTCCCGGATGGTCTTTTTCGATCTGGCTCCTTACTCCTCTTAAGGCAGCCTGTTCGAAAGAGCCATACGAAGGCCACCTCATCTCCGGGTCGGCCAATACCGCGGTATACCCAGTCCAATTCCTTACACACAGTGTGTACAACTTCCTCCTAGACATTCCTGTCTGTACTGGGAGTTTCCCTTCGTTCCATAACTTATTTACAATCCCCAACGGACTCTCAAGAGGCACACTAGTCCCTTGACCCATGGTGTCTGACAGGAGCCCTCCAACTGGCGTTTACCCTGCTGTCCAGTACACGACACCTCAATATTGAATTGGCTGGGAGAAATCTCCCGTGGCGCTTGCCAATTCGTATATGAGTGGTCTGACCACTGGACAGAGGCACCGCACCAGAAGGAAATCCCGGACGAGCCCCCAAATTGTTAGGTAAAAAGCAAGTCCTCACTCACCTCTCCAGCACCCGAGTTCGTGCGGAGTTGGTATGGGGCTCACAATCTGTCAGAGACCAGACACCAATTCGTTGATCAACGGGCTCACACTATCCTTAGCTTGAAAGGCTTCAGAGTAAGTGTGGCAAGTTTATTAGGGGTGAGCATCAATATTTATACACAGAAGTAAACAAAGTGATTAACAGATCATAATGGTCATGTATAATCAATCAAGATTCTACAGGATAAAACAGGTTAAAATGTAAATTAGGTAGAGAAAAGGGGAGATGGCTACTTAAGGGGAGGTGGGTGTCATGAGTAGTTCACAGGTCAGAGCTTTGATTAAAAGTTCAGACAGAGACATCAAGTCTGGGTTAAGTTTAAGCTCATCAAAAGTTCAGACTCAACAGCTTTGTGCCGCCGAACTCTGCGGTGATAACTTTAGGCTCCCAGGGAATCAAGACACAAACACATCCGTGCTAAACACATTATATATCACTTACCCCTGTGTGTAACTGAGTCCTCACCCTTACTTAACCCTGGCAGCACAGCATTTGCAACAGGTCACGTGCTAGATCTTGGGGTTTGCTGCTGGGGTGGCCCAATTAAATAGTTTCACCAGTGCTCCACATTCGCTTGGCCCATGCCTCTTTGTGCCACATCTGAAAAACTAAACGGGCTTGATCTATTCTTTGATGGGAGACCTCTAAGGTGCTACATGCAATCGTGTTTGTGACTCATTAGCTGGTGCTCTTCCCTCTGAATCAGAACCAAGTCAATTCCCCAGCCTGCTGTTAGAGGGCATTGTGCTGTGGAGAGACCATCTTTCTGATGATGAAACAAAAAAACGGATGTCCTGACTGCTTGGGGTTATGTTAAGGTACTTTCCCAAGAGTAGGCTGTTAATCTCAGTGATCTGGCTAGGTTTCAGTCTGCGTGGTTACATTCTGCCTGCGCAGAGTGTCCAGTTTCAGTTGGATACAGCAGGGGTTCTTGTGTGTTTTTTCATACCGTGCACACATCTCACTAGAGAGACTTTCTCATGGACATTTCCTTTCTCATTTGTGATTGTGCGCACCATCTCCCCCACCCTCTATAATCTCAGACCATCCCAGTGATGACTACAACAATTATTTATAGGATAAAGTGGCATTCTGATTATTCCATGGATTCTAGCATCTTTGAATGCAGTGATTGTTTTGTCCATTTTGATAGAAGTTAAGCATGTTGCCCGTCCCCCCTCCCGTCCTCTACTCTTTTTCTCTCAGCTGGAAACATGGAAGGGAGCCAACACCATGTGTCCAGCCAGCTGTCTGAGGATCACTGGTGGTCCATGGACTAGATGAACTGTGGGACATAGGCTTCTTTTTGATTTCCTGCCTGTAGTGGTGTTGTATGTGGACACACACCAACTGCAGTTCACACCCGGGAGAATGAACTGAGTCTACAGTTTGCACAGCTTTTTCAGATCCTCCAGCACAAATGTTGTCAGGTGGTGTCCAATAGGAAATTTACCTGCTATATAACTAGTCATGATTTTAATAATGTATTGTCTGTATCCCCTAAAGATGGATTCTCTTGAAGTAGGCGGTACATAGAGGAGCTGCTTCTATTTGCATGGTGATAAGGTCCTACTGAAGGTTTGGTACAGAGTCACTAGCCCAACACTAGGACAGCTAATGGACATGTATGCAAGCCCTGAGGTATCTGAGCACTTCCAGATGATATCAATCTACTGAAATTGTTACTGTCTGTACATGTGTAACAAAATGAAACATTGTTTAATATAAAATATGTGTTCTCGAGCAGATGTCGGGGCGGGGGGTGGTTGAATACCCTGCCCTTCCCATTTCGCTAAAGGGAGAGGGGTCTTGGCTATCTCGTGGGCTTGAGAAACTGTGGCATTAGGTAAAAGTCTCTGACAAACTTCTGACCCTCCCCCAGATCCTGGCACACACATGGGAGGGCCCCCTACCCTTATTCCCACCCACTCCGTTTTACCACCCCCTCCTATTCCCTCATCTCTACCCCTATTATCCCCTTTGCATCAGCCCCAAACCCCTCTCCCCATCCTCTGCTTCCAATACCCCTCTCCTCCCAGCAAGCATGCACATGTGTAATTTACTTTATTTTCAAAAATAGTTTGAGCAGCTAAATTATCTGCTGTACTCAAATTACATTCTCCCACTCCCCCTTGAAAAAACCCTGCCAGAGACATATTTTAGCATCATGGCTTTGAAATTTTTTTAGATATCTGCCCTGGCTGGCTGTAGGTCAGGGCCAATGGCTCCTGTACAGTTCTTTGAGCCAGCCTGGTTATATGAAAAACACTATGTTAGAAATCCTTTTAGCTACTCTGTTAGGCACATGCATGGTAGGCATGCACCCATTTAGCAAGCCAAACTCCTTTTTGAAAACCATTTTTAATTTTGCTTCCTCAAGGGGTTAGTGGGTATTATGCACTATCTGGGGTAAATGTCAAGCGACTGAGACCACTTAGAGCATGATCAAAGCCATGGTTTGATCCTCAGGTCTGTGCAAAAAACTGTTGGTAGAACCTGTCAACTTTAGGAAACTCAGTTTGCCTCAGGGGGCTGTGTCTTGGGAACCCCTTGCTTAAATGACCCTAAATGTGGACCACTAGCCCTGCCCTGCACCCCCATGAGGCACACCACATTTCCAAGCTGTCAAGGCTACTTCCCCACTTTGAACTTTAGGGTACAAATGTGGGGGCCTGCATGAAACTTCTAAGCTTAACTACCAGCTTAGCTCTGGTCCGCTGCCACCACTCTCGATGCTAATTCCCTTCCCTGGGTAGCCTTGAGAGACTCTTCACCAATTCCCTGGTGAATACAGATCCAAACCCCTTGGATCTTAAAACAGGAGAAATTAACCATTCCCCCTCCTCCCTTCCATCAACTCCTGGTGGATCAAGATCCAACCCCCTTGGATCTAAAAACAAGGAAAATAAATCAGGTTCTTAAAAAGAAGGCTTTTAATTAAAGAAAAGGTAAAAATCATCTCTGTAAAATCAGGATGGAAAATAACTTTACAGGGTAATCAAACTTAAAGAGCCCAGAGGACCCCCCTCTAGCCTTAGGTTCAAAGTACAGCAAACAGAGGTAAACACCCTAGTAAAAGGTACATTTACAAGTTGAGAAAACAAAGGTAAACTAACACGCCTTGCCTGGCTGTTTACTTACAAGTTGAAATATAAGAGACTTGTTCAGAAAGATTTGGAGAGCCTGGATTGATGTCTGGTCCCTCTTAGTCCCAAGAGCGAACAACTTCCCAAACAAAGAACACAAACAAAAGCCTTCCCCCCTCCCCCCGATTTGAAAGTATCTTGTCCCCTTATTGGTCCTTTGGGTCAGGTGTCAGCCAGGTTACTTGAGCTTCTTAACCCTTTACAGGTAAAAGGATTTTGGAGTCTCTGGCCAGGAGGGATTTTATAGTACTGTACACAGGAGAGCTGTTACCCTGCCCTTTATAGTTATGACACAAGCAAAGTGGACTTTAGAGTACTTAGAAGAATCAACCTGTTAAACAGAAAGGAGTTCTCAACCTTAACTATAGCAGAGCTAGTGCTGCACTATAATTCAAAGCTGAATTTGTTTTCTGATACGGTGTTAATTAGCTTTCTTCTTTCACTCAGTTAATGAGTGGACATCTCTCCAAGGAAGACCTCTTGTTGTATACATTGCCTATCATGAAATAGCGTGGGTTAAACCCAGATCTATTACTAAGATGAAAACAAACCAAAAAGAACCTCTGTTAAAAAAAGAAAAAACAACACATTTTTAGGCCTTAATTATGCAACATATAGAACCAAAAAGGCACAAACTAAAGGGCAGTTGCAGAAAGGGAACTTGCAGTTCACCTTTCAGGCAATTGATTATGGTAGCTGCTGTTTGCTGGGAATGAAGCTGTCTGGCCTCTAAGGCCTAGTCTACACTACGAGTTTAGGTCAAATTTAGCAGCGTTAAATCTAATTAACCCTGCACCAGTCCACACAATGAAGCCATTTACTTCGACATAAAGGGCTCTTAAAATCGATTTCTGTACTCCTCCCCGACGAGGGGAGTAGCACCGAAATCGACATTGCCGGTTCGAATTAGAGTTAGTGTGGACACAATTTGACAGTATTGGCCTCTGGGAGCTATCCCACAATGCACCATTGTGACCGCTCTGGACAGCAATCTGAACTCGGATGCACTGGCCAGGTAGACAGGAAAAGCCCCACGAACTTTTGAATTTCATTTCCTGTTTGCCCAGCGTGGAGAGCACAGGTGACCACGCAGAGCTCATCAGCACAGGTAACCATGCAGTCCGAGAATCGAAAAAGAGCACCAGCATGGACCGTACGGGAGGTACTGGATCTGATCGCTGTATGGGGAGACAATTCCGTGCCAGCAGAACTACCGTCCAAAAGACGAAATGCCAAAACATTTGAAAAAATCTCCAAGGGCATGATGGAAAGAGGCCACAATAGGGACTCATGTCAGTGCCACATGAAAGATAAGGAGCTCAGACAAGCATACCAGAAAACCAAAGAAGCAAATGGATGGTCCAGGGCAGTGCCGCAGACATGCCGCTTCTACGCTGAGCTGCATGCAATTCTAGGGGGGACGCCACCACTACCCCACCCCGACCATGGATTCCGAGGAGGGGGTACTCTCAGCCATGCCTGAGGATTTTGCGGACAGGGAAGATGAGGAGAAGGAGGAGGACGAGCTTTAAATGTCCAAAAACACATTCTACCACCATTCTGCACTTGCTCAGCCTGTAGTTGAACAGCTCCTGACTACTGTCCATGCTGCTTGTGTATGGCTTCCTGAGCCATGGCATTAAGGGGTAGGCTGGGTCCCCAAGGATAACTATAGGCATTTCAACATCTCCAACGGTTATTTTCTGGTCTGGGAAGTAAATCCCTTCCTGCAGCTTTTGAAACAGATCAGAGTTCCTGAAGACGCGAGCATCATGTACCTTTCCCGGCCATCCCACGTTGATGTTGGTGAAATGTCCCTTGTGATCCACCAGTGTTTGCAGCACCATTGAAAAGTACCCTTTGCGGTTTACGTACTGGCTGCCCTGGTGCTCCGGTGCCAGGATAGGGATATGGGTTCCATCTATCGCCCCACCACAGTTAGGGAATCCCATTGCAGGAAAGCCATCCACTATGACCTGCACATTTCCCAGAGTCACTACCTTTGGTAGCAGCAGCTCAGTGATTGCTTTGGCTACTTGCATCACAGCAGCCCCCACAGTAGATTTGCCCACTACAAATTGATTCCCAACTGACCAGTAGCTGTCTGGCATTGCAAGCTTCCACAGGGCTATCACCACTCACTTCTCAACTGTGAGGGCTGCTCTCATCTTGGTATTCTGGTGCTTCAGGGCAGGGGACAGCAAGTCACAAAGTTCCATGAAAGTGCCCTTATGCATGCAAAAGTTACACAGCCACTGGGAATCGTCCCAGATCTGCAACACTATGCGGTCCCACCAGTCTATGATTGTTTCCCGGGCCCAGAATTGGCATTCAACGGCTAGAACCTGCCCCATTAACACCATGATCTCCAAAGCACCGGGGCCCACGGTTTGAGAGAATTCTGTGTCAATCTCCTCATCACTCTCATCGTCCCCCCGCTGCCGTCACCACCTCCTCCTTGCCTGGTTTTTCAGGTTCTGGTTCAGCATAAACTGCACAATAATGCGCAAGGTGTTTACAATGTTCATGACTACTGTCTTGACGTGAGCGGGCTCCATGCTTGCCATGGTATGGTGTCTGCCATTGCTTTCACAGAGGGAGGGGGGAGGATGTACCCAGAACTACACGCAACAATGTTTTTTGCCCTATCAGGCATTGGGATCTCAACCCAGAATTCCAATGGGTGGGGGAGACTGCGGGAACTATGGGATAGCTATGGGATAGCTATCCACAGTGCAACACTCTGGAAGTCGACACTAGCCTCGGTACTATGGACGCACACCGCCGAATTAATGTGCTTAGTGTGGCTGCATGCACTCGACTTTATACAATCTGTTGCTAAAAATCGAATTCTGTAAAATCGGAGTAATCCCGTAGTGTAGACATACCCTAAGAGAAGACAGACAAAGACAGAGTTAACTATACAGATGTTCAGGATTATGGGCAGGGAGAAGACTGTGGTCATCTTCTGAGCGCTTGTCTTCACTGCAAAGATAACTCGAGTGTGCCTCTAACTTGAGTCCTGTCCGTACACAAACCCTCTTACCTAGAGTGTGGTGGTGCTTGCTTCTAAATCATGTTGGCTGCCCCAAGAGGAGATTTAGGTTAACGCTTGAGTGAGTGCAACTTGTCAGCTATTAACATAACAACTCTGTAGCGTGGACACAGGCTAGTGACACTCAAGTGCTCCTAGTCTTCCAATACCTTCCCACAATTCCCCCCATGTGTCCAGAAAGGACAGGCAGGTTCTCCCACAATTCACTGGGAAAGAGTTCATAGGGCAACTCAACTTATAGCAGTGCTAAGAACCATGGGATATGCCCCCAAGAAATCCTAATGCACACAAGCGAGTGCAGTGTCCATGTGGCCACAGCAACTCAAGTGTTATTTTGCAATACAGCTGCTCTCATGTGAGAGAGGCTAACTCAAGAGGACTCATTTGAGAGTAGAGAATTTGAGTTAGCTCTGCAATGAAGACAGCTAGTGACTGGTGAGGGCCTTGTGGCACAGAATGATCTAAGCTAGGGTTACCATACGTCTGGATTTTCCCGGACATGTCCGGCTTTTTGGGCTCCAAATCCCCGTCCGGGGGGAAATCCCAAAAAGCCGGACATGTCCGGGAAAATCGGGACCGGCGGGGCTGGGCCGGGGGCTGGCGGTGCTGGGCCGGGGGCCGGCGGTGCCGAGCGCCGGGGGCGCCGAGCGCCGGTGGTGCCGGGAGTGCTGAGCGCCGGGGGCCGGCGGTGCCTGGGGCTGGCGGGCCGGGCGCCGGGGGCCGGCGGTGCCGGGCGCCGATGGTGCCGGGGGTGCCGGGGGCCGGCGGGGCTGAGCGCCGGCAGGGCCTGGGGCCGGCGGGGCCGGGCGCGCCGGGGGCCAGCGGGGCCTGGGGCCGGGCCGGGCGCGCCGGGGCCTGGGGCACCGGGGGCCGGCGGGGCCTGGGGCGCCAGGGGCCGGCGGGGCCGAGCGCCGGGGGGGCCGGGGGGCGCCGAGCGGGCCGGGGGTGCTCGGCCGGGGGTGCTCGGCCAGGGGTCCGGGGGGTGCCGAGCGGGCCGGGGGTGCTCAGCCGGGGACCCGGGGGCCGGGCCGGGGACCGGCAGTGCTGGGCAGGCCGGGGGTGCTCGGGCCCGGGGCCGGGGGTGCTCGGGCCCGGGGCCGGCACCCCAGGGCCCGAGCCGACCCAAGCTGGAGAGGCCAGGGGGGGCCAGACTGGGCCGCGCCTCCTCCACCTACACCCCCCCTTACCTGCTTCAGGCTTCCCGCGAATCAAATGTTCGTGGGAAGCAGGGAAGGGGGCGGAGACTTTGGGGAAGGGGCGGAGTTGGGGCATGGGCGTGGGCGGGGCCCCGTGGAGTGTCCTCCTTTTGGAGGCTCAAAATATGGTAACCCTAATCTAAGCGAGATGTCCCACTTACAAAATGGAAAAGATCATGACAGGGAATTGGGGCCACATCACATGCTGAAACAGAGAGGGTGGGGATTAAGCATCCCCAGACTAAACTCTCTTCCTGTGGACAAGTGCACGCACAGGGGTGTTCCTATTCTGTATCGGTCCGTGCCTACCTGTCTGCATTTGTGTGCTAGCCTATGCAGACATTGGGGTGCAGAAAGTGCCTAAAATTATGTACATGAAAATCACTTCTCCCTCTCTGACATAATGTCAAAGGAAGAGGCAGCCAATCTACATATTTTGTAGCTCTCTAACACCTTCCATCCAAGGATCTCAAAGTGCTACACAAACACTTTGCTTACGTGATACACAGTTGATCCATGAAGCTCATTGCCACAAGATATAATTGAGATCAAGAGCTTAATAGCAGGGCCGGCTCTAACTTTTTTGCTGCCCCAGGCAAAAAAGAAGAGCGCCGCCCCACCGTAACACCTTCCTGCCCCCGAGTGCCGCGCCGCCAAATCCCTCCCCAGCTGCGCGGCGGCCCGCCGAAATTCCCCCCCCGATTGCCGCTCCGGGCCGCCCAAACCCCCGCCCTCCCCCCAAGCGCCGGGTCACCCAAAACTCCCGAGCGCCGCACCGGGCTGCCGAAACCCCCTGAGCACCTCGCCGGGCTGCCCAAACCCCCATCCCCACCCGAGCGCCTTGCTGGGCCGCCCAAGCCCTCGGAGTGCCACGCCGGGCCGGGCCAGCCAACCTCCCCCCCTCGCCCGAGCGCCGCAGCGGCAGCGGGCCGCCCAAACCCCAGGAGCGCCGTGGTGGGCCAGCCAAACCCCTCCCCCCCCGAGCGCCGCACCGGGCTGGGCCGCCCAAAGCTGTGCGGCCAACCCCCCCTCCCCAGCGCTGGGCCGGGCCGCCCAAACCCCCATCCCAGCCCCGAGCGCCGGGCCGGGTTGCCCAACCCCCCCCCCATCAGCACCGTGCCACCGAAGCCCCCGCGCCCCCCCAACGCCACACCACCGAAAAGAAAAAAAAAACATCTCGAGCGCCGTCCCACGAACAAAAACAAAAACACCGTGAGTGCCCCCCTCCACCCCAACATTGGCCACCCCTTATAACGTGCCGCCCCAAGCACGTGCTTGGTCGGCTGGTGCCTGGATCCGGCCCTGCTTAATAGTATTTTTAAAAGCATTAGACACACATATATATATGGATGAGAACATCCACAGTTACATTAGAGAGGACTGAACATAAGAGAAGGGGCATAAACCCTCCTGCTTCATATTGACAAGGATTAAGAAGTATATTCCCCTCTGTGCAGGTTATTCCAGGATCATCTACTAAAGGGTTTTGATTGGTTGGTTGTTAGGGGGTTGGGTTTTTTGTTTTTTTGCATTTTCTGAAATAGCTGGCACTGGCCACCACCAGAAACAGGGCACCTGATGGACTGATTCACTGTGGCAATTCCTCTTAGTGATCTAAGGGTACATCTACTGGAGATGGAAAGTGTAAATTCCCACTCAAGGAGACATACCTGCATTAGCTCTGATCGGGCTACCATGCTACAAGTAGAAGCGTAGCTGAGGCAGCATACTCAGGGTGGCTAAGCCCTCCTGCCACTGCAGTTATACTTCTAGTTTAGCTCACTATGCTTGAGGAGAATGATTTTCCCAAAGTCACACAATAAGAAAGAACCCAGGAATAGCACCCAGGTCTCCCAAGTTCCAGTTGGTGTTTTAGCCACAATACCATCCTTCCTGTCAGGTACTGCTCCGTCTTACAGCACACTGCTGATACTGGCCCTGTCCTTGGCTCTATTTCATGCTACAGAACTGAATGCCCCTTTAAAAGGCAATCTGTGAATATGCAGTACTGTTTGCAATTCAAACAGGTGTCCTCAGAGGTGAGTATGAACTGATTATTAAAGCACTGAAATGCGAACCCACAGCAACATTAATAAACTTGCCTGAGAATAGATGAAGGAGGAGGAAAAGGCCTGCCTACGTGCTCCAGACAATTAGGCTCTGTTATACGTATGAAGACACAGAGTCTTGCAGGGATGTCATTGGAAAGTGGAACATGATAGAGATCTTTAAAACACACATCCCATCAAATCAAATTTCTGATACTTCTGCAGCAGAGCATGACAAGGCTCTGGGAAGCAGTGGGTTAATTATGCATGCAAAGCAAGCTCCTGGTAAAGATGTTGAGAAGGAAGGCAGGCACCAAATAGCATGCTCCTGAGCAGAAGGGCAGCAGCATTCTCGACAAGCTGGCGAATGAAAATTACTAATCAGAAGTGAAATTAAAGCAACTACTGTGTTCTCCATGTGTACACACCCTGCACAGCTCATAAAGGCTAATGGAGTGTGGTGCAGGGCCCTGACGGATGGGAAATTGCTGGTTAATCACTAGGGAATGGATAATTTCCTAAGACAGCCGTCAGCTAATGACTTTAACACACTCTTCTGAACACAGTTTATACTGCTGCAATTGTGGAAGAGCTGCTCAGTAAAGCTAAGCTGGTTTATGAAGTCGTTGTTCCCAGCTTGCACCAGGTCAGTGGCCAGAACAAGCCTTTTGTTTAAAGCAATATAAACAGCAACGGTGCTGCT
This sequence comes from Chrysemys picta bellii, assembly GCF_011386835.1. Classification (NCBI taxonomy): domain Eukaryota; kingdom Metazoa; phylum Chordata; order Testudines; family Emydidae; genus Chrysemys; species Chrysemys picta. The sequence goes on from NC_088800.1 coordinate 51,424,377, forward strand.
TGAATGAGGCCTCTCATGACATTGTCAGGGCGGATGGGGGGGGGGGGGGGGGGGGGGGAGCCGGTACAAATTACTGGGGCCTGGCGGTCGAGAACGGGGCCTGGGGCCAGGCTTCCCCCCCATCTCGTTGGCCCTATTTAGCCCTTGCTGGGGGGGCCCAAAAAAATTCCAGAAGGGGCCCCGCCCTCGCTGGGGGGCCCAAAAAAATTCCGGAAGGGGGCCCCGCCCTTGCTGGGGGCCCGAAAAATGTTTTTCACCAGGACCCAAACCTGCTCTCGGCTGCCCTGGATATTGTTTCACATGTGTGCCTTTTGAGAGGCAACTTGTGCTGGTGAGAGAGACAAGCGTTCACACCACACAGAGCTCTTCCTCAGGTCTGGGAAAGGTACTCCCTGCATCACAGTAGGGTTACCATATTTCAGCAAGCAAAAAAGAGGATGGGAGGAGCCCTGCCCTAGCCCCGCCCCCGCCCCTCCCACTTCCCGCCCCCCCAGAACCTCCAACCCTCCCCCCGTTCCTTGTCCCCTGACTGCCCCCTCCTGGGACCCCTGGCCCTAACTGCCCCCCCAGGACTCCACTCCCTATCTAAGCCTCCCTGCCTCTTGTCCCCTGACTGCCCCAACCCTTATCCACACCCCCACCCCCAGACATACCCCTGGGACTCCCACGCCCCATCCAACCACTCCCCACCCCCTGACAGCCCCCCCCAGAACTCCCAACCCATCTAAACCCCTCTGCTCCCTGTCCCCTGACTGCTCCGATCCCTCTCCGCACTCCTGCCCCCTGACAGCCCCCCCCAGAACTTGCAACCCCTCTAAACCCCTCTGCTCCCTGTCCCCTGACTGCTCCGATCCCTCTCCCCCACTCCTGCCCCCTGACAGCTCCCCCCCAGAACTCCCAGCCCCCCCACCTCCCCCGCTCCTTGTCCCCTGACTGCCCCCTCCTGGGACCCCTGCTCCTAACTGCCCTCCAGAACCCCACCCCCTACCTAAGACTCCCTGTTCCTTGTCCCCTAACTGCCCCCTCCTAAGACCCCCCCCCCAACTGCCCCCCAGGACCCTACCCCCTACCTGTACCCTGACTGCCCAAAACTTTCTCCACTCCCCCCAAAAAGCCCCCCCCCCGTTTCTTGACTGCCCCCTCCAGAACCTCCCTGTCCCTTCTCCTGCCCCCTGGCCCCCTTACCCTGCTGCTCAGAACAGGGTGTTGGGCTCTGTGCGAGCCGAGCCGGACACGTTGGCTGCGCTCCCCAGCACAACAAAACCCGGTCCCTGGCCCTGCACAGTGCTGCTGGACCGGGCTGCAGGAGAGAGCTGCCGGCCGGCTCAGAATGCAGGGCGGATCCGGCTCCTCTACAGCTGCTCTGGAGTCCAGCCCGGGACTTTCCTGCAGCCCTCCCAGCTGCTCGCTCTGCTCTGCCGGGGGAGGGGGGAAATCCCGGACATTTGAGTGCTTTACAAATTCCCCCCGGACGCTATTTTTAGAACAAAAAGGAGGACATGTCCGGGTAAATCCGGACGAATGGTAACCCTACATCACAGCAAAATGCAAGATGGAACGGATTGTTGAGCATAAGTAGTTAATACATGTTTTAAAGGAGCCGTTCAAGGTAGAGTGGCCTGTTAACACTCCTGTAGTCATAGGATACAAAGAGGAGTTAGTTGTACCCCCTCTTTGTACAGATTGTTGTAATAAACCATAAATCTGAACCCACTAACCCCTGAAGAGCTCTGTGTAAGCTCAAATGCTTTTCTCGCTCACCAACAGAAGCTGGTCCAATAAAAGATATCACCTCACCCACCTTGTCTCTCTAATATCCTTGGACCAACATGGCTACAACTACACATTTTACAGCACTGGGCAGATGACCTGCTAACGGCTACCCGTAGTTCAAAGCATGGTGGGATTCCATCCTGGGGGATCACCTGACACTTCCTAGAGTTTCCAGGGCAATCCAGGTTTATGGTAATTCATTCTCTGGTTTCCCACAGAGATTCATCAGGAGACCTAAGACTTGCCCTGAAGAGCTCATTCAATTTAGGCAGGGCCGGCTCTAACTTTTTTGCTGCCCCAGGCAAAAAGGAAGAGCGCTGCCCCGCCGTAACATGCCCCCCCCCCGAGTGCCGCGCTGCTGACCCCCCACCCCAGCACCGTGCCAGGCCGCCGAAACCCCCGCCGCCCCCCCCGATTGCCGCTCCGGGCTGCCCAAACCCCCGCGCCCCCCCCCAGCACCGGGTTGCCCCAAACCCCCAGAGCACTGGGCCGCTCAAACCCCCGAGCGCTGTGCCGGGGCCGCCCAAACCCTCGGAGCGCCGCGCCGCACTGCGCCGCGCCGCGCTGGGCTGGCCAACCCCCCCTCCCCCAAGCGCCGCGCCGGGCCGCCCAGACCCCCGGAGCGCCGGGCCAGGCCAGCCAAACCCCCTCCCCCCCCGAGCGCCGCGCCGGCCAAACCCCCACCACCCCCCCAGCGCCGGGCTGGGCCGCCCAAACCCCCAAGCGCCACGCCGGCCTGCCAAAACCCTCTGAGCGCTGCGCTGGGCCAGCCAACCCCACTCCCCCCCGAGCGCCACACCGGGGCCGCCCAAACCCCCGGAGCACCGCGCCGCTCCGGCCAAACCCCTGCCCCCCCAGCGCCGGGCTGCCCAAACCCCTGAGCGCTGTGCCGGGCTGGCCACTGAAACCCCCCGAGTGCCTCACCGGGCCGCCCAAACCCCCGGAGCGCTGGGCTGGGCCGGCCAAACCCCCGCCCCCCCCCCCAAGCGCTGGGCCGCCCCAAACACCCAGAGCGCCGTGCAGCGCCGCCCCAACCCCACCGCCCCGCCCAGCGCCGCGCCACGCTGCGCCGCGCAAACCCCCGGAGCGCCGCGCCGCGCCGGCCAACCCCCCCCCAGCGCCAGGCCGGGTTGGGCTGGGCTGGCCAAACCCCCGCCCCTCCGGAGTGCCGCCCAAACCCCCGCCCTCCCCAGCGCCGCACCGCCGAAGCCCCCGCACCCTCCCCCCAGCGCCGCGCCACGAAACAAAAAAAAACCCTCGAGCGCCGCCCCGCGAACAA